>NC_074669.1:30055419-30373710 GCF_029448725.1 Salvelinus fontinalis
CACATCCACCACGCTGATCCTCAACACAGGGGCCCCTCAGGGGTGCGTGCTCAGTCCCCTCCTGTACTCCCTGTTCACTCATGACTGCACGGCCAGGCATGACTCCAACACCATCATTAAGTTTGCCGATGACACAACAGTGGTAGGCCTGATCACCGACAACGATGAGACTGCCTATAGGGTGGAGGTCAGAGACCTGACTGTGTGGTGCAGGGACAACAACATCTCCCTCAACATGATCAAGACAAAGGAGATGACTGTGGACTACAGGAAAAGGAGGACCGAGGACGCCCCCATTTTCATCAACGGGGCTGTAGTGGAGCAGGTTGAGAGCTTCAAGTTCTTTGGCGTCCACATGACCAACAAACTAACATGGTCCAAGCACACCAAGACAGTCGTGAAGAGGGCACGACAAAACGTTTTCCCCCTCAGGAGACTGAAAATATTTGGCATGGGTCCTCAGATCCTCAAAAGGTTTTACAGCTGCACCATCGAGAGCATCTTACAGGTTGCATCACTGCCTGGTATTGCAACTGCTCGGCCTCCGACCGCAAGGCACTACAGAGGGTAGTGCATATGGCCCAGTACGTCACAAGCTTCCTGCCATCCAGGACCTCTATACCAGGTGGTGTCAGAGGAAGGCCCTAAAAGGCCCCCCCCACATTGACTCTGTACCAGTACCCCCTGTATATAGCCTCGCTATTGTTAATTTACTGCTGTTCTTTAATTATTTGTTACTTTTACTTTTATACATTTTGATTTGATTTGATTCCAAAGGTTGCAAGTTTCAATCCAGCTATAGATAGATTATTTTTAATAGTTATGTTTTAAGCCTTTCCCAAACCTTAACCTTTACCTGAACCATTCAGAGCTAAGGTCTAACCTTAAAAATTCAGAGTTAATGCCTAAACTTAACCTTAAACACTGGAGCTGGGAGATTTCTTCTCATGTGACAGTACACTTTATGCAAAGTCAAATGATAAACGGATGCTCTCTCTCTGTCATGTTACAGTACAGCAAAGGATAAGACAGGCAGCTGAATGAGAAACCTGGGTATTGTTTGGCCATTCTTAGAACAAACACTGTGCTTGATGGATTTGACCTTGGTTGACCTTACAGAGTTATGTTGTGTTTTCCAACGAGTAGCAGAAAAGAAGAAAGTGTATTTGAACTCTGAAGCGGTCCTCACTTCATCCCTTGTCATCCTGTGTGTGCAGACCCTAGTGTATATTCCTACCTAGTTGCTCTTTTACATGCATTTTACTGACAAAAGACATCATTCAAAGTGGTTACAGTACATGGCTCCTGGCAAGACTTATTTTCAATCAGCCTCCATTTGTCCCAACACCTAAGAACATTTAATCACGAACCACTTTGATTTGTGTGTGTATGTAAGGGGAGGGTAGCAGTTCTACATAATTTGCCTGGAGGGTAGACCAATGCACTTGAGTACTATTTTCACTAATAATAAAACAGCTTGTTACACTAAGACTACTTACAAAATGCTGATGAGATACATCCCCAGAGCTCATGCTCCTTCAGTTTAGTATGGATTGCTTGTGTTTGGAACCAGACTTGTGAAAGGTTTCGCTCCCAAGTGGTGCAGTGGTCTAAGGCACTGAATCTCAGCTAGAGGCGTCACTATAGACAACCTGGTTCGATTTCAGACTGTATCACAACCGGCCGTGATTGGGAGTCCCATAGGGCGGCGCACAATTGGTTTGGACGGTGTAGGCCGTCATTGTAAATAAGAATTTGTTCTTAACTAGCTTGCCTAGTTCAATAAAGGCTAACAATGACACACTGCAGGTCTCTCTCATACAGTATTGCATGTTATGTGCCAGCCAGTATCACAGGATAGCATTGAGGTGTTTAAAAAAATATTATTATCCACTATAAATGAAATTGACAACATTAAATCAATTGCATTTGTGACCAGATGCATTCTATGGAATGGAATTTCCACAATGTGCTTCCATGTTTTATTGAATATACCTTTTCCCTTTGTCAGCGAGCCAGCAAGATAAGTGACATATTTGTCATTGTTAAGTGGCCTGGCTCAGTCACTTATAAAGGAATACATCATGTTCTCTGTGCAAGCCCTGAGAGAGCAAAAAGTCACGAGGACGAGGAGCTCCACATCTGGGCTTGTCATGTGCTCACAATACATTACACCTATGTAATTAAAACTGTCATATGTGAAGCTGGGACAAACATATATACGTGTTACAACTTTCTAGGTCCCTGTGAAGGCGTGGCCCCTTGACATAGGATCTCCTGAGATCACGTGATTTTATGTGAAGTTAGTGTGACACAAAAGTACAACATGTGATACCATGAAACTACACGTGACATTTGAAAACCCATTTGTTGTTGAGAACATTTTCAGAACGTTGTGTCATGGTCCCCTGGATTACTTGGGACCCAACCTCTCTTCAGATTAGAACTCACAGGTACCTGAAATTCCTGCTGCGCCACCAGATCTGTGGACATATTGGAGATTGGCTATACATACAGTACACTGAGTGTACTAAACATTAGGAACACCTACTCTTTCCATGACATAGACTGACCAGTTGAATCTAGGTGAAAGCTATACTCCCCTATTGATGTCACCTGTTAAATCCACTTCAATCAGTAGAAACCTTGAGACAATTGAGACATGGATTGTGTAAGTGTGCCATTCAGAGAGTGAATGGGCAAGACTAAATATTTAAGTGCCTTTGAACAGGGTATGGTAATAGGTGCCAGGTGCACCGGTTTGAGTGTTAAGAACTGCAACGCTGCTGGGTTTTTCACACTCAACAGTTTTCCGTGTGTATCAAGAATGTTTCACCACCCAAAGGACATCCAGCCAATGGCAGGCCAGTAGTCAAAAAGAGGTAATTGATGAAAGAGGACAAAGGAGGCTGACACGAATTGTGCAGAGCAACAGATGGGCTACAGTTACTCAATGTACCTTGACATGAATGGGGTATGGCAGCTGACGACCTTACAGAGTTCCACTTCTTTCAGCAAAAAACCCAAAACTGTGATTGCAGTGAGAAACAGAATGAAACCACTGGACACTGGAGAATTGGAAATTACTTTGCCTGGTGAATCCCAGTTCCTGCTGTTTCACACTGATGGGCATCCATCATGACCCATGTCAGCATTTCAAGCTGCTGGTGGTGGTGTGGGCTGTGTTTTCATGGCACACACTGGGCCCCTTGATAAATGTGGAGCAACGTTTGAATGCCACAAGATATCTGAACATATAATATAATAAAACTTTATTGTCCATCCAGGATGGACACTTTTCTTTGGTATCACCTTCCGTTAAAGGGATCACATACAGATACATTCTCACATCATACACATTTAAACCAGTCAGTCCATCATGTTGCATATACTAAGAACATAGAAGACATTAATACATTCACTCACAACCGACCGCTGTCCCAACTGCACTGGATAGATAAGTACCTACAGTGGCAAGAAAAAGTATGTGAACCCTTGGATTTAATAACTGGCTGACCCTCCTTTGGCAGCAATAACCTCAGCCAAACGTTATCTGCAGTTGCGGATCAGACCTGCACAACGGTCAGGAGGAATTTTGGACCATTTCTCTTTGTAAAACTGTTTCAGTTCAGCAATATTCATGGGATGTCTGGTGTGAACTGCTCTCTTGAGGTCATGCCACAGCATCTCAATTGGGTTGAGATCAGGACTTTGACTGGGTCACTCCAGATGGCGTATTTTCTTCTGTTGAAGCCACTCTGTTGTTGATTTACTTCTGTGTTTTGGGTCGTTGTCCTGTTGCATCACCCAACTTCTGTTGAGCTTCAATTGGTGGACAGATATCTAACATTCTCCTGCAAAATGTCTTGGTAAACTTGGGAATTCATTTTTCTGTCGATGATAGCAAGCAGTCCAGGCACTGAGGCAGCAAAGCAACCCCAAACCATGATGTTCCCTCCACCATACTTTACAGTTTGGATGAGGTTTTGATGTTGGTGTGCTGTGCCTTTTTGGCTCAGGTGGTTGTTGTCCTTGATGATCTCTTTGGCCTACCTGTGACATCGGGTGCTGTAGGTGTCTTGGAGGGCAGGTAGTTTGCCCCCGGTGATGCGTTGTGCAGACCGCTCTACCCTCTGGAGAGCCCTGCGGTTGAGGGCGGAGCTGATGCCGTAGCAGGCGGTGATACTGCCCGACAGGATGCTCTCGATTGTGCATCTGTAAAGGTTTGTGAGTGTTTTACTGTAGGTGACATGCCAATTTTCTTCAGCCTCCTGAGGTTTAAGAGGTGCTGTTGCGCCTGCTTTAAAATGCTGTCTGTGTGGGTAGACCATTTCAGCTTGTCTGTGTACGCCGAGGAACTGAAAACTTTCCGCCTTCTCCACTACTCTTCCGTCAATGTCGATGGGGGGATACTCCCTCTGCTGTTTCCTGAAGTCCACGATCATATCCTTTATTTTGTTGATTTTGAATGAGAGGTTATTTTCCTGACACCACACTCCGAGTGCCCTCACCTCCTCCCTGTA
The DNA here is from genome assembly GCF_029448725.1 of Salvelinus fontinalis. Classification (NCBI taxonomy): domain Eukaryota; kingdom Metazoa; phylum Chordata; class Actinopteri; order Salmoniformes; family Salmonidae; genus Salvelinus; species Salvelinus fontinalis. The sequence goes on from NC_074669.1 coordinate 30,059,943, forward strand.
GGCCGTCTTGTCATTGTTGGTAATCAAGCCTACCCCTGTAGTGTCGTCTGCAAACTTGATGATTGAGTTGGAGGCGTGCATGGCCACGCAGTCATGGGTGAACAGGGAGTACAGAAGAGCGCTGAGAACACACCCTTGTGGGGCCCCAGTGTTGAGGATCAGCGGGGTGGAGATGTTTCCTACCCGCACAACCTGGGGGCAGCCCGTCAGAAAGTCCAAAAGCCAGTTGCACAGGACGGGGTCGAGACCCAGGGTCTCAAGCTTCATGACGAGTTTGGAGGGTACTATGGTATTAAATTATGAGTTGTTGTCAAAGAACAGCAATCTTACATAGGTATTCCAGATGGGATAGGGCAATGTACATTGTGATGGTGATTGCATCGTCTATGGACCTATTGGGGCGGTAAGCAAATTGGAGTGGGTCTAGGGTATCGGGTAGGGTGGAGGTGATATGATGCTTGACTAGTCTCTCAAAGCACTTCATGATGACAGAAGTGAGTGCAACGGGGCGATAGTCATTTAGTTCAGTTACCTTAGCTTTCTTGTGAACAGGAACAATGGTGGCCATCTTGAAGCATGTGGGCACAGCAGACTTGGATAGGGATTGATTGAATACGTCCGTTAACACACCAGCCAGCTGGTCTGCACATGGTCGCGGCTAGGGATGCCGTCTGGGCCGGCAGCCTTGCGAGGGTTAACACGTTTAAATGTTTTACTCACGTTGGCCATGGTAAAGGAGAGGCCACAGGCTTTGGCAGCGGGCCGTGTAAGTGGCACTGTATTGTCCTCAAAGCGAGCAAAGAAGTTGTTTAATTTGTCTGAGAGCAAGACGTCGATGTCCGCGATGGGGCTGGTTTTCTTTTTGTAATCCTTGATTGACTGTAGACCCTGCCACATATGTCTCGTGTTGGAGCCGTTTAATTGCGACTCTACTTTGTCTCTATGCTGACGCTTTTCTTGTTGGATTTCCTTGCGGAGGGAATAGCTACACTGTTTGTATTCGGTCATGTTTCCAGTCGCCTTGCCATGATTAAAAGTGGTAGTTCACACTTTCAGTTTTGTGCTAATGCTGCCATCAATCTACGGTTTCTGGTTAAACATGTCACATAATAAGTTGCATGGACTCACTCTGTGTGCTAAAATCGTGTTTAACATGATTTTTGAATGACTACCTCATCGCTGTACTCCACACATACAATTACAGTATCTGTAAGGTCCCTCAGTCGAGCAGTAAATTTCAAAAAACAGATTCAACCACAAAGACCAGGGATGTTTTCCAATGTCTCACAAAGGAGGGCACCTATTGGTAGATGGGAAAAATAAATATTAAAGCAGACATTGAATATCCTTTTGAGAACGGTGAAGTTATTAATCACACTTTGGATGGTGTGTCAATACACCCAGTCATTACAAAGATATAGACATCCCTCCTAACCCAGTTGCCGGAGAGGAAGGAAACCGTTCAGGGACTTCACTGTGAGACCAATGGTGACTTTAACATAGTTACAGAGTTTAATGGCTGTGATAGGAGAAGCTGAGTATGCATCAACAACATTGTTGTTACTCCACAATACTAACCTAATTGACAGAGTGAAAAGAAGGAAGCTTGTACAGAATAAAAATATTCCAAAACATGCATCCTGTTTGTAACAAGGCACTGAAGTAATACTGAAAAAAACGTTTTGTCCTGAATAAAACGTTTTATGTTTGGGGCAAATCTAATACAACACACTACTGAGTACCACTCTCCATATTTTTAAGCATAGTGGTGGCTGCATCATGTTATGTGTATGCTTGTAATCGTTAAGGACTGAGGAGTTTTTAAAAGAGAAATGCAATGGAGCTAAATGTAGGCAAAATCCTAGACGAAAACCAGGTTCAGTCTGCTTTCCACCAGACAATGGGAGATAAATTCAACCATCAGCAGGACAATAACCTAAAACACAATGCCAAATCTACACTGAAGTTGCTTACCAAGAAGTGAATGTTCCTGAGTGACCAAGTTACAGTTATGACTTAAATCTACTTGAAAATCAATGGCAAGACCTGGAAATTGTTGTGTAGCAATTATCAACAACCAATTTGACAGAGCTTGAAGAATTACCTTGCATGGGTCCAGAGAAACTGTGTTACGCCAGTGGTGAAAAATGTGGTTTTAGAACATTTCACATGTAAAAATTTAGTTTTGGAACACTTCACATGTGATCACATGAAATTCCTGTGTTTTTTCTTAAGGCTGAGGACAATTCTTGAATGTTTGTAAGAGTTTCTCAAGACATTTGTTTTACCACTCGTCAGGACGTCACGTGATGGACCCAGATGGTCTCAAACCATCCCAAACCATTATAAGTAAAGTAATGAAATGGTGGTTTTAAAGTCAGTGGGATGCTGTTCAGCTAAAGTTTGACCCAACCTGGGATTTGAACTCATAAGCTTGGGATTTGATGTGCAGTGATCTGTATTCCCATACATATTCATTACCTATAATACATCTCGGCACTTAGTAAAACTTGGCACTTAGCCTTCTGCACTGTTATTTTAGTAATCTAATAATCTGACTATCCTCTCATCATTGATTTCATTTACCAATTTCAGTAATTTGAGTTTTTTCTGTATATTTGTCTAATGTTGGTAGGGCATATTATTCAGTGTTAATGTTGCTCCTGAATCACTATGATAAATGTAAGAGTTGATTTTTAACAAAGCTGAGATTAACTTTGAAGTTCAAAGTGTAGGAATACAGGCAGTGTCAGTTAACAGCAGAGGCATGGTGTCATAGCAGAACAATCAGAACGCCATGAACTAAGAGGTTGTGAGTTCAAATCCCAAGTGAGGACTTGTTGAATAATAATTACTGTATAAATTTACATACATTATGTAGTCAAATATGTAATGTAAAAATTCACTATGTGTATTATAGCTACTCTTTTCACATGTGAAGTGTTCCAAAACCACATTTTCACGTGTAATGTGAAGTGTTACAAAAACATGATTTCACATTACTTCTTCAAAGCAAATGTTCGTATAATATATCAAATCAAATTGTACTGGTCACATGCACCGAATACAACAGGTGTAGACTTTACAGTGAAATGATTAGTTATGAGCCCATTCCCAACAATGCAGCATAAGAAAAATATTTGCTAAAGAAAAAATGTAATAGTTCACAATAAAAACAATAAAGAGGCTATGTACAAGGAGTTCCAGTACAGAGTCAATGTGCAGGGGTACGAGGTAGTTATGAGGGTATATACAAGGAGTACCTGTAGAGAGTCAATGTGCAGGGGTACGAGGTAGTTAAGAGGCTATATACAAGGAGTACCAGTACAGAGTCAATGTGCAGGGGTACGAGGTAGTTATGAGGCTATATACAAGGAGTACCTGTAGAGAGTCAATGTGCAGGGGTACAAGGTAGTTGAGGTAATTTAAGTAATACAGTATGTACATGTGGGTAGAGGTAAAAGTGACTAGGCAATCAGGATATATAATAAACAGAGTGGCAACAGTATGTACATGTACAGTATGTGCATGTTGGTTTAAACAGTACATGTGGGTAGGAGTAAAGTGACTAGGCAATCAGGATATATAATAAACAGAGTAGCAGCAGTGTGTGTGAAAGTGTGTCTATGTGTGAGTGTGTGAGGCGTCAATATACATGTGTCTGTCTGTCTGTCTGTCTGTCTGTCTGTCTGTCTGTCTGTCTGTCTGTCTGTCTTGGAGTGTCAGTGTAGTATGTGTGAGTGTGTGGGTAGAGTCTACTGAGTGTGCATAGAGCTAGTGCAAGTGAGTTATTTCAAAACAATTGCAGAAAAGAAAAGAAATAATATACATTACTTTTGAATCGCTCCCACTTCAGAGTTGAAGGTAGAACTAATTCTATGTTCTTGGCTCCAGAATTCATCAATATCTTCCCTGAAGCTCATCCAAACCCCATAGAAACAATAGTTCCCTGTTGGAGAAGGTTGGATGGATCTGCAGCTAGGAAGCAATTACCAGACATGACTGGCTTCCCTCACAGCTTATCATGGGATAAAATGAATTGGATTTAACTGCTAGAGTCTTCAAAAACGATTATGTTCATCGTGGGTTCAAGCACCACATTGTATTCCAGTCATAGCAGCCATCGTTGCACCCCCTCACCCTTAATCTCCTGCTGGCAGTGCAGAGCAGAGACGGCAACGGGACAGTGATGGATTGCAGATAGACAATGTTGCTGTACCGTTCCTCCAAGAACATTGCCTTGATATTGGTGATATTGGACCTGTCCAGATCCCGCCTGACCCAAGGCCTCGTCTTAAAGCCTTGTTATACAGGAGCACTGAGAGTCAGGACTCCAGTAATTACAGGAGAAAAGCAAGTGGCAGTATCAGAGGACAAGGCTGTGCTCACAGGTCCACAGAGAGGTCCACAGGTCCAGTAACCGTGTCACGATGCCATCATGTCAGATCCTTTCTGGCTTGCAGGGCTCTCTATGTGGCTTTGTTTGTCAGGTCCTTACACCTGTTGCCCCCGACCCCCACCTTGCTGCTGTCTGTTCTCAGACTGTCTCTGAGAGTCTAAGGTCAGGGCCCAGATTCAGAGACTAAGAGAGACTAGCCCTAATGGGATTGGTGACTTCTTCTTCCTCCTCATCCTCCGCCGGGCGGCTCAATCTCCTCTCATCTCTCCTCACAATAAACACTAACTAGCCCTACTGCTGCTCGTGGCTTTTATGTGCGGGGCCGATGTGACCATGGGGCTGACCACACGACACACACCAAGTTGTCTGGACCCGATTGACGCTGACAGAGAATGGAGGAAGTGTCTATTGGAGCTTTAGACTCTCTCTGTCTCTCTTTCTGTCTCCCCCCACCCTCTCTGTCTCTCTGTCTCTCTTTCTGTCTCCCCCCACCCTCTCTGTCTCTCTGTCTATCTTTCTGTCTCCCCCCACCCTCTCTGTCTCTCTGTCTATCTTTCTGTCTCCCCCCACCCTCTCTGTCTCTCTGTCTATCTTTCTGTCTCCCCCCCACCCTCTCTGTCTCTCTGTCTATCTTTCTGTCTCCCCCCACCCTCTCTGTCTCTCTGTCTATCTTTCTGTCTCCCCCCCACCCTCTCTGTCTCTCTGTCTCTCTTTCTGTCTCCCCCCCGCACCCTCTCTGTCTCTCTGTCTATCTTTCTGTCTCCCCCCACCCTCTCTGTCTCTCTGTCTATCTTTCTGTTTCCCACCCACCCACCCTCTCTGTCTATCTTTCTGTCCCCCCCCCACCCTCTCTGTCTATCTTTCTGTCCCCCCCCCCCACCCTCTCTGTCTCTCTGTCTATCTTTCTGTCTCCCCCCCCCCCACCCTCTCTGTCTCTCTGTCTATCTTTCTGTCTCCCCCCCACCCTCTCTGTCTATCTTTCTGTCTCCCCCCCACCCTCTCTGTCTATCTTTCTGTCTCCCCCCCCACCCTCTCTGTCTCTCTGTCTATCTTTCTGTCTCCCCCCCACCCTCTCTGTCTCTCCATTTCACTCCCCCACTCTTTCTCCCCACTATGAAAACAACATCTGTATGAGTCAAAATAAAATTTCAGTAATGAGAGGGTGTATCAGCAGAGCAAGTTACAGGCTAAGCAGGGGGTTTTCACATAGTTTCAACGCATTATAAGACCCAAAGGAGATACTTCTATTTGTGGTTCTGCTGTAGCTGTCAATGCAGTCTTTGTAATGATATTGAGATGTTGCCAAAGGTTATTTTGTATTGATCCAACAGGCCCCTTTACAAATATGGATTAATTGTCAAGAGCAAATATCACATCCGTAGACAGTATGTGAATTGTGAAAGTTTCCCCCACGTTGCAGGTTGCTATGAAACTACTATTCAGACATGGATGTGAAGCTTTTCAGTACGTGGAAAGTAAACCTTTTGCAACAACTGGTGACATTTGCATTCACCACAGTCTTTTCTACCTACTCCTTTCCTCATATCGGTTTGGATCATCTATATATTCCACTTAGCACGTATTTTAAAAAATCCAAAATGACTTACAGTACAGTGAGTACATACGTTTGATGTCATCCCTGCAGGAATTGAACAACCTTGCTGTTGCTAGAGTCAAGCTCTTACAAAGGACCATCTGTAACCATCAGCTGCCAGCCGTGACTTCCAGACACCAGCATAGAACTTAATCACTAATGGGAAAACTTGTTGTCCTTTTCCTATAATAGGTACAAACAACATCACAAAGAAGTATGTGTTACCCTTTAATATCAATACTCGAAATGGCAGAATTAGCACTTTGTAAAAACACAGAATTGAATATCATAGGTGGCATAAAAACATACAGTACAGTAGTCAATAGAATCCATTAAGCAAATCAGTCCAGATTATCTCTAAAGAGCATGCATGGTTACTGGTTCCATTTCACGACCTTGTGGCATTCAAATGGTAACCTGCACTCTCCTACTTTCCTCCCCTCCCCTCCCCTCCCAACCCCTAACAAAACTCTGCATTCTCATAGGACACGTCCCATGGCACCCTATTCCCTTTATAGTGCACAACATTTTATGCTGCATAGGGAATAGGATGCCATTTTGGACATAGCGATACGTTCCCTGACACAGCACATGGAGATAATTCAAGCATATACCTGCTAATTCCATACTATAGCTTTTCTTTTATGTTGATCTTCAATAGGGTTTAGGCTGATTTAACTCTATCTAGTGCTGTCTTCCTCTGTTTCGCCAATGGCACACTATTCCCTGTATAGTCCTCTACTTTTGACAAGAGCCCTATGGGCCCGGATCAAAAATAGTGCAGTATACAGGGAATAGGGGTGCCATTTGGGAAGCAACCTTCCTCCATACACAAATTTGTGATAATGAGCTTCTTTCTGTGCGAAAGCGTTGACATTCTGCACAGAGGTACAGCACTAGCAAGAGCCTTAAGACATCAAACACAGAAACAACCAGGCTTATTCCCACAATGGATTAGCTGCTCTGAATGTGCATCTGGCTGAATGGACAGGAGGAAGCCAGGAACGTACATTCTCTCTGTGTCCAAAATGGCACCCTATTCCCTATATAGTGCACTACTTTTGACCAGGGCCCATATGGGGAATATGGTGCCATTTGGGACACATTCTCTATTTCCCTTATCCACGTGTTCCGTACTCTTGGTAGGTATAGGAAAAATACAACTAGCTGTTAATTATCTTTTTCATTAGGCTGCTCTGAAAGGTCTGACAAGTCTTAATCACGACCGTTCTCATTTTCCAGAGACTCTGAAAAGACTGTTTGCAGAAGAGAGAGGGCATGAGGAGTTGAGAGGAAATGAGAAAGGAAAGGAGGAAAAGGCATATGCATTATTATTAGTCACCTAGGCATTTTTTCTTCTAGGACACAGTTCCCTGATTTATCCAGTATTGCACAGGATCCATGGAAACGACAGATACTCTCACAGAGGAATGCTGAAATGTAGACACTGAGATACATGTAGCCTACATACTTTCCTTGTCATTTCCCCCATCTTTTGTTTAACATTCTTCTCTCAAAAACATTCTGAAGGTGAGAGAATAACAAAGGCTTCGCTGTGTAGGCCTAATCTATTCACCCCTGATATGTCAGATAGTTATACAATCATAGAAATATAGTAATTATATTAATATACAGCACAATGTGACTACCCAGCAAACCAAAATTGGTTCTGTGAAAGTTCCCAGAACATTTGTTAGGTTGCGGCAAATGTTCTCATAACACATAAACGGTTCAGTTGTGCCGATGATTATACAATGTTTGTATAAAACATTCGACTGACAATGCAAGAACGTTCCAAGATCACATTTTGTTTGTTTTTTAAAGGTTTCTACCATGTTTTATTAGGTCGTGGGAACAGTCTTTTGGGAACATTATGGGGACATCAAAAAATATATGTTCCCAAAACACATTTTGTACATACAATGTTTATTTTAGGGTGCAAAAACCGTTCCCAGAATACATTGTTTAGATTGTGGTATTATTGTGGGGGCATAAGAGATACAGTATGCTGCCAAAACACAAAAACTGACCAGTTGATTACAATGTTTCTATTAGGTAAAATAAAATTACCTGATGTTGCAAGAACATTCCCAGAATAAATGTTTTTCATGTTCTTTAAAAACCCATAAGGTCGATGTCCGCACCCCAGTTTTTTGCATTGGATTCGTCTCAATCCACCGCATCCGCCTATGTCACACTTTTGCATCTGTGGTGAAAGGTGACAGAGCTAGAAAGGTATTTGTCAGACCATGAAATGCCTGAACGGTTTGGCCTAAAAATTATTATGAGACTGTCATGAACACAATGATTTTTTCCGTTTGGCTCTTACGAACCCACAATAGTCTTGGGACTTGTCTGAAGTCGGTACAGCCGATCTGCCAAATTTTGTCTGCAGTGTCTGAACAGTTTGGGCCACACACTAGTATGACCCCTCTGTGGAAAGGTGAGACTCTCACAAACACGTACATGTCAGTGTTTTGCTCTAGGACGCCCACAGAAGACTTGTCTGAAGGTACCAGTTGAGAAAATGAACGGAACTATATACAGTGCCGTGAAAAAGTATTTGCCCCTTTTCTCTATTTTTGCATATTTCTGATACTGCATGTTAATCAGATCTTCAAAAAAACTAATATTAGATAAAGGGAACCTGAGTTTACAAATATCAAAACAATTATACTTATTTTTTATTTAATTAACAAAGTCATTGCCCCCTTACACTCAGTAACTGGTTGTGCCACCTTTAGCTGCAATGACTGCAACCAAATGTTTCCTGTAGTTGTTGATCAGTCTCTCACATCACTTTGGAGGAATTTTGTCTCTCGCTTGCATGTAGAACTTCTTTAACTCAATGACATTTGGGGGTTTTCAAGCATGAACTGCTCGTTTAAGTCCTGCCACAACATCTCAATTGGGATTAGGTCTGGACTTTGACTAGGCCATTACAACATTTCAAATGTGTTGCTTATAACCATTTTCATGTAGACTTGATTGTGTGTTTTAGATCATTGTCTTGCTGCTTAACCCAGTGAGCTTCAGCTTCAGCTCACAGATGGATGGCCTGACATTCTCCTGTAGAATTCTCTGATACAGAGCAGAATTTATGGTTCCTTCTATTGAGGCAGTTATGTACAGTATAAAATAGTACATCACATTACATTTCATAACACTTTTCACAACACATTCAGTGTGTTCCCTCTACTATCACATATCTACAATACAAAATGCAGTGTGTGTATAGTGTGTGTCTTCTGATGTGTATGCGTGTCTGTGCCTGTGTGTGTGTCTCTTCATAGTCCCCGCTGTTCCATAAGGTGTATTTTTATCTGTTTTTTTTTTTCTGATTCTACTGCTTGCATCAGTTACCTGATGTGGAAAAGAGTTCCATTTAGCCATGGCTCTATGTCGTACTGTAGAAGGTGCAGTTAGATCTGGCACCAGTGTGACGATGTATGATTTGCAGGTAGAAATGTATAAAATGGAACTCCCCATTTCCAACACGTAATTGAATCTCCCAGTTTACCAAATTACGCAAGATTTTAGCTTAGGGTTAACCAAGATTATAAACTGGGTGGTTCAGCCCTGAATGCTTATTGGCTGACAGACATGCTATATCAGACCGTATACCACAGTTATGACAAAACATTTATTTTTACTGCTCTAATTACATTGGTAACCAGTTTATAATAGCAATAAGCGGGGGGTTATGGTATATGGCCAATATACCATGGCTAAGGGCTGTGTCCAGGCTATCTTGGGGTGGCAGGTAGCCTAATGGTTAGAGCGTTGGACCAGTAACCGAAAAGTTGCTAGATCAAATCCCCAAGCTGACAAGGTAAAACATCTGTCATTCTGAACAAGGCAGTTAACCCACTGTTCCCAGGCTGTCATTGAAAATAAGATTTTGTTCTTAAGTGACTTGCCTAGTTAAATAAAAAAACAGCCCTTAGAAGTGGTACATTGGCAATATACTACACCCCCTTGTGCCTCATTGCTTTTATAAACTGGTTACAACCATAAACATGTTTTTTGAGTCATACCCATGGTATATGGTCTGATATACCAATTCTGGGGGGGAGAAATGTAAACTTGAGTAAATGTAAACTTGTTAGCCCAGGCTCACCCGTGACTGCACCCCTGCCCAGTCATGTGAAATGCATAGATCGTATAAGGAAATCAGTCAATATAAATAAATAAATGAGGCCCTAATTGAAATGGTTGCGTTTATATTTTTGTTCAGTATATATTGTAGAGGCAGCGTGGCTTGTGGGAGGCATGGTTTTCAGAAAGTTATTTTTGGCCACCCGTTAGAGTAAAAATGTCCTTCCTGTAAGTCATTTGCAGTTCACGAACAAGAAAAATGTATTTTACTGACCTGATAGTTATGATTTGTTTTTCTGAACGAATTATTTGTTTGAACTGCTAGCTGCAATGAGTTCTACAGCAGAATTAGTACACGCTGCTCTGGCTCAGCTAATCAGGTGACTTGCACTGACCGGGAACTGTCTATCATGTTTTTTTCTGTGAGGGAAAATAGATCATGAATCATAGAGGAGAAAAAGACATGTATAAAATGGATAATTGATTGCATGGTGCAAGATTGAATGCTAATAATTTACTATTGAATGTTACTCAATGGGCTAATGGAGAAATGTTGCTTCCCTAGAAAGACTCGCAGCTGTAATCGCTGCCAAAGGGTTATGTCAATTAGATATTTCTCTATTTTATTTTCAATAAATTTGCTACAATTTCTAAAAACATGGTTTCACTTTGTCATTATGGGGTATCGTGTGTAGATGGGTGAGAAAAATATATATTTAATCCATTTTCAATTCAGGCAAAATGTGGAATAAGTCAAGGGTTATGAATGCTTTCTGAAGGCACTGTAGATATTCTGACATAATATTGTATATCAGTGCATAAAGACAGCCGTAGACGCTCCATCTACCTGCTGGGTTGCTAGACGAGCTGCTCTGCCTCAGAGCCTCCAAGCGCACCGGCCACAACAGCAGGTGAACCATGAAGCCACGCATGGCAGCATCACTCTACCATTGCGGACTAATCGGCAGATGTATTTTACAGCTGTTCCCATGACAGAACCACCAGAACGACCACCCGTTCAGTTTGCTTCATCAACCATGGACTCCCTCACCCCGAAAACTCCCCGAGCAACGCTCCAGCAAGGCAGGCAACAGACTGTCTGGCTGCAGTCATCTGGACACACAATCAAACATCACATGCAAAGGGGTTGACGGTTGACCTAGGGCTGACATTAGGAGGGGAGAGTAAGGCACTGTGTGGGTGGGTGGGGACTGGGGAGGGACTCTTGTGGTTTACAGTTTTTTTACAATCGCTTACACACTAGAAGTGGTGCTTGAGGCACACTCAGTGAAACCATTAACTTATGTACCTAATCTTCAGACCAAGTCTGCAAGAATGTCAGTTTGTAATTGTAAAACACACTTTTTGCAAAACACTAAACACAGATCTCTACATTAGACACACCGTTCAAAACGAACAGGTCTCGTGTTTTCTTTTGGAAAACACTGCCAATCCAAATGCCACAATCATTTACCGATTACCTACACCCAGTGCTGACATGTGAAAACACTTATAGCTAATTTCTTCACTTAGAAATCAGAGCTTGAGCACTATAAATAGGCTTCAGGTTGGCTTTCTTGGTTTGGACAACAATGGAGGCCAATTTTGGAGAGAGAGTTAGAGGAAGAAGAGTGAGAGTTTTGAGGGGGACGAGGACGAGGAGGAGGAGGAGGACAAGCCTATTTGTTTATCTTCTACTGTATTTGTTTTGTCTGTTACTGTTCATCCTGAAATCTGGATGAAAATACAATGTTTTGTGAAAGAAATAGATTTAATTTCCCCCCTTGCATTTCTGTTTACAGTGTAAATATATACTGAATATGGATACATACTGTATATATTTGTGCACAGACATGTATGTGTGTGTGCTATGACAAACTGCCGTGGACTCCACTGCACACTGAACATGCAAAAGACACAAGATAGTAGTGTTTTACATTCGTCACATCCGTGTGTAGTTGGCGTGTATAGAGCTAATCATTTGATGGTTTGTGTGTAGAGTTTTGATGCAAAAACACAATTTTGAGAAGAGTTAAAATAGTTTTGAATGAAGTGTTTGGTTTTGCAAGAGATGTGGGACGTTTTGCATGTTGTGTGTGTGTTTTGGGGTTTTGTGTGTAGAGTTTAGAGAAAAGGAGCCATAGTTTCAGAAATCATGTGTAAGCAATTGTCAAAAACTGTAAACGTGAATTATCTTCTTGGTCATTAGTAGGCTCGTTATGTGAGCAATCACTGAATATTTAAAGGACCAGTGCAGTCAAAAACATGAATGATTTTCCTATGTTTTACACATATTTCTACACTTTGATGTTGGAATAAATACTGTGAAATTGTGAAAATTATGTTAATGCCCTTTTAGAGTAAGATCTGTTTGAAAAGACTGCCTGAAATATCATTTTTTTTTTTGCTGGGATGAAGTTTTGGCCTGCCTGGTGACCCTTCTGAAAAAAAATGCATAGACCAGCATAGGCTGGTGACCAACCTTCGTTGTGCTTTCACTGATGACCAGCCTTCATTGGTGACCAGACGTCGATGTGTTTTCGCTGGTGACCAGCCTAAGCTGTGTTTTGAACACTGGTGACGAGCATATAATGGTCACCTGCAAAACTAGCAACACATCACATTATACTGGCCTGCAAATGTATTCCTATTGGAATCCAGCCTGAGTGGGGATATCCAACAATTGTAACTTTCATTCACACATAATCTGCATTCAGAATGCCTGCCAGGTTTAGAAAATGTATTAATGAGACTGCCTAAACCATCAAAATGGAACAATCATTTCAGGGTGCAATAAATCCAAGTAACAAATTTGATTCGTTTAGAAAAATGTATGTTATTCATCTTTGTGTTGCATAACAGAAATTAATTGATTAATTAATCAAACATAGATATTGACACAAACAATTCCAAAAGATCTAACTGCAATAAAACATGCTGAGAAATATGAAAATGATGGGTATGGTTTTGCAGACCAGCTTGACCATGCTGGACCAGCATAAACCCCAACAAGTTATGGAGGGGTTTGTCTGGGGCATATCAGGAAGGGATATTTACTTTTGTGAAAGAACTATCTTGTTATTTTCCTGTCCACCATGTTTTTCTTTTATGCCATGAAATGCAATGTTAAAAAATTCCTATAATCTTACCGTACACTACAGGCTACTGGTTTCAGTGAAAGTAAGGTAAACAACAACAAGATACACAATTTGAACAGCTAAATGAAGGTGATATTGCTCTAAAAGGACAGTACGCTGCTGAATGTTTGAGACTAGTTCTCACTTGGGATTTGAACTCACAACCTCTTGGTTGCTAATGACTTGAATTTCCTGCTACTCCACCAGGTCGGTGGGCATGACAGAGATTGGCCTCATATTTAAATGGCAAGAATACATTTCTGCGCTTTGCTAAAAGTTGCACAGAATCAAGTCAATAATTGATTATCTGACAACACCAATGCGCAGGGGCACTTGATGTAACGTGTGCATAAATACTTTGGGGATTTTAACTTGGAAACTTTTGGGCGGAAGTGCATTAATGTATCAGCAGTGGCATTATGTACATCTTATTACCAAGAACATATATCTGCACACTCTTAAAATTAGGGTACAGTTAGGTTACAGGGTTGTTCCCTGGAGTACAAAAAGGTCAAAGGTACACATAAGGTACCTTTAGAGGTACGCATAGGAACTCTCATCATACTGGTTGGTTCCTTTCGGTACATGCACGGATAATCTAGTATAATGGTACATTTTTCTACCCAATATATACTGAATAAAAATATAAACATAACATGCAACAATTTCAAAAATTTTACTAATTTACAATTCATATAAGGTTATCAATTAATTAAAAAAACTTCATTAGGCTCTAATCTATGGATTTCATAGACTGTTCAGGGGCGCAGCCATAGGTTGGCCTGGGAGGGCTTGGGCCTACCCACTTGGGTGCCAGGTCCACCCACTGGGGAGCCAGGCCCAGCCAATAAGAATGAGTTTTTTCCCAACAAAAGGGCTTCATTACAGACAGAAATACCTCTCAGTTTCATCAGACGATCCACCAGGTGAAGAAGCCGGATGTGGAGATCCTGGGCTGGCGTTGTTACACATGGTTTGCGGTTGTGAGGCTGGTTGGACATACTGTCACATTCTCTAAAATGACGTTGGTGGTGTCTTATGGTAGAGAAATTAACATAAAATTCTCTGGCAACAGCTCTGGTGGACATTCCTGTAGTCAGCATGCCAATTGCAAGCTTCCTCAAAACGTGAAACATTTGTGGCATTGTGTTGTGTGACAAAACTGCCCATTTTAGAGTTACCTTTTATTGTCCCCACCACAAGGTGCACCTGTGTAATCATGCTGTTTAATCAGCTTCTTGATATGCCACACCTGTCAGGTGGATGGATTATCTTGGCAAAGGACCAACGCTTACTAACAGCGATGTAAACACATTTTAGCAAAACATTAGGGAGAAATAAGCTTTTTGTGCATATGAAACATTTCTGGGATCTTTTACTTTAGGTCATGAAACATGAGACTAACACTTTACATGTTGCATTTATATTTTGGTTCAGTAATATTATTAAAGCAGTTCAAAATTGAACGCCTCCCATCACAAAATAGTTCTGGTTTGATCCTTTACACAGGGGTTCCTCAAAGAGGAACAGGGGTTCCTTTTCAAAGGAGTTTCTCAAGGAACCTTTTTGAACTGGAATGGTTCCACATGCGTTTCAATTTTTAGAACCACAATAGGTTCTTCCAGGCTCTGTTAGTTCTAAGAGTGTACATAACAAGCATGCAACAATTATGGCCTGTCTCCACCATCATGCCTGGTTCTGGCTTTCCGTGGTTCTCTTTAGTTCTAGTTCCTCCTTGTTCTTCTACTGAGGAAACAGCAAATGTGCGTGAACCACCTGTTGCATGAACATGAACTTGAACTTGCCACATGTATATCTGGAAACTAGTCACAAACCTTGAGTTGTCTTTATTTCCAGCACTAAACTGATCTCCCTCCCTCCCTCTCCGTCTCTCTCCCGCTCCTCCCACCTCTTCCTCTCTCTCGCTGTTCCCAAAAGCATGTTCAGTCCCTGTCGTGTATGCCATTGTGATGTGTGCTGTTGTCTTTTGACTAGACATATAACCAGCCTCAAACGACTGTCATGCTATTTTTCAGGTTTACCGTTGACAGCTTAGTGTCCCACTCACGTTCTCTGTGCGTCTCAAATGGCAGTCTATTCCCTCTGGTCAAAAGTTGTACACTAAATAAGGACTAGGGTGCCATTTCGGATCCCTGTGACAGTGTTCCTGCTGTGACCTCAAGGACAGATCAGGGGACTTTAAATTCTGTTTTTGCAGAGAGAGAGTGAGAGAGCGAGAGAAAGAGAGAGAAGAGAGTGAGCCCACCCAGGTACAGGCCTACTCTGCTGCTGTGTGTCCCATAGTTTCCTGTCAGAAATAAGTTAGACCTTTTCACTGTTCGGTGGATGGAGGAAGAAGGACTTTAATGTTACCCTCATGGATGTGGTATATATACTGTGTGAAATGTGAGGCACAATAATTGACTTGAAAGTATTGTAAAAAGTAGGTTCAACACAAATTATGATGTTGAATTGTACTTTATTTTTTACTGTTCATCGGGGTATCATCAGTAAAAAAAAATACCTATATTTAATACCTTTCTTTCCATTCATAATATTGGATTTCTGGAATTATATGACAGGATGCAACATACACTGCATTCAGAAGGTATTCAGACAACTTGACTTTTTCCACATTTTGTTACATTACAGCCTTATTCTATAAATGATAAAATATTTTTTTCCCCTCATCAATCCACACACAATAACCTATAATGACAACGCAAAAACATGTTTTTAGACATTTTTGCTAATTTATATTAAAAAACAAAAATATCTTATTTACATAAGTATTCAGACCCTTTGCTATGAGAATCGAAAATGTAGCTCAGGTGCATCTTGTTTCCATTGATCATCCTTGAGATGTTTATACAGCTTGATTTGAGTCCACCTGTGGTAAATTCAATTGATTTGCGATGATTTGGAAAGGTACACACATGTCTATAAAAGTGCACGTGCACGTATATATACGTGCACGTATATATACGTGCACGTTAAAAGCTATTTTTTCCATGGTATTGCTTTTATACCATTTCCTTCCTTTTCAAATTCACTATTGAAAGTTTTGTACTGTCACATGAGGACATTTTATTACATTGCATGTAATCTTTATTTTGTACTGTATATACAATACAATTTGCTTCTCAAAATGAATACATCATTAGTAACTTATATTTATCAAATTTGTGTCCTCAGGGCACCATTGTAAAGGAGACACTGGTCTCAATTGGGCTCCCCTGATTAAATAACTGTAAATAAAACCCAGATCGAAAAGATAAACTGAAGAATAATTGCTTTTATCTAAATTGCTATTTTCAGCGGAAAGTGGAATGAATGAAGTTGCTTTAACCCATGCAATGTTTCTCAGAATATGTCACTATATTGTGCTGTCACACAGTGGTGATTTTAGCATGTAAATCTTGGAGGGGCCAACAAAAAAAGAATGTGGGATGCATGCCAGCAAAGCCACTACACAACACTAAACAATATGTTAATTGCACTATAACGGTGACAAACAGTGCCCACAAACTGTTAGGGCCCACAAAAGTTGTCCCAACAGCAGACTTCCAACACCTTACAACTGCTACACCTGCCTATCAGCGGAGCCTTGTCTGGCAGCAAAACAGTTCCTTCAGCCTCATTTTCTGCTTAAAAAAAAGCACATGATATGGCTGACTTGCTTAAACAAATATGGTTTGCACTGACAATTGAGATGTATAAACTATGGCATAAAGGGACGATAAGCGGAAAAGAGGCAATCCATAATTTCGAGTAAGACATTAATGAGCGAGTTAGGACGGACGTAGTAAATATAACTATTTATTTAGCACTTTTGAAATGTACAGCGACAGAATTCAGAACATGGGCTGTTCTTACAGTATTCTCCCTGTACACCAAGTCAGAACTGTAGGCTAAATAAAGGGGGCATATAAGCAGACAATGAAAGCTTTTACAATATTCGATGATTACGTTTCTCAAAAACAGGTGATAGGATACATGTGCACCACCAAGTGGGCTACTAACAGCTTACTACAAAACATACACTTATTATTACTTTCTTAGCTACGGTATACATATCTCCCTGGCATATTACATAATATATGCAGCAGCATACAATACATTTTTGGACTCACCTTGTTGTGCTGTGCTCGCTTGAACAGGAACTTGGTGCGGCCGTCCTTCGTGGGCAAATTCTTCTTTGTCATCAAAGTATGGCATTCTCTGGATTTATGGAGCTTTCAAGACAACTGGGTACTCAAAGAAAAAAAAAGGTTGAATCATGATGACGTCAGTGATCTACAGGTCGTAGCTCTAGAAAGAGGCCCGAGATCCGAATTTACAATTTCGAGTTGGATGGAAGTTCAAAACATATTTTCCCAGTCGTAGCTTTAGTGAGTTCCCAGTTGTCTTGAACTC
Source organism: Salvelinus fontinalis (assembly GCF_029448725.1). Taxonomy (NCBI): domain Eukaryota; kingdom Metazoa; phylum Chordata; class Actinopteri; order Salmoniformes; family Salmonidae; genus Salvelinus; species Salvelinus fontinalis. The sequence goes on from NC_074669.1 coordinate 30,077,587, forward strand.
ACTAAAGTCAGATGTTGCAGTCCCAAGTTAACAGTTGTTTTGAGCGAGGCATAAATCATGCTTAATTGTCAGCATGGACAATGTTGAATGCTTTTAATTTTAAACTAGGAAAAGAGACCCTTAATCTTAGACTTGGGACCACACAGCCACTCCAGTGAATAGCAGTTTATGCTTGCAGTTAATCACTGATTCCTTCCAAACCACTAATTGTTGAATTTGATTTCCAACTTGTTGTGTAATGTTTATATCCAATGGCCGATGTGCACCGTTACGTTTTATCTATAATTTCTCTTTATTATTTCTCTTCATATGACAAGGATTAAAAAGGGTTTGCCAGTAGATTGTTGACTTGATTCATGGTGATGAATGCTAGCTAAGATTTTGAAAGTATGAAGTTGACAGTCCAATCAAAGCTACTGTAGATATAATGTGATTTGATGTCATTTTATCTGTGGCCAATGACCTTGAGCCCCCTTGGATGGGCACTTCTAATGTAACTCTATGGCAGCACCCAAGGGGCTTGAATTTTCTAGCTCTACCCTTAAACTTGTCGGTGACGTAGTGTTACCATGAGTGACAGAATACTGAGCCAATCACGGCGCAACGCTCTGTATTTTCTGCTGGCTTGCCCCACCACCACAGAAAGCACTGAGCTAGGCTGAAACGCCTGCGTTTTGGAGCTGCCTCACTCAAGAAAACAAAGAAGAGACCATGTTTGAATGGGGCTTTATTAACTCAATGATATATATTTTTTACATTGTTTGCAAACTGATATGTGACACGTATTAATGCCAAATTAACATGCAAAACAGGAAAGTAAACATCTTTTTTTTTTTTTAAGGTGGGGCTCTGCCTGTTTTGAGGCTATTCAGAAATTATTTGGAAAATCTGGAATGACTGCCATCACACTCAAGAAAGAGGGTACTGCAGACTGAGGGCAAAGTTCAACTGGAAAAAAAGCCCCAAGCAGGCAGCAGCCCTTCTGTCCTCAACCAGGGAAGGTTTGTTGATGACCATCTGAAAGTGTATCATTACAGATCAATGTTGTACACAGAGGTTTGCGTCTCAGTTGGCACTCTATTCCCTTTATAGTGAACTACTTTTGACCAGGGCCAATACCCAGAATTCCTTAACAAGATCAGAAGAAGGTTAACGACCATTACCTCATTACCTTGGTTGCAGTAGAGTTAACACCATCTGGCATGAAACCTAGTGGTATGACAACCATTCTCTATTAAGGCAGTTTTGGGATGTAGCTATTTACAGGGAGGTTTTAAACGTCTGGGTAGAGTTGATACTCTGGCAGGGAGAGATTTTGTTTGTTTCTCTAATCAATACGACTTAGGATGCATCCCAAATGGCACTCTATTCCCTAAATAGTGCACAACTTTTGATATAAAGTGAATGTGGTGCCATTTGTGAAGCAGATTTAAACAGTACCTGTCAAGTCTTCAAACCAGTCTATCTAATTTTATTCAAAACGCACATATATGGTTCGATGTCAAATCAAATCAAATATAATTTTAATGGTCACGTACACATGGTTAGCAGACGTTATTGCGAGTGTCGCAAAATGCTTGTGCTTCTAGTTCCGACAGTGCAGCAATATCTAACATGTAATCCAACAATTCCACAACTACCTAATACACACAAATCTAAGTAAAGGAATGGAATAAGAATATATACATAATATATATGGATGAGCAATGACAGAGCGGCATAGGCAAGATGCAATAGATGGTATAAAATACAATATATATATATATGAGATGAGTGATGCAAGATATGTACACATTATTAAAGTGCCATTATTAAAGTGACTAGTGATCCATTTGTCTGTAGGATTCAGTGCAGACAGGTTGCTCCCCACCGACTGCATAATTCAATGTTCAGAGAGTCTGGAGAAAAGTGACCTCCATCTCCATCTACCTTTCTCTGATATGCACTGTAAAACATTTCATGTCAAATTTGCTGGGTGGGGCCTCCCGGGTGGCGCAGTGGTCTAGGGCACTGCATCGAAGTGCTAACTGCGCCACCAGAGTCTCTGGGTTCGCGCCCAGGCTCTGTCGCAGCCGGCCGCGACCGGGAGGTACGTGGGGCGACGCACAATTGGCATAGCGTCGTCCGGGGTAGGGAGGGTTTGGCCGGTAGGGATATCCTTGTCTCATCGCGCTCCAGCGACTCCTGTGGCGGGCCGGGCGCAGTGCGCGCCAGCCAAGGGGGCCAGGTACACGGTGTTTCCTCCGACACATTGGTGCGGCTGGCTTCCGGGTTGGAGGCGCGCTGTGTTAAGAAGCAGTACGGCTGGTTGGGTTGTGCTTCGGAGGACGCATGGCTTTCGACCTTCGTCTCTCCCGAGCCCGTACGGGAGTTGTAGCGATGAGACAAGGTAGTAATTACTAGCGATTGGATACCACGAAAATTGGGGAGAAAATGGGATAAAATTAAAAAAATTAATAAATAATAATAATAATTGCTGGGTGGTCTAATACATAATCCACAGCATAATTATTAACTTGACCATGCATAAAGAGATATTTGATGTCTGATTTGATATTGTTACTGATCTACCAATCACTGAAAGGCTCCCTGGTCTGTTGTTGAATCTGTGCTTGAAATTCAATACTTGACTGAGGGACCTTACAGATGTTGTATGTATGAGTGACAGATGAAGGGTTAGTCATAAAAAAATCAGGTCAACCCCTATTATTTCACACCATGTAAGATATTCTGTGATTTGTTTAGCCACATTTTAATCCTACACTAATTTAGGCTTGCCTAAACAAAGGGTCTGAATACGTATGCAATGACTATATTTAATTTATTTTTCATTTTTTAAAATTATTTATCTTACATAAAATGTGAAGAAATACAAGGGGTATGAAGACTTTTGCAAGGCACTGTATACTTATTGTGTACTTGATCACGCACAAGCAGTGTTTCATTTAAAAAATCAATGCTTCAACTTAAAAACAACTCTAAGTGTATTTTGAATGAATATACTAAATTACAATTAAAGCGTTGGAAATTGAAGTACAGTTTTAATGAGTGTGTTTAAGTTTAATGATAGTGAATATATACTATACTTAAGACATACTAGAAAATAACATCTCATATTTGAAGTATATTATTCAAATTTTATCCATTGTTAAATTAAGAATACTTGGAACATATTAAAATATGAATTTTTTCACTTGGGTTAGCAAGTTTTGTAGTAATTAAATAATTAGTAGACAATTAGTAGGCAATGCCTACTCAGAATTGGTTAAAATCACACAATGTACACCAATGATGTCATTGAAAATACTAATCTTCCTCTTTTTTTTTTACTACAAAACATTGAAATGCGCAATTTTCACATATGTTGATATACTTCTAAACTGACAGTGACTACAGGGAAAAACAGATCAAAAGGCCATGGATAAAACATTTAAGGTTTGAAGTCATTTTATTAGGTTTTTTCAAAATTCTTTACAGGTAAAATGTCAAATTTAATCATCATTAATTTAAAATGCTAAATAATTCAAATAATAAATAATTAATTCAAATTAGGTAAACCAAATGGCCCTCTAATCAAAGAAAATCAAAAACAAAAGATTTGGCAGAATCAGTCCGTCAAGCCGTTCAATATTCGATTTCCAAAAGCCAAACATTTCTGAGCCTCTCATATTAAGCAAGCATCTTTCCTGTCGTTTAAAAAAAATCCTGCCAACGTAGTGTTGCTCACACTAAACGATGTGGCACTGATGGGGGTCACACTCTACAAGATTCTTCACTTCGTCGTGAGGATTCTCGATACCACAGTGTCTCGTGAAAACAATGATGTGATGATGTGACTATATTTAACGTAGGTACAATGAGCTGTGGCTCAAAGACCCTCATTAACTTTTTTAGTCAGACATTCACGCTTGCCAGACAGAGTTGAAATATCTAGTCAACATTTTTAATTGAATAACATTGCTTGTTAACGATTTGACACTTTGGCTTTGGCAAGTACAAACGCATACTAATACTAGTCATCGCTCCTGCTCAAGAGACTACACATTCTGGGTGATACGAAACAACGTCATCTCACTAGCTTCTTATCTGGCGAGCTCTCATTGACTATTGCTGATCACCATTCTCAAAACTTGTCGCTGCACATCTCACACTACAAGATTATTGAAGATTTTCCGCTGATGAAATCAAACATGTTCAAAAACAAGATCAGTAGCCCTCAGATTGCGTCTCTGACCTGCTCACATTAAACAAACGTCAGTGACGGCCGTCCGCCCCGAGGAGGCAACGACATGGGGATTTTGTATCCAATCTCAAAAAACTTGTCTGGGACAGCTAAATCGGGGCCAAAATCTTGTAGTGTACACCTGGATTCAGGCAATCAGTCCGTCAGTCAGTCCACAACGTGTATGTGTTTTTGTTTCAGGGGAGGGGTAGGGGTGTGGTCTGGTCTGGTCTGGTCTGGCAATTGCTGGATGGAGTTGGCAGTTGTGGTTGGTAGGTGGAGTGTCCAGGGTTGTTGCTGGTGTTGGGGCCAGGACTGGAAGAAAACTGGGTTGGTGCTGGTGTTGGGGCCGGGACTGGAAGTTATGCTGGTGCTGGGACCAGGGCTGAGAACTGGGGACCGGGGAAAAAACTGGATCCGGGAACCAGGAACTGGGGCAGGTGCTAGGTTGGGAACTAGGTCTGCAGAGGGGAGGAAGGACAACCTGAGGAGCGAGCAGACACACAAGGCAACCCTAGACCCAGAGGTTAATGGTGGTACTTCCCTGTGACCTGCTCTCTCCAGGTGGTGGTGGTGGTGTGGAGGAGAAGCGATGTAGCGGCAAGGTTGGATGCTGAAGGATGGGTATGGTCTTGGTCTGGGCAACACGGAGGATGGTTTAGATGTTGATGTCCTTCCATCTTGCCACCCCCCAGTATAACTTTAGGTTTGGTCTGGGTATTTGTGGAAGTTTGTGATGGCGTGATCCTTGAGAAGGAGGTTTTCAAGGTTGTTAGGTCCACGGTTTGTTGTTGGTAGACCCTGATGTTCCTTGTCTCCCACAGCACCTGCTTGACATTGCCAATGATCCTCCAAGTTGACGGAGCTGGATGGTGGTGCATCCGCCAGGACCTTTCAGGATGTCCTTTGCCGTCATGCGAGGTAGAGTCAGCAACACTGGTGGGGGGTCCCAGCAGTAGGGCATTGTAAATAAGAATTTATTCTTAACTGACTTGCCTAGTTAAATAACATTTAAAAATACAGTATGGTGCTGAGTCTGAGGGTTCTGAGGATGGGGGTGGGAAAGTACTGTTCGAAGTAGCTATTTTTCCTGTTTGTCTTGTAGATGTTGGTCGGATAGTCCCTGTGCCCTAATGATGTTAAGGATGTCTGGGCCCCCCTTCTCCCCATCCTTAACTGCTTTGTACAGGGTGCTGTGCTTGAGTCTCTCCATCTGGCTCCTTCAGACAAAGGTGAACATCTTGCGTTCAATCTTCTTGCTGGTCACTATGTCTGGGGGAAACACTCTGCCTAGGTACAAGACAATGGGGAGAACGATTGGACCTTATCCGTCATTGTGAGGGATCGTGCACTCCCTTCACACACTCCCTTTCAAGTGGCGGATGGTCTCCTCCCAGCTGACGGAGCCATCTTGATCCATCTGGAAGGTGACCCACAGCAGCTTGATGGTCTCTATTTTGACAGGGAAAGAGGTGGTGAGAGTCTCATGCCAGTCCTTGGCAGAAACAGTTCATCTTATTCCTCTTGTCAAGGGTGCCAGTGGCAGCACAGTAGTCAACCAACACCTTTGTTGCCATCGCGTTGGAGCGACTATCTGTGCTGACAATGGTGATGTCGTCCATGTACTCCACCACTTTAAGCCTCTCCCCTTGGGCCTTTGGCATCTGGTGCCAGGTATTCCTGGTGTTGACCTGATCTTCTGGTGGAAAGGCTCTAGGTAGATTACGTACAGCAGAGGGGCTAAGGGGCAGCCTTGGCGTACGCCGGATCTGATGGGGACTGGGTCTGTGAGGGTGTTGTTTACCAGAATTCCTCGTGACATTTAGGTTGCAGAGTTCAGTCCAGTTGATGAGATGTTGGGGGAAGTTCATTTTGGTTAGCACACTCGGCAGGGAGCCACAGCTGACCATGTCAAAACCCTTCTCCATTAAAGGTTTAAAACTTGTTACCACTCTGATCTGCCTCCTATATAAAAGTAATTGTTAGGGAACCACTAACACTTAAATTGGTACAGCATTCTCACTAATGGGTGCAACAAATACAGCCTCTTACAAAAAACACCACAAAATACATTGATGAGTGCAAAACATCAACACCACACATGTTTGAAAGGTTTTTGGCACTCCAAAAACATGGTATTGTATGCTGAATTACAGTAAATGACTGGCATCAATTGGCCAATAAGTCTCTGTAGAGGTTCCTAGAATTCCTAAACAATAATATATTACCATATTCTGTGGAGGTACAGCATTCTCACGCAATGGTGCAACAAATATAGCCTGTTTCAAGGCACGCCTTAAAATATGTTAATGAGCCAGAGACTCTTTCCCCGCCCATAACATTTTCCCACAATGCACTATGATTAATACTGTAAAACAACTCTATGATATTATTCAGGTCATACAGTATTATATTGTTGATTAATACAGCAAGTTATTGATAAATTTACAAACATCGGCTAACAGTGTGGTTACTACAGGAGGGGAAGGTCCTGCAGTGAACAGTGTGGTTACTACAGGAGGGGAAGGTCCTGCAGTGAACAGTGTCGTTACTACAGGAGGGGAAGGTCCTGCAGTGAACAGTGTGGTTACTACAGGAGGGGAAGGTCCTGCAGTGAACAGTGTGGTTACTACAGGAGGGGAAGTTCCTGCAGTGAACATTGTGGTTACTACAGGAGGGGAAGGTCCTGCAGTGAACAGTGTGGTTACTACAGGAGAGGAAGGTCCTGCAGTGAACAGTGTGGTTACTACAGGAGGGGAAGGTCCTGCAGTGAACAGTGTTGTGAGCATTGGTCAGTAATGAGAGTCTATATCGGTGCTGAAGTAGAACTAGCTGGTGCATTGGGCTGTGATGAGTTGTAGAGAGTAGTGATCACTACCTCAGTGTGTGTGTGTGTGTGTGTGTGTGTGTGTGTGTGTGTGTGTGTGTGTGTGTGTGTGTGTGTGTGTGTGTGTGTGTGTGTGTGTGTGTGTGTGTGTGTGTGTGTGTGTGTGTGTGTGTGTGTGTGTGTGTGTGTGTGTGTGTGTGTGTGTGTGTGTGTGTGTGAGTGTGTGTGTGCGTGTGTGCGTGTGTGTGTGTGGCCTGTGGGGAGAGGTTCACTGCAGTGATTCACTCAGTGAGATAACTGGGTCTGATGGGAGAATGAATGTTCTCGTCGAGAAGATGAGTGCTGAGAAAGGTAGCAGCCACCAGAGAGGCAGCAGGCAGCTGGAAGGTGAGAGAGACAGAGTGAGATGATTGGAGCAGAGCTGGGCAATGTCCCAAATGGCACCCAGTTATACCCTATATAGTGTTCTTTTGACCAGGGCCCATAGAGGACTGATAAAAAGTAATGTACTATAAAGGGAACAGGGTGCCATTTGGGAGGCACATCTATTCCTGAAACTTTCCTTCACGAAGGTTATTTTTCACAGCCTGTGGAAAACACAGGATATTTTGGTTAGACTATCCTGTGAGGATATTTTGGTTAGACTGTTTATTAGTTATGGATGATATTAAACTGCTATTTTATGCTTAGTTTTGGATGCAAATGTAAATAGGACTCATTTGGAACAGTAGCCTAATTGTAAGGCCATGTGTTTTGCACAACCATGTGACATGCTTGTATTTTAACCTTTAATTAAAGCTTTTTCATAAAACTGTTACTTTTTATGTCAGATGTTCCAGCACCATCCTCAGACAATAGAGTACCACACTAACCACAGTTTTGTCGTCATAATACCCATAAAACTTTGCGGTCAAACACGGAAATGCTTCCAATTGTCCCCCCCCACATTTTTGGGGATTTAAAAAATACTTAAAATAAGATCAGTGTTTCGTTTAGGCTTTCCCTGGCGTGACGTTTTGATAACTGTACAAATCTCTCAGACAAGTTGACATGTATCAATATATTCAGCTCTACTCTTCAGATTCGAAAATACTCATTACCATTAAAGTAGACATCATGCAAGGCTGCAAATCCCTACAAGCTCCTGCACGTCATCTCAAGGCAAAACCTTTGCTATCAGCTAGCTAGCTACCTTGATCCAAAACGAAATATATACTTTAATTTACTGTTCCATATTTTAACTAATATGTGTTAGTTTATTTATGCATTTGGTCTTGTGTCTTCTACAGAATACTATCCTAGTAGCAGTCAGATAGTGCCTTCAGAAAGTATTCATACCCCTTTACTTTTTCCACATTTTGTATTACAGCCTGAATTTAAAATGGATTAAATATATTTTTTTTGTCACTGACCTACACACAATACCCGATAAAGTCAAAGTGGAATCATGTTTTTCAAAATTTTAACAAATGAATTAAAAAAGAAAAGCAGAAAGTTAATAAGTATTCAAATCCTTTGTTATGGCAATTCTAAATAGGTTCAGGAGCTAAATGTGCTTAACAAATCACATATAAGTTGCATGGACTCACTTTCTGTGCAATAATAGTGTTTAACATGATTTTTGACAGACTACTGTACCTCTTCTCTGTACCCCACACATACATCTGTAAAGTCCCTCAGTCAAGCAGTGAATTTCAAAAAACAGATTGCACAACAAAGGAGGTTTTCCAATGCGTCGCAGACATTAAATATCCCTTTTAAGTTATTAATTACACTTTGGATAATATATCAATACACCCAGTCACTACAAAGATACAGGCCTCCTTCCTAACTCATTTGCTGGATAGGAAGGAAACCGATTTCACATTGAGGCCAATGGTGACTTTAAAACAGTTGCAGAGTTTAATGGCTGTGGTAGAAGAAAACTGAGGATGGATCAATAACATTGTAGTTACTCCCCAATACTAACCCAATTGACAGAGAGATTAGAATGAAGACTAGACAGAAAACACATTTTCCAAAACATGCATCCTGTTTACAACAAGACACTAAATACTGCAAAACAAATGTGGCAAAGCTTCTGATAGGCTAATTGACATAATTTGAGTCAATTGGAGGTGTACCTGTGGATGTATTTCAAGGCCTACCTTTAAACTCAGTGCCTCTTTGCTTGAAAATCAAAAGAAATCAGCCAAGACATCACAAAAAAAATTGTATACCTCCACAAGTCTGGTTCATCCTTGGCAGCAATTTCCAAACGCCTGAAGATACCACGTTCATCTGTACAAACAATAGTACGCAAGTATAAACACCATGGGACGACGCAACCGTCATACCCCCCAGGAAGGAGACGCGTTCTGTTCCTAGAGATGAACATACTTTGGTGCGAAAGGTGAAAATCAATCCCAGCACAACAGCAAAGGACCTTGAGAAGATGCTGGAGGAAACAGGTACTGAAGTTTCTATATCCACAGTAAAACGATTCCTATATCGACATAACCTGAAAGGCCACTCAGCAAGGAAGAAGCCCCTGCTCCAAAACTGCCATAAAAACAGCCAGACTATGGTTTATAACTGCACATGGGGACAAAGATCGTACTTTTTGGAGAAATGTCATCTGGTCTGATGAAACAAAAATTGAACTGTTTGGCCATAATGACCATCGTTATTTTTGGAGGAAAAAGGGGGATGCTTGCAAGCCGAAGAACACCATCTCAACCTTGAAGCACGGGGGTGGCAGCGTCATGTTGTGGGGGTGCTTTGCTGCAGGAGGGACTGGTGCACTTCACAAAATAGATGGCATCATGAGGCTGGAAAATGATGTGGATATATTGAAGCAACATCTCAAGACATCAGTCAGGAAGTTAAAGTTTGGTCGCAAATGGGTCTTCCAAATGGACAGTGACCCCAAGCATACTTCCAAAGTTGTGGCAAAATGGTTTAAGGACAACAAAGTCAAGATATTGGAGTGGCCATCACAAAGCCCTGACCTCAATCCTTTTCAAAATTTGTTGGCAGAACTGAAAAAGTGTTTGCGAGCAAGGAGGCCTACAATTCTGACTCAGTTACACCAGCTCTGTCAGGAGGAATGGTCCAAAATTCACCCAACTTATTGTGGGAAGCTTGTGGAAGGCTACCCGAAACATTTGACCCAAGTTAATCAATTTAAAGGCAATGCTACCAAATACTAATTGAGTGTATGTAAACTTCTGACCCACTGGGAATGTGATGAAAGAAATACAAGCTGAAATAAATAATTCTCTCTACTATTATTCTGACATTTCACATTATTAAAATAAAGTGGTGATCCTAACTGACCTAAGACAGGGCATTTTTACTAGGATTAAATGTCAGGAATTGTGAAAAACTGAGTTTAAATGTATTTTGCTAAGGTATATGTAAACTTCCGACTTCAACTCTATCTTCCTTATTCTTAAAGTTATCAGTCTGAAACTTTGCACATACACTGTTGCCATATTGTGGACACCATCTAAATTATCTCCAGCTTCCTAGCTAAATGTGTAGCTTTCTCTTGCATTTCAAAGTTCATGGTACAAAAAAATACAGAAAAAGTAGTTTTTGTCTTTGTATTTTATTTAACCAGATCTAATGTGTTATATTCGCCTACATTAATTTCACATTTCCACAAATGTCATTGTAGGCAAACATTTAAAAAAAAGGGTCTGATCCTTATTAAAATGTTCTGTTGCAGATTCAAAACCAGAATAACGTTCAGATAACACAACATGTAAAACAGCATACTGTGATTTTTGGTAGGCGAGTTAAATGGAGAAACAACTGGGTGCTTAAATCAAATCAAATTGTATTTGTCCCATGCGCCAAATACAACAGGTGTAGTAGACCTTACAGTGAAATGCATACTTACAAGCCCTTAACCAACAATGCAGTTTTAAGAAAAATGCCCCCCCCCCTCCCACACACAAAAAAAGAAATAAAAGTAAGAAATATTTAAAGAGCAGCAGTAAAATAACAACAGAGAGGCTATATGCAGGGGGTACCGGTACAGAGTCAATGTGCGTGGGCAGCGTGGGCAGCAATGTCGAGGTAATTGAGGATAGAGTTATTAAAGTGACTATGCATAGATAATAACAGAGAGTAGCAGCAGCGTAAAGGAGTGGGAGGGGGCAATGCAAATAGTTTGGGTAGAAGCTGTTTAGAAGCCTCTTAGAAGCCTCTTGGACCTAGACTTGGCGCTCCTGTACTGCTTGACGTAATGTAGCAGAGAGAACAGTCTATGACTAGGGTGGCTGGAGTCGTTGACAATTTTTAGGGCCTTCCTCTGACACCTCCTGATATAGAGGTACTGGATGGCAGGAAGCTTGGCCCCAGTGATGTACTGGGCCATATGCACTACCCTCTGTAGTGCCTGGTGGTCGGAGGCTGAGCAGTTGCCATACCAGGCAGGGATGCAACCCGTCAGGATGCTCTCGATGGTGCAGCTGTAGAACCTTTTGAGGATCTGAGGACCCATGCCAAATCTTTTCAATCTCCTGAGAGGGAATAGGTTTTGTCGTGCCCGCTTCACGACTGTCTTGTTGTGCTTGGACCATGTTAGATTGTTGGTGATGTGGACGCTAAGGAACTTGAATCTCTCAACCTGCTCCACTGCAGCCCCGTTGATGGGAATGGGGGCGTGCTCGTTCCTCCTTTTCCTGTAGTCCACAATCATCTCCTTTGTCTTGATCACGCTGAGGGAGAGGTTGTTGTCCTTGCACCACACGGTCAGGTCTCTGTTCTCCTCCCTAGAGGCTGTCTCGTCATTGTTGGTGATCAGGCCTAACACTGTTGTGTTATCGGAAAACTTAACGAAGGTGTTGGAGTCGTGCCTGGCCATACAGTCATGAGTGAACGGGAGTACAGGAGGGGACTGAGCACGCACCCCTGAGGCGCCCCAGTGTTGAGGATCAGCATGGTGGATGTGTTGTTACCTACCCTTATCACCTGGGGGCAGCCCGTCAGGAAGTACAAGATCCAGTTGCAGAGGGAGGTGTTTAGTCCCAGGGTCCTTATGAGCTTCGTGGGGACTTTGGTGTTGAACGCTAAGTTATAGTCAATGAATAGCATTCTCACATAGGTGATCCTTTTGTCCAGATGTGAAAGGGCAGGCTCCTAGAGTTTAACCAGATTACCAAAACCCTTTTCTCTCCAGGACACAAGGTTCTTTAGATCCCCAAAACATTCAGAGACAGAAGGCAGTTTGGGAAAAAATAGACTTGCAAGCTTTATTACAATTCATTTAAGAATGTATTTTACCCTTATTTTACCGGGAAGTGGCAGTACACTGAACTTGACCCTTAGTAACATTTGGCTGTCAACTTCCCTCCCCACACTGCAACCATAAATCCACCATCATAGTATGCAAAAAGTAATAATCAAATTCAAAATGATCCACACAGTAGCCTAAAGAAGTATCACACTCTAGACATGCATGAATGACCCACACTGAGAAATAAGCATCACACTCTAGACATGCTCTAATAATCCTTCTGCAAGCATATAGTAAGGTGCGCCCTCTGCATTCAAGTCTTGGTTGTATTCAAGCTCTGGTTCACATGACAACTCTGACCCTGAACTGGGTCCCACATCTATTACTGCATTGTCGGAACTAGAAGCACAAGCATTTCGCTACACTCGCATTAACATCTGCTAACCATGTGTATGTGACAAATAAAATTTGATTTGATTTGATCTGACCCTGGCTCAAACCACCTTTCTACACCTTCTGACCTATTAGGACTATCGGTATTGGCATTGCCATTTGTGTGGGTGGATCTAGAAGCGATCAGGACAGAGTCAGAGGCGGCACCAGCAGCAAATGCAGGGACAATGCCAGTGGCCAGGGCAGTGTCAGCTACAGGGAGAATTACTGGAGATATTGAGAAAAGTGGAGCTAATGGGGTGCCGAACCAGACTGGGTGTTATGGCTCAATGACTGCCAGGTGTTGGGGCAGTTCATTTATTGACAGAGGAAGGGGTCTTGTTTGGGCAGGGCATGGGCGAAGGTTGTTGCAGTGGAGGGTGCAAAGTTGGACCCTCTTTCCCTTCTGGGAGGATAGTGTACACTGGCTGTTCTGAACTGGGTTGAGCAACAACAACAAAAAGGCACAGGAACCCAAGCTTCCCTGCACTTGTCTCTCCGAATTATCAGCACCAGGACCCGTTCGCCAGGTAAAAGGGGCATGTGCCTTTGTTGTACCGGTTTTGGTCCCAAGTCTGGCGACGAGATGTAGGATCCTGCACTCGGCGTTAGCATCCATCCGGATGAGATGATGTCCCAAATGGAAAATGAATTCACTCAAAACAAATTTTTTACAGAAATTTGGGGATACATGTGAAATATTTTAAATTGGCCAAATAATGTAATTTTCTACAATGTATTTAGACATGCTCCGGGACTATGGCAACTACTAAGTATTTTTTAAACGTCCAGCTTTTGGGTGGATGTGTCAATGTGTACTTTCATACGCAAAATCTACAGTGCATTCGGAAAGTATTCAGACCCTTTGACTTTTTCTACATTTTGTTATGTTACAGCCTTATTCTAAAATTAATCAAAAAATCAAATCTACACAAAAGTAGGTTTTTATAAATTGTATCAAATGTATTATAAAAAAAACTGCAAATCTCACATTTACATAAGTATTCAGAACCTTTACTCAGTACTTTGTTGAAGCACCTTTGGCAGCGATGACAGCCTTGAGTGTATGTCGCTACAAGCTTGTCCCACCTGTATTTGGGGAGTTTCTCCCATTCTCTTTTGCAGATCCTCTCAAGATATGCCAGGTTGGATTGGGAGCATCGCTGCACAGCTATTTTCAGGTCTCTCCAGAGATGTTGGATTGGGTTCATGTCCGGGCTCTGGCTGGGCCACTTAAGGACATTTGGAGACTTGTTCCGAAGCCACTTCTACATTGTTTTGGCTGTGTGCTTAGGGTCGTTGTCTTGTTGGAAGGCGAACCGTTGCCCCAGTCTAAGTTTCTGAGTGCTCTAGAGCAGGTTTTCATCAAGGATCTCTCTGTACTTTGCTCCGTTCATTTTTCCTTCGATCCTGATTAGTCTTCCAGTCTTTGCTGCTGAAAAACATCCCCACAGCATGATGCTGCCACCACTATGCTTCACCGTAGGGATGGTGCCAGGATTCTTCCAGAAGTGACGCTTGGCATTCAGGCCAAAGAGTTCAATGTTGGTTTTATCAGACCAGAGAATCTTGTTTCTCATTGTCTGAGAGTCCTTTAGGTGCCTTTTGGCAAACTACAAGTGGGCTGTCATGCGCCTTTTACTGAGGAGTGGCTTATGTCTGGCCACTCTACTATAAAGTTCTGATTGGTGGAGTGCTGCAGATATGGTTGTCCTTCTGGAAGGTTCTCCCATCTCCACAGAGGTACTATGGAGCTTTGTCAAAGTGACAATCATGTTCTTGGTCACCTCCCTGACCAAGGCCCTTCTCCCCCGATTGCTCAGATTGATTGGGTGGTCAGCTTTAGGAAGAGTCTTTGGGGCTCCAAACTTCTTCCATTTAAGAATGAGTAAATCACTGAGTTCTTGGGGACCTTCAATGATGCAGAATTGTTTTGTACCCTTCCCCAGATCCGTGACTCGACACAATCCTGTCTCAGAGTTCTACAGACAATTCATTCGACCTCAAGGCTTGCTCTGACATGCACTGCCAAATGTAGGACCTTATATAGACAGGTGTGTGCCTCTCCAAATCACGTCCAATCAAATGAATTTACCACAGGTGGATTCCAATCAAGTTGTAGAAACATCTCAAGGATGATCAATGGGAACAGGATGCACCTGACCTCAATTTTGAGTGTCATAGCAAAGGGTCTGAATACTTATGTAAATATGGTATTTCTGTTTGTTTTTTTACATTTCTAAAAACCTGTTTTCGCTTTATGATTATGGGGTGTGTTGATTGATGAAGAAAATAATAATTTAATTCATTTTAGAATAAGGCTGTAATGTAACAAAATGTGTAAAAGTTAAGGGGTCTGAATACCTGTAGACTTGAAATGTATTACATTATTAGTTTGCATCCAATATGACATTTTATATACATTACAGAAGACTGAAATATAACAAAACTGTTTGACATAGAAACACTGGAATTTCAGCAGCTTTTACTGAAATTATGTTTATTAATTATTAAATTATGAAAAATATTAATTGCATTCCACCCATGAGGCCACTAGGCCATTTGACTGAAGGAAAGGGCCATGCCTGCAAAACTGACAATGTACAAGCTCAACTCTAAACCCAATTTGCATCAATATGACTAACATAACAAAGCTAGATATATGATATGATTTTTTTGCATGGGCTGTTTCAATCCACTGCATCTGCCTATGTTGCCCTTCCAGATCTGCAGGGGAAAGTGGGAGAGCTACAGCGCTTTTTGTCAGACCAGGAGGCATCCCGAAAATCGGTCTTCTCACCAAAACATCTGTAGCGTCTGAATGGTTTGGCATGTAACAACTAACCACTCTATAGAAAGGGGAGACTATAGAAAAGTGAAACTCACAACCACAATGGTGTTCTCAGTTGTACTCTACAACCCCCACAAGTGTCACAGGACTCGTCTAAAGGTAACCCTGTCAACTTCTTGTCAATATGGCGGCGCTGTTTCCACTTTGTAAAAAATCGTGCCCAAATTAAACTGCCTCGTACTCTATTCTAGATCGTACAATATGCATATTATTATTACTATTGGATAGAAAACACTCAAGTTTCTAAAACCGTTTGAATTATATCTGTGAGTAAAACAGAACTCATTTTGCAGCAAACTTCCTGATAGGAAGTGAAAAATCTGAAATCGAGGCTCTGTTCCAGGGCCTTCCTATTCAATTGCCTGAAATCTATGGATATACATGCATTTCATACGCCTTCCACTGGATGTCAACAGGCAGTGGGAGGTGGAATGGGGTGTCTAGCTTGATCTGAGGTCGAACAAGAGCTCTTGGAATGACGTGACCACAATTTTCTTTGTCTACCAAGGCACGGGAAGGACATCAGCATTGGCTTCTGAAAAGCATTCGGTATAGATGGCTAATATCTCCGGCTTTGATTTTATTTGATACATGTGATAATATCATCGTAAAGTATGTTTTTTCAATATAGTTTTATCAGATTATTCAACGCTTATCGGGAGTTTTGGAGTTTTCCGTTCTCTGCGTTAGGTGAAGATGGACATCTTCGCGCCACTTGGCTAGCTAAGGTTGCTAATTCGACAGGAGAGAAGGATATTCTAAAACCAAACAACGATTTATTCTGGACAAAGGACTCCTTGTACAAGATTCTGATGGAAGCTCAGCAAAAAGCTAGAACAATTTATGATGTTATTTCGTATTTTTGTGTGAAATGTTTAGTCCTATTCTCCGCCCTTATAGCGGGCGCTGTCTCGCAAAAACGCAAGCTGTATGTCGTACTAAAGTTATTTTTAAAAATGTAACACAGCGGTTGCATTAAGAACCCAACATGGGGGGACTGTCATGACGTTGTTCTGGGGGTAGGTTTATGACAGTCATAAATACCTCTTTCCCCCTTTTTCTCTCTCCCTACTATAACTGATGTGACATAAGAAAACCCATTGGTTAACATAGAGATTCTGAGAACATCAGAAGTTGGGGGGGGGGGTGAACTATATTCTGGTAATCTGACCAACTGAACATATGCGGTGGTACTTAAGGTACATTATGTCAGTTCGGTTGCCCTCTGACACATTCTCATCAATGATAGAATGACATAAACTCTACTGTGGAAAGTCTAAACGTCAGAGGTATCGGATTCACATGGAATTGTTGTTTAATTCAAATGTTTGAATATGAAATTATTTGTGAAGAGATTAAATGTAATTTTAGCTTCCAAATGAGAGATTTGGGTTTTCATAAGCTTGGCTTCTGCTCAACCAGGGGCCCGCCCCTGTGAAGAGACATGGGTTTTAAACTTTTCAGACACACCCCTCTCCCTCCACTATAAAAGCCATTGACAAAAACATAACTTCCTGTTCCGGGTACATTTAGGATGACGATCCGATGTCAGAATGGTTCAGATAATAACTACAGAACTAAGCCAAGATCAGCATGGACTTTGGTTGCAAATGGTATGAACTTTGAACTCTTATTCACTACAGAAGGGATACCTCCTAGCCGTTGAGTTAGCAACAGCTGCTACAAACGTAGGTTAGGAAGGACAGTCAGAGTATCCCGTCTACTACACACGACATTACTCCAACGTATCCAGTGACCACCAGAGACATTCTTCAAAGAACAGAGGACTCGGGTTGGCGATACGGTCTTCCATCTACCACCAACCTACTGAAGCGCAGCTCAGAGTAAATATTTATTGCATTTTCCTTTTTCAAATGGGCGGTAATTTAGAATGCATAAGATACTGTATTTACGATAGCACAGCTCGCCTATGTTCCAGTCTCCCGCTCTTTCACTAAAATCCCGCCCCTTCCCTTTGTGTAACAAGCTGTCATATCTGTTCCGCCCGCTAGGGACGTTTGCCTTTATGACGGCAATTTGTGATCAAGTTATGATTGAATTTTTTATGTGTGATTCTGTGTGATTAGTTAGGTATTTAGTAAATAAATAATTAAACCCAATTTTGTATTGCTGATTCAACTTGTTAGCCAGGATTCTTGCAGATAACAAAGGATTTACCACTTTCAGATGAGACTGAATAAAATGACGATTAATGTGACTGCTATGGATGTAAAATATTACTAAATCTTTAAGAGTTTATTCGGAAGATAACAGCTCTATAAATGTTATTTCACGGTGTCCCTCTCTAGTTACTTATATTTACATGATTAGTTCAATCATTAATTACGGAGAAATTATTTTATAGAATAGCATGTCATAGCAATTAATCTGGCATAGCCAAAGACACGACAGTAGTGAAGGCCAAATTCAGAATTTTATCAAATACATTTTTGGGGGATACCTTAAGTGGTCCTAAACTTCAAAATGAAATAGCTAAATGATCCATGTTATGACCTTCTTAACCCTCCTGCTGTGTTAGTCGAATTGGACCGATTTACAGGTTTTCTCTCTGAAAAATGTAGTTAATTTAATCTGATTGTCATAAGTTTCCATGACTTTGTCTACGCAGGGTATCTGAACACACAAAATACATTTAGATGATTTTCATTACATTTTGGGTGTTTTATTGAACTTTTCTACACCTGTGGTGTTCCCAGTCAAAACTGACCGGTCATTAGAAATTAATGGGTGAGACTACAATTTGAGTTCAGGCACATGCCCATTCATCAGATAGGCAAACTTCCTCTCCCAGACCCCCACATGCATGTGTGTTTGAGTGTACACACACACCTCACTCCCCTTCTTGGCTTCCATGGCAACCCCCACAGGAACCTTTGCCCAATATAATCTTTCCCCCACGGGAACCACACCTGTTGGCATTCTCACAAACAATTGCAACATTGTTTCAATAATATATAGAACTTTTCTCGCAGCTCTTGTATTTAAAGCCTTTTTGAAGCCTTGCTCACAATTCATTCTGTGGCAGCACAATGAGCAAACGATATACTGCATGTGAGGCTCTTGATCATATCTTTTAACATGACACTGGTGAGGAAGTGAGAGTCCTTGTTAAACTTTGACACAAAGTAGTCTGCGATAAATAGCACAATATGTTTCATCTGAGTATTTGTTATAGTCAAAATAATCCATACATTGCATTTTTTTACTCAAAAATGAGTTGTATGAGCTCAGCTGAATGCTACAGGCCATAAACAGCAAATATAAGTTCAAAATCTGTCATATTCACAAGAACTTAAGTTGATAAAAAGATATAACACAACATTAGGTGATAATATATGTATTCTGGATTTATAATTGGCTATAATGGGGCGGTCATTTTGGACCGGGAACACAGAAGTAATTAAATTGAAACCAACACAAAAGGAGGGTTAAAACAGTTCCATATGTCAGCTTATAACCCCCAAAATGCAGCATTTTACATGTCCCTCTGTGCATCCTCTGTGACTTCCAGGAAGATTTGAACTTTAAACCCCCCAAAATACTACTAGTTTTCACCATTATTGTAAAGCCCTAGTTATTTCGTTGCTTTGACAGTTTTTTCTGAAGAATATTATTTATTTTGCAAGTTTAGTGATTTATTTATGTTTGTCCCTCATTTTAAGGTCAACCCCGTTACACAAACTGAACTCTCATCTTAATACAGTGAAACTATTCCATGTTATATGTATTTGAAAATAAACATTGAACATCTAAATGTCAAATCATATTGTAAAAGCAGTTGAGTTGGTTCTACTATTTCGTACCATATTCTGGTGTTGTGTGGGTCAAGCATAACACATCAACCCTGTTACCCACAGATAGACAGGCTAGAAATGTTTTAACAATGTGACAATTTTTGTAAATCTTGCATTCTATTGCCCCTCCCTGTTGCACACAACAAGCTTCCATTCCCCCTGTCACAAAAGGATTCATGGCTGATTTAACTAGTAATTACCAGTTCGAGGGCAGTTCAAGTGGATTTTTCCCAGATGTGGTATATTTCCACTTCACACTTGGTTAGGGACGCACCATAAAAAAGTATTCACCCCCTTTGCATTTATCCTATTTTCTTGCCTTACAACCTGGAATTAAAACAGATTTTTTTTGGGGGGGGTTGTATCATTTGATTTACACAACATGCCTACCACTTTAAAGATGCAAAATATATTTTATTGTAAAAAAACAAAACAAGAAATAAGACAAATAAACAGAAAATTTGAGCGTGCGTAACTATTCACCCTTCCAAAGTCAATACTTTGTAGAGCCACCTTTTGCAGCAATTACAGCTGCAAGTCTCTTCGGGGTATGTCTCTATACGGTTGGTACATCTAGCCAGTGGGATTTTTGCCCATTCTTCAAGGGAAAACTGCTCCAACTCTTTCAAGTTGGATGGGTCCTGCTGATGTACAGCAATCTTTAAGAAATACCACAGATTTTCAATTGGATTGAGGTTCTGGGCTTTTACTAGGCCATTCCAAAACATTTAAATGTTTCCCCTTAAAACACTCGAGTGTTGCTTTAGCAGTATGCTTAGGGTCATTGCTCTGCTGGAAGGTGAACCTCTGTCCCAGTCTCAAATCTCTGGAAGACTGAAACAGAATTTCCCTGTATTTAGCGCCATCCATCATTCCTTCAATTCTGACCAGTTTCCCAGTCCCTGCCGATGAAAAACATCTCCACAGCATGATGCTGCCACAACCACGCTTCACTGTGGGGATGATGTTCTTGGGGTGATGAGAGGTGTTGGGTTTATGCCAGACATAGCGTTCTCCTTGATGGCCAAAAATGTCACAGATCCCTCCGGAACTTTCATTACGCACACCTGTCCCTTGTTCCCACTGATTAGCACTTGTATAAGTGTGCCCTTTGGTTTCCATTGGGCTGTTGATATTGTTCTATGTCTGTCCGTGCGTGTGAGTATCTGTGCTGTGTGTTTTGTCTTTCGTGCCATTGTTGATTTCGCAGATGATTACGGGTCTCGTCCAGTGTGTTAATCATGGTGCGCTTGTGTTATTTATTTGAGGTCCTCCTCGCTCTTTTGTTTGGGTTTCAACCCTGTGTTTTTGTGACGTTTTTGTTTGATCTTCGTCCCCGTGCCTTCACACAGCACGCCGTAATTTGGGGTTAATAAAAAACTTCATTACGCATTCCTGCGTCTGTCTCCCGACTCTCTTCATACCAACGTGACAGAATAAACAACCTTTAAGGGAGACAGCGGAAATGGCCCATCCGACGACAATGTGACTGGACCGTCCGATGACGCCACTTCAGCAGCCACAACTGGCCCCTCCGACGCACTTTCGGCAGCGGCAACTGGCCCGTCCGACGGCGATGCAATTTCGGCAGTTGCATCGGGTCCTGATCGACCCGCATTGCGTTCCTGTGATTGTTCTCGAGGCCGGTGTCGTTCAGGGGGAGAGTACTGTCACGGATCCTCCGGAACTTTCATTACGCACACCTGTCCCCTGTTCCCACTGATTAGTACTTGGATAAGTGTGCCCTTTGCTTTCCATTGGGCTGTCGATTATTGTTACTATGTCCGTTGGTGCATGTGAGTACCTGTGACGTGTGTTTTGGGCTTTCGTCCCCTTGTGGATTGCGCAGATGATTACGGGTCTCGTCCAGTGTGTTAATCATTGTATTATTTATTCAAGGTACTCCTCACTCTTTTGTTTTAGGTTCCTTCCATGTGTTTTGTTAAGTGTTTGTTTGGTCTTCGTCCCTGTGCCTTTACACAGCACGCCGTAATTTGGGCTTAGTAAAAAAAATATATTACGCATTATTGTGCCTGTCTCCCGACTCATTTATACCAACGTGATAAAAAAGCTCAATTTTAGTCTCATCTGACCAGAGTACCTTCTTCCATATGTTTGGGGAGTCTCCCACATGCCTTTTGTCAAACACCAATCGTGTTGGCTTATTTTTTTTCTTTAAAACTTCTTAAGGGCCGGGGGCAGTGTGTAACGGCTTTCCTCCTCTTCAGACGAGGAGTAAAAAGGATCGGACCAATGTGCAGCGTGGTAAGTGTCCATTTAAATTTATTAAAACTGAACACTAAAAAATACAAAATAACAAAGTGAATGATGCAAACGAAAATCGAAACAGTCCCGAAAGGTGCAAACACATAACAGGAAACAATCACCCACAAAACACAATAGAAAACAGGATACCTAAATATGGCTCCCAATAAGAGACAACGACTGACACCTGCCTCTGATTGAGAACCATACTAGGCCAAACACATAGAAAATTACCTACAGAACAAAACATAAAAAAACAACATAGAATGCCCACCCCAACTCACGCCCTGACCAAACTAAAATAAAGACATAAAAAAGGAACTAAGGTCAGAACGTGACACAGTGTTCTGAAATTCAGATGACTGACGTGCCCAATGTAAACTGCCAGTTACTCAGGCCCAGAAGCTAGGATATGCATTTAATTGGTAGTATTGGATAGAAAACACTCTGAAGTTTCTAAAACTGTTAAAATAATCAGGCAAAACCCAGAGGAGAATCCATCCGGAAATATTTTTTTTTTATGTCACCACCATTTAAAATGCCTTTCTATGGGAAAATCAAAGGAATACCTCCCAGATTGCAGCTCCTATGGCTTCCACTAGATGACAACAGTCTTTAGAAAGAATTTCAGGCTTGTTTTTCTAAAACATTTGCTAGAATTTGTAGTTTTTCTTGTTGGCTCTCATTTTGACTGTAGTGTTGTGGCGTGCGTCGGTGAGGGCGTGCACTTCGTTATTTATCTCCAGTAATGAACATACTATTCTCCATCTTAAATTTGATCATTTATTTACATATTAGGGTACCTGAGGATTGATTTAAAACGTTGTTTGACTTGTTTGGATGAAGTTTATTGGTAAATTTTGGGATTCCTTTGTATGCATGTTGAACTAGTGGAACGGGTGGATTACTGAATCAAACGCGCCAACTAATCTGACTTTTTTGGGATATAAAGAAGAACTTTATCGAACAAAACCACCATTTGATGTATAACTGGGACCCTTGGAATTGTAAACAGAGGAAGATCTTCAAAGGTAAGTGATTTATTTTATCGCTATTTCTGACTTTTGTGACGCCTGTGCTGGTTTGGAAAATGTTTAATGCTTTTGTGTGTGGGGCGCTGTCCTCTGATAATCGCATGGTATGCTTTTGCCGTAAAGCCTTTTTGAAATCTGACAAAGCGGCTGGATTAACAAGAAGTGAAGCTTTTAAATGACGTAGGACAGTTGTATGTTCATGAATGTTTAATATTACGATTTTGTCATTTCAATTTGGCGTGCTCCAGCTTCACCAGATGTTGTCGATTTTGATCTGTGCGCTAAGAGGTTTTATGAAATCGATTTTAGTATGAAATCGATCAAGTGTACGGCTTAAAGTGGTCCTATGGACAGATACTCCAATCTCCGCTGTGGAGCTTTGCAGCTCCTTCAGGGTTATCTTTGGTCTCTTTGTTGCCTCTCCGATTAATGCCCTCCTTGCCTGGTCTGTGAGTTTTGGTCGGTGGCCCTCTCTTGGCAGGTTCGATGTGGTGCCATATTCTTTCCATTTTTAATTAATGGATTTAATGGTGCTCCGTGGGATGTTCAAAGTTTCTGATATTTTTTATAACCCAACCCTGATCTGTACCTCTCCACAACTTTGTCCCTGACATGTTTGGAGCGCTCCTTGGTCTTCATGGTGCCACTTGCTTGGTGGTGCCCCTTGCTTAGTAGTGTTGCACACTCTGGGGCCTTTCAGAACATATACTGAGATCATGTGACAGATCATGTGAGATCATGTGACACTTAAAGTACACCTGTGTGCAATCTAACTAATTATGTGACTTCTGAAGGTAATTGGTTGCACCAGATCTTATTCAGGGGCTTCATAGCAAAGGGGGTGAATACATAAAGTATGCACGCACCACTTTTCCATTACATTTTTGTTAGAATTTCTGTTAAAATTTCACTGCACCAATTTGGACTATTTTGTGTATGTCCATTACATGAAACCCAAATAAAAATCCATTTAAATTACAGTTTGTAATGCAACAAAATAGGAAAAATGCCAAGAGGGATGAAGACTTTTGCAATGCACTGTATATATATACTAAAGTATGTGGACAATTAGTGGATTCAGCTATTTCAGCCACACTCGTTACTGATAGGTGTATACAATCGAACACAGCCATGCAATCTGTATAGACAAAGATTGGCAGTAGAATGGCCTTACTGAAGAGCAAAGTGACGGTCAACATGGCACAGTCATAGGATGCTGCCTTTCCAACTGTCAGTTCGTCAAATTTCTGCCCTGCTAAAGCTGCCCCGGTCAACTGTAAGTGCTATTATGATGAAGTGGAAACGCTACAGAAGCTCACCGAATGGGACCACTGTGTGCTGAGGTGCATAAAAAGTGTCTGTCCTCGGTTGCAACACTCACTACCGAGTTCCAAACTGCCTCTGGAAGCAACTTCAGCACAATAACTGTTCGTCGGGAGCTTCATGAAATGGGTTTCCGTGGCCGAGCAGCCGCACACAAGACTAAGATCATCATGTTCAATGCCAAGTGTCGGCTGGAGTGGTGTAAAGCTCGCCGCCATTGGATTCAGTGGAAACTGTTCTCTGAAGTGATAACGCTTCACCATCTGGCAGTCCAACAGACAAATCTGGCTTTGGCGGATGCCAGGAGTACACTACCTTTTCCGAATGCATAGTGCCAACTGTACAGTTTGGTGTAGGAGGTCTGGGTCTGTTTTTCATGGTTCGGCCTAGGCCCCTTACTTACAGTGAAGGGAAATCTTAACGCTACAGCATGCCAATGACATTCTCAACGATTCTGTGCTTCCAGCATTGTGGTAACAGTTTGGGGAAGGCCCTTTCCTGTTTCATCATGACAATGCCCCTGTGCACAAAGCAAGGTCCATACAGAAATGGAGTGAGTAGCAAATTCTTTGAATCAATGTAATGTTTTCCTATTACAGTACTATTTATTGTCCATTAAATGTTAGAATTCTAAGAGGTATTACATTTACCTTACCTTGTCTTTCAGGCTGAGCCCTGCAGAAATGTCCTTAAATGAGTACTCTTTGGTCTCAGCTTTGAACATTCTACAGTCTTGAGACCAACACGCATATGGGGTGGCTGCTGCCAGGGGTCTTCTTACCCAAAGCAAAACTTCAAAGGCTGGAAGCATCTTGCCAAATGTGCCTACCACTTATCAGAGCCATTCAGAACAGTCTCCAAAAGCACTTTGGAGAAATGATGGAGGAGCCACAGCTTATTGCTGCCAAAGTTCAAGACGTCTTGGGCTGACAAAGCTGATATCATCACAGCCGGTATGATTTCTTTACTCCAAAAGGTTTTAACCTCATTGTCCATATGGTGATATCTTTTGGTCTTTGAGTCAATTGTTTATTGTTATGTTTTTCTTTTTTTCATTATTTAAGTTGCATTACAGGTGTTGGACAATCACCTTTGCATATAACTATTTTTGGGTACAGCCAGACATGGACTCACCTCAACATTAGAGAATTTGTTAGGTCTGAATGTATTTGAACAACTCAAGTCAATCTAAGTATCTGGGAATAACAAGTGGAAGTCTGTGTTAGAGCTATTGCAATGACAATAATATGATTGTGTTGCCAGCCACATACAACAGAGTTTGCTGAAACACTGAATATGTGAATGTTTTTTTGTTTCCAATGTACAGTTTTGGCGTACCTGAAGAATCAACTCGACACATTCACACAGGACGTTTCTTTTTTATTGTTGTTGATTTTCCCATGATGTTAATCAAAGAGGCACTGAGTTAGAAGTTAGGCCTTGAAATACACCTATAGGTACACTTCCAAATGACTCAAATGATGTCAATTAGCCTATCAGAAGCTTCTAAAGCCATGACATAAATTACTGGAATTTTCCAAGAGGCACAGTCAACTTAGTGTATGTAAACTTCTGACCCACTGGAATTGTGATAGTAAAATAATCTGTCTGTTAACAATTGTTGGAAAAATTACTTCTCATGCACAAAGTAGATGTCCTAACCGGCTTGCCAAAACTATAGTCAATTAACAAGAAATTTGTGTAGCGGTTGAAAAACAAGTTTTAATGGCTCCAACCTAAGTGTATGTAAACTTCCGACTTCAACTGTATAAGGGAGAACTATCATCTTATGGTGAGGATAGCCATGTTGCAAGCCCAGCTTCAGACGCAATCGTTAGGCAAGGGCAATTTAAGTGAAACAGCATCTGTGTCACCAGTAAGTACAGTTATTAGTATAAATGTACCCTCACAGTCCCTGCTGCGAGACAATTTTCTCAAGGCCTCTGGAAAGAAATGTCGACATGCTCAACCGGTGTCGCTCATTCAGCAACAAGTCGGAGTTAGAGGGCGAGCCTGAGCCTTCTCAGGTTTCTCCTCCACCCGTTACGGGTCTGAGCCGCCCAAGCCTCCCACCATTAGCTATGACAAATTGAAAACCCTATTGACGACTAAATTAGCCCAAATATTTGATTTGCGTTGGGATGAAACAGTCAGAGGTCACCAAGTGCAACATAGCTTCAGCGTGTAAATTAGCTAGAAAGATGTGTTGGCATCGAGTAATTGTCTATGGCCCCCTCCCAGTTAGGGGGAGTGATGAGCTCTACAGCAGACTCTTTCGTTGGTTGAAAACTGTTTTCTGCCCCTCCCAAAAGATAGAATTTGTAGATAATTGGCGCTCTTTCTGGGACTCACCCACAAACAGGACCAAGCTTGGACTGCTAAGGAGTGACGGACTCCATCCTAGCTGGAGGGGTGCTCTCATCTTATCTATCAACATAGACAGGGCTCTATCTCCTCTAGCTTCACAATGAGATAGGGTGCAGGCCCGGCAGCAGGCTGTTAGCCAGCCTGCCAGATTGGTGGAGTTTGCCACTAACACAGTCAGTGTAGTCAGCTCAGCTATCCCCATTGAGACCGTGTCTGTGCCTCGATCTAGGTTGAGCAAAACTAAACATGGAGGTTTTCGCCTTGGCAATCTCACTGGAATAAAGACCTCCCTTCCTCTCATTATTGAAAGAGATTGTGAAACCTCACAACTCAAAATATGGCTACTTAATGTTAGATCCCTCAATTCCAAGGCAGTCATAGTCAATTAACTAATCACTGACCATAAACTTGATGTGATTGGCCTGACTGAAACATGGCTCAAGCCTGATAAATTTACTGTGTTAAATGAGGCATTTTCTCCTGGGTTCACTAGTGACCTTATCCCTTGCGCATCCCGCAAAGGCGGAGGTGTTCCTAACATTTACCACAGCAAATTTCAATTTACAACAAAAGCTTCTAATCATGAAATCTATGCAGCCCACTCAATCACCTTTTATAGCTACTGTTAACAGGCCTCTTGGGCTGTATACAGTGTTCCTCACTGAGTTCCCTGAATTCCTATCGGACCTTGTAGTGATGGCAGATAATATTCACATTTTTGGTGACTAATATTCACGTGGAAAAGTCCACAGACCCACTACAAAAGGCTTTCGGAGCCATCATCGACTCAGTTGATTTTTTCCATGTCTCCGGACCTACTCATTGTACAGTCATACCCTGGATCTAGTTTTGTCCCGTGGAATATATATTGTGGATCTAAATGTTTTTCCTCATAATCCTGGACTATTGGACCACCATCTTATTATGTTTGCAAATGCAACAAATAATCTGCTCAAACCCCAACTAAGGATCATCAAAAGCCGTGCTATAAATTATTGGACAACCCAAAGATTCCTAGATGCCCTTCCAGACTCCTTCCACCTATTCAAGGATGTCAGAGTACAAACATCGGTTAAACACTTAACTGAGGATCTAAACTTAACCTTGCGTAATAGCCTAGATGCAGTCACATCCCTAAAAACAAAAAACTTTTGTCACAAGAAATTGGCTCCCTGGTATACAGAAAATACCCGAGCCCTGAAACAAGCTTCCAAAAAATTGGAACGGAAATGGCGCTCCACCAAACTGAAAGTCTTCCAATTAGCTTGGAAAGACAATAACGTGCAATATTGAAGAGCCCTCACTGCTGCTCGATCATCGTATTTTTCCAACCTAATTGAGGAGAATAAGAACAATCCAACATTTATTTTTGATACTGTTGCAAAGCTAACTGAAAAGCAGTATTCCCCAAGAGACGATGGCTTTCACTTAAGCAGTGATGAATTCATGAACTTCTTCAATGAAAAGATTATGATCATTAGAAAGAAAATTAGACTCCTCTTTGAATCTGCGTATTTCTCCCAAGCTCAGTTGTCCTGAGTTTGCACAGAACTGCCAGGAACTAGGATCAATGGAGACACTCCAGTTTTTTAATCCTGTATCTCTTGACACATTCATGAAATTAGTATTGGCCTCTAAACCTTCAAGCTGAATACTGGACCATATTCCAAGTAAACTACTGAAAGAGATATTTCATGTGCTTGGCCATCCTATGTTGAACATAATAAATGGCTCCCTACCCACAGGATGTGTACCAAACTCACTAAAAGTGTCAGTAATAACGCCTCTCTTGAAAAAAACAAACCTTGACCCGGAAAATGTAAAAAACTAATCGGCCTATATCGAATCTCCCATTTCTCTACATTTTTGGGGAAACACTGTTGTGCAGCAACTCATTGCCTTCCTGAAGAAAAATAATGTTTACGAAACACTTTAGACCCCATCATAGCACTGAGACTGTACTCGTGAAGGTGGTAAATTACCTTTTAATGGCAAAGACCAAGGCTCTGCATCTGTCCTCGTGTTCCTAGACCTTGGTGCTGCTTTTGACACCGTCAATCACCATTCTTTTGGAGAGATTGGAAACCCTAATTGGTCTACACGGACAAGTTCTTGCCTTGTTGAGATCTTATCTGTCAAAGATATCAGTTAGTCTCTGTGGATGACACACAGCTGTACATTTCGATGAAACATGGCGAAGCCCTAAAATTGCCTACCCTGGAAGCCAAAACAGAGATGCTAGTTTTAGGTCCCAAAAAACAAAGAGATATGCTGTTGGATCTGACAATTAAGCTTGATGGTTGTACAGTCGTCTCAAATAAAACTGTGAAGAACCTTGTTGTTATTCTGGACCTCGATCTCTCTTTTTACGAACATATCAAGAATATTCCAAGGACAGCCTTTTTCCATCTTCGCAACATTGCCGAAATCTGAAACGTTTTGATCAGAAATGATGCAGAAAAGCTAATCCAAGCTTTTGACACTTCTATATTTGATTACTGCAATGCTTTACTCTCTGGCTACCCAGGTAAAGCACTAAATAAACTTCAGTTAGTGCTAAACACAGCTGCTAGAATCTTGACTAGAACCCCATCATTTGATCATATTACTCCAGTGCTTAAGGCTAGGTATTAGGGCTGGGCGATATGGCCAAAATCTCATACCCCGATATAGGTCATTTCATATCCCGATAACGATACATATCACGATATAGCACATTTTCTGTCAATTCAATGAATAAATAGTTTATATAAAATGACCACGTGTAAAGGCCTATTTCTTATTACATTTTGAATTATACTCAACAAATAAAAAAGGTACTTACTCATATTTGATTATTTATTTTATTCAGAACCTGTGCAAATTTTCAATTAAGCATGTAACAAATAAATAATATGAATGTATAAAATCTAAAAAGGTAAATAGAAAACACTTAGTAGTACTTAGTTGCAAACAAAATGAATATAAGCCTAAAATATATACACTGCTCAAAAAAATAAAGGGAACACTAAAAAAACACATTCTAGATCTGAATGAATGAACTATTCTTATTAAATACTTTTTTCTTTACATAGTTGAATGTGCTGACAACAAAATCACACAAAAAATATCAATGGAAATCAAATTTATCAACCCATGGAGGTCTGGATTTGGAGTCACGCTCAAAATTAAAGTGGAAAACCACACTACACGCTGATCCAACTTTGATGTAATGTCCTTAAAACAAGTCAAAATGAGGTTCAGTAGTGTGTGTGGCCTCCACGTGCCTGTATGACCTCCCTACAACGCATGGGCATGCTCCTGATGAGGTGGCGGATGGTCTCCTGAGGGATCTCCTCCCAGACCTGGACTAAAGCATCCGCCAACTCCTGGACAGTCTGTGGTGCAACGTGGCATTGGTGGATGGAGCGAGACATGATGTCCCAGATGTGCTCAATTGGATTCAGGTCTGGGGAACGGGCGGGCCAGTCCATAGCATCAATGCCTTCCTCTTGCAGGAACTGCTGACACACTCCAGCCACATGAGGTCTAGCATTGTCTTGCATTAGGAGGAACCCAGGGCCAACCGCACCAGCATATGGTCTCACAAGGGGTCTGAGGATCTCATCTCGGTACCTAATGGCAGTCAGGCTACCTCTGGCGAGCCCATGGATGGCTGTGCGGCCCCCAAAAGAAATGCCACCCCAAACCATGACTGACCCACCGCCAAACCGGTCATGCTGGAGGATGTTGCAGGCAGCAGCACGTTCTCCACGGCGTCTCCAGACTGTCACATCTGTCACGTGCTCAGTGTGAACCTGCTTTCATCTGTGAAGAGCACAAGGTGCCAGTGGCGAATTCTCTGGCAAATGCCAAACGTCCTGCACGGTGTTGGGCTGTAAGCATATACCGCCCTCATGGAGTCTGTTTCTGACCGTTTGAGCAGACACATGCACATGTGTGGCCTGCTGGAGGTCATTTTGCAGGGCTCTGGCAGTGCTCCTCCTGTTCCTTCTAGCACAGAGACGGAGGTAGCGGTCCTGCTGCTGGGTTGTTGCCCTCCTACGGCCTCCTCCACGTCTCCTGATGTACTGGCCTGTCTCCTGGTAGCGCCTCCATGCTCTGGACACTACGCTGACAGACACAGCAAACCTTCTTGCCACAGGTCGCATTGATGTGCCATCCTGGATGAGCTGCACTACCTGAGCCACTTGTGTGGGTTGTAGACTCCGTCTCATGCTACCACTAGAGTGAAAGCACCGCCAGCATTCAAAAGTGACCAAAACATCAGCCAGGAAGCATAGGAACTGAGAAGTGGTCTGTGGTCGCCACCTGCAGAACCACTCTTTTATTGGGGGTGTCTTGCTAATTGCCTATAATTTCCACCTGTTGTCTATTCCGTTTGCACAACAGCATGTGAAATTTATTGTCAATCAGTGTTGCTTCCTAAGTGGACAGTTTGATTTCACAGAAGCGTGATTGACTTGGAGTTACATTGTGTTGTTTAAGTATTCCCTTTATTTTTTTGAGCAGTGTATTTATATATATATATTATTTAGGCATTTAATACGTGTCACACATCAATCTGCATCTGGTACCTTGGGTCAAGTGTTAGCACCAACTCACGAAACCTCTGTTTCTCTACCGTGTAAATGGGGCCATGCCTTTGCAGATGTAAGTTGTAACTGCAGCTGTTATCTCCCTCCATCTTTGATTCTTTGCCATGTGGTGTGCCGCGGGCAAAAGCCTCTTGCAACGTCTGAGTCGGGTTTGTTTTGAGCACTCGACTGTACGTTTTTGGGTCTCATCCGTAGACTCTCCGTACTGTTTCACATGATTCTAGCGTAGGTGGTAAAAGAGGTTCGTGGTGTTTGAACCTATTGTTGGGACCGGCCTGTGGCATATTTTGCAGTGGACTGTTTTCATACCCAAACCACATCCATGCGACTGAAGTTGCCCTTCTTTTAGATATGAGCTCAGTGTCTCCGTGCTCTGTGTCACATTCACTCTCTTTCATGTTTGTTTGTGTTGCAAATTTCCTTCCGAACGCAAAGCGCTGTCCAATTGACGAAAAATATTGCCGTAAAGAGTGTGATTTGCGACACAACAAAATAAACAATAGAAAAACATCTATCGTTTCATATTATGCTCTTTCGTCACACGATATATATCGTCTTATTACCCAGCCCTACTAGGTATGATTTCAAGGTTTTACTGTTAACCTACAAAGTATTACATGGGCTTGCTCCTACCTATCGTTCCGATTTGGTCTTTCCGTCCATACTTACGCATACACTAAGGTCACAAGTCGTAGTCCTCCTTATTGTACTTAGAATTTCTAAGCGAACAGCTGGATGCAGGGCATTCTCCTATAGAGCTCAATTTTTATGGAATGGTCTGCCTATCCATGTGAGAGACACAGACTCGGTTTTGACCTTTAAGTCTTTACTGAAAACTCATCTCTTCAGTAGGTCCTATGATTGAGTGTAGTCTGGCCTATGTTGTGCGAAGGTGAACGGCTAGGCACTGGAGCGACTAACCGCCCTTGCTGTCTCTGCCTGGCCGGCTCCCCTTTTCCCACTGAGATTCTCTAGCTCTGACCCTATTATGTGGGCTGAGTCACTGGCTTACTAGTGCTCTTTCATGCCTTCCCTAGGAGGGGTGCGTCACTTGAGTGTGTTGAGTCAGATGTGATCTTCCTGTCTAGTTTTGCGCCCCCTCAGGCTTGTACTGTGGAGGAGATATTTGTGTGCTATACTCAGCTTTGTCTCAGGGTGGTTTGTTGTTATCCATCCAGTGGTGTGGGGGGTGTGATTTGTCAAAGTGGGTGGGTTTATATCCTGCCTGGTTGGCCCTGTCCGGGGGTATTGTCGGATGGGGCCACGGTGTTCCCCGAACCCCTCTGTCTCAGCCTCCATATCTATGCTGCAATAGTCTGTGCCAGGGGGGTAGGGTCAGTCTGTAATATCTTGTGTAAATCTCCTGTCTTCTCTGTTGTCTTGTGTGAGTTTAAGTATGCTCCCTCTAATTCTCTCCCTCCTTTCCCAGAGGACCTGAGCCCTCCTGGCTGTTCCCAGTCCATCTGGTCGTGCTGCTGCTACAGGATCAGCTGTTCGGCCTGCGGCTATGGAACCATGTCATGTTCACCGGACATGCTACCTTTTCCCGGACCTGCTGTTTTCAACTCTCTCTCTCTACCTCACCTGCTGTCTTGACCTCTGGCAATGAAAAGCCAACTGACATTTACTCCTGAGGTACTGATCTGTTGTCCCCTCTACAACCCTGCTGGTCATCTATGAACAATTTGTCCTTAAAAGAACTGTGTGTATCATAATGACTAATTTCTGTTTTCACATGTGAAGTGTTCCAAAAACATATGTTTTCACGTGATTTCACATGTGAAATTGTTTTTTTGTGTCAAGGGCTCCACAATCAGTTGCAGCAAGCCGTAGAAGACACGGGTCAAGCATGTCTGCCCCAGTGGACTTTTTAACAACAACTAAGAGTAGAGAGAACAGTGGTTCACCATTTACAGTATAAGGCGATTGAACAGGGGTGCATCATCAAGAGATGAGCTTGTGTCACAAACAGGCTTTTCAGAGTTGTCCTTATTGCTGCTATTTCCCCTTTCAAATAATTGGGCTGCAGCAATAAAATGTTGGTTAACCGCCTCAGTTATTATAGTATTGACGTTAAAACCTCAGAGGTGTGGCTGATTCTTTTTAGTGCTTTAATAGCCTTCCAAACTTTGCTGGATCGACACGAGAGTCAGAAATGGAATTAATGAAATAGCCCTTTTTATGGAAGCAGTACATTTGTTTCTAAGTTGTCTGAAAGTGAGCCAGTCAGTAGAGCTTCCAGCGTGTCTGGCTTCAGACCAAGCTTTGTTCCTTAGCTGAAATAACTCAGCAAGTTCAGGTTTGAACCATGGGTTGGCTCTATCTTTTTTAATCTCTTCATCTCTTAATCTCTTCATAGCAGCATGTTTGTCAAATACAGAGATAAACATAGTAGAGAGTTGTTCAAGGGCAAGTTCCTCTTCTGGAATGTCATTATCACTATGTAAGCCTGAATGGTAAAGGTCATAAAAGAACCCATGCTCATGGAAGTGTTTAACGTTTCTTGTAGTGATAAGGCATGGTTTAGTTTTAGGCAACTAGGTGTTTCTGACATAGACAATTGAAAAGTGATCACAGTGGTCCATACAGAAGACACCACTAGTTGAGTATTTATGAGGGTTATTTGTAAGTATCAGATCAATCAGAATTGATTTAGGAGGATTCTTTAAATTGTAAACGAGTGGGGTCAGGAATCAGTTGGACTAAGTTCAAATCAATGCATGCTGATTTAAGACAATCTGACGAGGGAGTAAGCCATCGAGATTCAGATCCTCCGATGTCCCTATTTCAGAGGCCATGAATGGACCTAGTAGCTCAGACACAGTCATGTTTGCTCCGGCTGTGGCAGAGGGAGGGCGACAGATCCCTGCCACATAGAAAATAACATTTTGAGAAATAAAAACATTTATAACTAGTAGCTCAAATTGCTTTGGAAGCCAGACATTGAGCGATTGGGTCGCCTTAAAGTTATTTTTCAGAGAAATGGCTACACCGCCCCCTTCTTTGCCCTATCAACTCTGTAAACATAATCATGAAGTGCAAGGGAATTATCATCAACATAGCTTTTAAACCATAAGGCACTGGAATTATCTTGATTCTTTAAGTACTTGTTTTCTGGATAATTCAAATGTCATAGACCATAGATTCACCCTTTAAAAGTTTAAATGGTGCAGTAACCTTCAAGACAAATTGTAAAGCATGCTCAGATTCCAAACATGTCATGTGCTTGATATTGTAGCAGAACTACTGTAAAGGCCAAATAAATTCTACTGACCGAAATCTAAACATCTACCTTTTTAAGTCTGCGTCTTGTACAACAGATTAACTATTACTATTGTAATGATAAAATTATCAACAGACTGTAGTATTACATCAACAACAATCCAATGAATTGTGTCTCTGATGGAGGGAACCAGGCTGTGGTGATTTGCTGCTTGTGTCTCTCTGGGGGAACTTCCGTCTCTGTAAGCGTCTCTGGTGATGCAGTACCAGGCCAGCAGAGGTATGAAAATCACTGTATCTTCACTTCATCCCAAATGGCACCCTGTTCCCTTTATAGTGTACTATACTTTTGACCAGGAACTGTAGGGCTCTGGTCAAAAGTAGTATATTACATAGAGAATAGGGTACCTTTTGGGACACAGCCAGACCAGGGTGTGTTGGCTCCTTGCCTCTGTCGGCTTCAAGGGCAGGTTAATCAAGAGCTTAGCAGTGTCAAGACACTCAGTAATAGAAAAAAATGCTGCCTTCTGGCTGTGGAGTCTATGATCTCAAGTCACTGCATCTCAGTGCTTGAGGCATCACTACAGACAACCTGGTTAGAATCCAGGCTGTATCACAAACGGCTGTGATTGGGAGTCCCATGGGGCGTTGCACAATTGGCCCAGCGTCGTCCGGGTTTGGCTGGTGTAGGCCATCATTGTAAATAAGAATTTGTTCTTAACTGACTTGCCTAGTTAAATAACGGTAAATAAAATCAATTAAAAAGTATATTTGGAAGAGCCTGCAGATGTTTTATCAAGCGCTGAGGAGCTGCAGAAGTGTACTCTGTGCCTCCGTCCCAAATGGCACCCTATTCCCTATATTTTATTTATTTTACCTTTATTTTTATCAGGGAGTCATACTGAGACCAAAGTCTCTTTTACAGATGAGCCCTGAATTAAATAAATGACAGAAAATGCACAGTTCAATATAAATACAAAAGGCAAGTAGAAAAAAAAACATGGTCATAAAAACAAACACATTAATATAGTAATAAGGTCTTAATCAGCCTTCTGAATTGCAATAGAGGCACCAAAACATCACATTTGAGAAGATTCTTCCACAAATAAGGTGCAAGAAAACTAAAAGCTGGTTTACCTTACTCTGTAGAGACTCTTATGTCTGAAGTTTAGTAAAGATGTTAGTTACAGTGGGACTCACGTGTGCCGAATACAACAGGTGTAGTAGACCTTGAAATGAAATGCTTACTTACAGGCTCTAACCAATAGTGCAAAAAGGGTATTAGGTGAACAATAGTTAGGTAAAGAAATAAAACAACAGTAAAAAGACAGGCTATATACAGTAGCGAGGCTACATACAGACAACAGTTAGTAAGGCTGATTGAGGTAGTATGTACATGTAGATATGGTTAAAGTGACTATGCATATATGATGAACAGAGAGTAGCAGTAGCGTAAAAGAGGGGTTGGCGGGTGGTGGGTGGGACACAATGCAGATAGCCCGGATAGCCACTGTGCGGGAGCACTGGTTGGTCGGCCCAATTTAGGTAGTATGTACATGAATGTATAGTTAAAGGGACTATGCTTATATGATAAACAGAGAGTAGCAGCCGCGTAAAAAGAGGGGCTGGGGGGGGGGGGGGGGGGGTGGGGTCACTCAAATAGTCCGGGTAGCCATTTGATTACCTGTTTAGGAGTCTTATGGCTTGGGGGTAAAAACTGTTGATAAGCCTTTTTGTCCTACACTTGGCACTCCGGTACCGCTTGCCATGCGGTAGTAGAGAGAACAGTCTATGACTGGGGTGGCTGGGGTCTTTGACAATTTTTAGGGCCTTCCTCTGAAACCTGGTGTAGAGGTCCTGGATGGCAGGCAGCTTAGCCCCAGTGATGTACTGGGCCGTACGCACTGCCATCTGTAGTGCCTTGTGGTCAGAGGCCGAGCAGTTGCCGTACCAGGCAGTGATGCAACCAGTCAGAAAGCTCTCGATGTTGCAGCTGTAGAACCTTTTGAGGATCTCAGAACCCATCCCAAATCTTTTTAGTTTCCTGAAGGGGAATAGGCTTTGTCGTGCCCTCTTCACGACAGTCTTGGTGTGAGGGGGAATAGGCTTTGTCGTGCCCTCTTCACGACAGTCTTGGTGTGTTTTGACCATTCTAGTTTGTTGTTGATGTGGACACCAAGGAACTTGAAGCTCTTAACCTGCTCCACTATAGCCCCGTCGATTAGAATGGGGGCGTGCTCGGTTCTCCTTTTCCTGTAGTCCACAATAATCTCCTTAGTCTTGGTTACATTGAGGGATAGGTTGTTATTCGGGCACCACCCGGCCAGGTCTCTGACTTCCTACCTATAGGCTGTCTCGTCGTTGTCGGTGATCAGGCCTACCACTGTTGTGTTGTCTGCAAACTTAATGATGGTGTTGGAGTCATGCCTGGCCATGCAGTCGTGGGTGAACAGATGTGTTGCTACCTACCCTCAACACCTGGGGGCGGTCCGTTAGGAAGTCCAGGATACAGTTGCAGAGGGAGGTGTTTAGTACCAGGATCCTTAGCTTAGAGATGAGCTTTGAGGGTACTATGGTGTTGAACGCTGAGCTGTAGTCAATGAATAGCATTCTAACGTAAGTGTTCCTTTTGTCCAGGTGGGAAAGGGCAGTGTGGCGTGCACTAGAGATTGCATCATCTGTGGATTTGTTTGGGCGGTATGCAAATTGGATTGGGTCTAGGGTTTCTGGGATAATGGTGTTGATGTGAGCCATTACCAACCTTTCAAAGCACTTCATGTCTACAGACGTGAGTGCTACGGGTCTGTAGTCATTTAGGCAGGCTGTCTTTGTGTTTTTGGGCACAGGGACTATGGTGGTCTGCTTGAAACAACATGTTGGTTTTACAGACTTAATCAGGGACATGTTGAAAATGTCAGTGAAGACATCTGCCAGTTGGTCAGCACATGTCCAGAGCACACGTCCTGGTAATCCGTCTGGCCCTGCGGCCTTTTGTATGTTGACCTGTTTAAAGGTCTAACTCACGTTGACTATGGAGAGCGTGATCACACAGTCGCCTGGAACAGCTGATGCTCTCATGCATGCCTCAGTGTTGCTTGCCTCGAAGCGAGCATAGAAGTGATTTAGCTTGTCTGGTACGTTCGTGTCACTGGGCAGCTCGCGGCTGTGCTTCCCTTTGTAATCTGTAATAGTTTGCAAGCCCTGCCACATAAGACGAGCGTCAGAGCCGGTGTAGTATGATTCAATCTTAGCCCCGTATTGACACTTTGCCTGTTTGATGGTTCGTTGCAGGGCATAGCAGGATTTCTTGTAAGCTTCCGGGTTAGAGTCCCGCACCTTGAAAGCGGCAGCTCTACCCTTTAGCTCAGTGCAAATGTTGCCTGTAATCCATGGCTTCTGGTTGGGGTATGTACGTATGTATGGCTTTATAAATGAAAACATAGCAATGTATCAAACTATGTGACGTTAAAGAGGGCCAACCAACTTTCTGGTAGAGAATGCAGTGATGAGTACTAAAATTGTCACCGGTAATAAAGAACAGTGCGCTATGATAAAACACATCTAACGGCTTTAACGAAGTGGCAGCTACATTCATATAGATGATGTCGCCATAATCTAGGACTGATAAGAACGTTGACTGAATAATCTGCTTTCTACTATTTAGCTAGAAGAATATAGAAGACAATTTTTTTTAGAAGAAGCCCATTTTTATTCTCAGCTTCTTTACAAACTCATCAATATGCTTTTTTAAAGGCAGTTTTTCGTCTATCCAGATGCCCAGATATTTGTAAGCAGGTAAACGATCAGTTTGGACACCATCCAAAGTACATACTGTATGCTTAAAGAGTTATTTTTATGCACTTTAGAGAACATATACTTAGTTTTACATGCATTCAATACTAATTTCAGGTCAATAAAGTCTTTCTGTAATACAATGAAGGCAGACTGTAGTTAAGATAGAGCCACAGGAAAGGAAGACCCAGAGTTACCTCTGCTGCAGAAGACAAGTTCATTAGAGCTACCAGCCTCAGACATTGCATCAAATAAATGCTTCATGGAGTTCAGACACATCAACTGTTCAGAGGAGACTGCTTGAATCAGGCCTTCATGGTTGAATTGCTACATAGAAACCACTACTAAAGGACATCAATAATAAGAAGAGACTTGCTTGGGCCAAGAAACACAAGCAATGGACATTAGACCGGTGGAAATACGTCCTCCTGTTGCAGGGTTGGGGCTGCCATGGGGGGTAGGACTGTCCCAGGCCTGTCCTGGGGATGGGAGTAACCATAACTAGCCTGGGAGAGAGGTTGTGGGGGCGGCCATGTGGCTGGCAAAGCTCCAAACTCTCAGCATATGAGGGCTGATGAGGTGGATTATACATGGTGTGGACTGCATCTTGTGGTGTACTACCCACGAGAATGTTTTGTTATAGCACTATCTCTACTAAATCCTTCCTCTTTCTCACACTGTTGGTTTTGTGTTTTTTATCTACACTATGTGTTAATTCTTGTTGTTGTTCTTGTTGGGTTTATAGTCCTCCTATCCCATTCCTTCCTTATGTTGCCTGATGACTCAGCAGATGAGTCTTGTAAGAACCAAGTCGATCAATCTCTCAAAATCTCTCCAAACTATTTCCACAAAGGAAAAGTATCTTCAAATTCCTCTAGATGGGCAGAACACAGCAATGCACACAAAAAAACTAAACTGTTCACATATAATACATGTATATATTTTTTTTATTGCAATTTAGGGAGGAGCTCTTAAATGCTGCTGCTCATGGAATTGGTTGCTAGGAGATTATATAGTTCACTACTGTTGGCCAAAGCCCACAGGGCTACTAAAGTGCACTGAATAGGCTGCCATTTTGGATGCACGTCGTCTATAAGAAATGTAATTTATAGAAGTTCCAATGATGTCACCTTAGGAAGTCTGATTGTCCTGGTGCTTTCTCACAATATGGGCCATCATGTCTATAGTCTGGAAGTGACAGGGCTATTCCAGTCACCTCTCCCAATCACTACTCAATTAACTTCCCCCTGTTTCTCTTTGTACTGCACTGTGGTTGGGGAAAATGTAATGTAGCATACAAATTGTTCAGTTGCCTTGTATTCCCAGCCATGTCAGGAGAGTGTAATTTGTGTTTTGCTGTTAACTCACTGGCAAAATAAAAGCCCTGGCAAAATAAAGAGAGAACTCGATAAGAAAAAGGTGACACCCCCTAATCCTGCAATGAATGGTCACACTTTAGCCGCCCGTCTGGCTGGGAAGACAAGCAGCATGAAACACAAGCACCAGATGGAATTATATTTCCTTTGTTGTTACAGTTTTAAGCTGAAATACATGCTATTGTTTGTGATAATGTTTAATTTTCAGACATCTGTGTTGCAGGAACAGAAAGAAGAGGAAGAAAAAACGAACAACAAAGAATAACGCAACAATTCTAAAATGTCCTCCTGTATGATCGAATAGAAAGTGGGATCAAACCACTTTGTGGAGAGAGAGAGAAAATGAGAGTTAGAGAGAGATAATGAGAGGGAGAGCATCAAACACTCTGGTCCCACAATAGTGCCCCCATTCTCAGGGACCACGTGCACCCCTCACTCATGAATAGTCACTTTCATTGACTTTTATTCAGCTTGTTAAGATCCTGTGTTGTTCTTTTTTGTACCGTGTTTGTCTTAGAAGTACTTATTCTACCTTCCATTGTCCCTTTCCCATAACCTGTTTATGTTTGTGCCTTTCGTTCATTCTCACAGTAGAAGAATTACAGGATGTGGGTAATGATTTTGCTGTGGCTCTTTAGGAACTATCTGTGTCCCAAATGGCTGCCTATACATACAGTATTCCTTATAGGTCAAAAGTAGTGCACCATGTAGAGAATAGGGTGCCATTTGGAAGCAAACAATGTGTAAAGTGTATTATGAGTGATAGATGTGACGTGAGTTGTCCATCAGTGCCCACTACCCTCTTCTTTGCAACTACTTAGCATGTTAAATAACCCTTCCCCTAACCCTAAACCTCTTAGCTAAAACTTTCCCTAACCATAACCCTTTTAGCTAACCCTTCCCCTAACGTTAACCCTAAACGTAACTCTTTAACATAACTCCTCAACTTAACCCTAACCCCTAGCCTAACTAATGTTAGCTAGCTAACTAATGTTAGCCACCTAGCAAGAATTCGTAACATATTGAAAATTGTACAAATTCGTAACATATATGAATTATAATTCGTAACATATCATATGAAATGGGTATGGACTTTAACATTAGGAGATATAAATGCAGGTTGTACTGCAACAACATTTGGAAAAAGTCAAGGGGTGTGAATAGTTTCTAAAGAAAGACTCACAGCTGTAGGCTAATTGCTGCCAAAAGGATCATTCTAACATGTGTTGACTCAGGGGGTTGAATACTTATCTAACCAAGATACAGTGCATTCAGAAAGTACTCAGACCTTTTGACTTTTGACATTTTAAAAAGCCTACACACAATACCCCATAATGACAAAGCTAAAACAGGGTTTTAGAATTTTTTGCAAATGTATTAAAAATAAAAAACAGAAATAGCCACTTTACATAAGTATTCAGACCCTTTGCTACGAGACTCGAAATTGAGCTCAGGTGCATCCTGTTTCCATTGATCATCCTTGAGATGTTTCTACAACTTGGAGTACACCTGTGGTAAATTCAATTAACAGTTGACAGTGCATGTCAGAAAAAAAACATGCAATGAGGTCAAAAGAATTGTCCGTAGAGCTCAGAGACAGGATTGTGTCGAGACACACATCAGGGGAAGGGTACCAAAATATTTCTGCAGAATTGAAAGTCACCAAGAACACAGTGGCCTCCATCAGTCTTGAATGGAAGAAGTTTGGAAGCACCAAGACTCTTCCTAGAGCTGGCCGCCCTGCCAAACTGAGCAATCGGGGGAGAAGGGCCTTGGTCAGGGAGGTGATAAAGAACCCGATGGTCACTCTAACAGAGCACTGGAGTTCCTCTATGCCTTCCAGAAGGACAACCTTCACCGCAGCCCTCCACCAATCAGGCCTTCATGGTGGTGGCCAGATGGAAGCCACTCCTCAGTAAGAGGCACATGACAATCCGCTTGGAGTTTGCCTAAAGGCACCTAAAGACTCTCAGACCCTGAGAAACAAGATTCTCTGGTCTGATGAAACCAAGATTGAACTCTTTGGCCTGAATGCGAAGCATCACGTCTGGAGGAAACCTGGTATGGTGAAGCATGGTGGTGGCAGTATCATGCTGTGGGAATGAGAGAAACTCCCCAAATACAGGTGTGCCAAGCATGTAGCGTCATACCCAAGAAGACCTGATGCTGTAATCCCTGCCAAAGGTGCTTCAAAAACTATTGAGTAAACGGTCTGAATACATATGTGTATGTGATATTTCAGTTTTTTTGTCATTTCTTTGCCATTATGGGCTATTGTTTGTAGACTGATGAGGAAGAAAAACACATTTAATAAATGTAATAATAAGGCTGTAACGTAACAAAAGGTGGAAAAAGTCAAGGGCTCTGAATACTTTGATGGTGCAGCTGTAGTGCCTTTTGAGGATCTGGGGAACCATGCCAAATCTTTTCAGTCTCCTGAGGGGGAATAGGCATTGTTGTGCCAACTTCACAACTGTCTTGGTGTGTTTGGACCATGATAGTTTGTTGGTGATGTGGACAGCAAGGAACTTGAAGCACTCGTCCTGCTCCACGACGGCCCGTCGATGTGAATGGGAGAGTGTTCTGCCCTCATTTCCCTGTAGTCCATGATCAGCTCCTTTGTTTTGCTCACGCTGAGGGAGAGGTTGTTGTCCTGGCACCACACTGCCAGTTCGCTGACCACCTCCCTCTAGGCTCTCTCGTCGTTGTCAGTGATCAGGCCTGTGACGTCAGCAAACTTAATGATGGTGTTGGAGTCCTGCCTGGCCAAGCAGTTGTGGGTGAGCAGGGAGTGGAGTACAGGAGTGGACTAAGCAGGCACGCCTGAGAGGCCCCTGTGTTGAGGATCAGTGTGACAGATGCGTTGTTGCCTACCTTTACCATCTGGGGGCGGCCCATCAGGAAGGCCAGGATCCAGTTGCAGAGGGAGGTGTTTAGTCCCAGGGTCCTTAGCTTAGTGATGAGCTTCATGGGCTCTAGGGTGTTGAACGCTGAGCTGTAGTCAAATGAAAATCATTCTCACAAAGGTGTTCCTGTTGTCCAGGTGGGAAAGGGAAGTGTGGATTGCAATTGCGTCATTTAAAAAATATGTATTATTATACATTTTTTACTTAACCAGGCAAGTCATATAAGAACAATTTCTTATTTACAATGATGGCCTACACCTGACGACACCGAGACAATTATGCACTGCCCTATGGGACTCCCAATCACGGGCGGTTGTGATACCTCCTGGAATCGAACCAGGGTGCCTCTAGCACTGAGACATAGTGCCTTAGACTGCTGCGCCACTCAGGAGCCCCTGTTGGGGAGGTTTGTGAATTAGAGTGGGTCTAGGGTTTCCGGGATGATGTTGTATATGTGAGCCATGACCAGCCTTTCAAACACTTCATGGCTACCGACGTGAGTGCTACAGGTCGGTAGTCATTTAGACAGATTACCTTTGTGTTCTTGGGCCCAGGGACTATGGTGGTATGCTTGAAACATTTAGGTATTACAGACTCTTAACTGCTTTTTCTATTTTATTCCAGG
Source organism: Salvelinus fontinalis (assembly GCF_029448725.1). NCBI lineage: Eukaryota > Metazoa > Chordata > Actinopteri > Salmoniformes > Salmonidae > Salvelinus > Salvelinus fontinalis. Next base: position 30,120,469 of record NC_074669.1, read on the forward strand.
TTATCATTTAACATTCTGTTACTTTCGTCTCACCCCTCTCTCCTGTAACTTCTCCCTAGCTAACACCCAAGACTAGCTAGCATGATACTTAAAGCCTACGCTGTCATTTAGTCACTAGATTGGTAAAGAAAATGACATACTGTATGTTTGTAACCTTAAACAGCTAAACACAACTCTACAACCAAAAAACACTCCCGAGTCTGTTTTCTTTACGTCGCCGAAAACAACTTTTTGTTGATAACACGGCGAAACAGGGTCGGACTGGGCTGCTCTTTTGCAGTAAGGTTGTCCTCCTCACTCGGAACGTGCTGACTTCACTACGTTATTCTAGTTTCTGTGCTATCTGAGAAAATGGGCGTGTTACTTTCATCCCGGTTCTCCCCTAGTTGCAAAGTAGAAAGTATTTGCAAAGTTGCTAATTAGCTCAAATTGTCAGTGATGTGATTTGAACACACAAGCTTTGGGTTACTAGACATTCACTTTATACGCCCACCTATCCTCTCAAACCAAAACCCCTCCTTTCATTTATGGCTTAAGTAACCTTCTGTCTTATGTAACCATACCGAACATATCTTATCTTATGAATTGAAGGGACGTGAATTTACATTTACTATGGTAAGTCTAGTCTTTGAGGCCAGGCTTTATTTTGAACACTTGGAGAGAACGTTTATCGGGCTGTTTTGTGATGTGGGAGCAGGAATCAAAACTTTGTGAAAACACCATAAGTTTTACACAACAGTATGTGTTTCCCAGCGTTTGCATAGCAAACTGAGATGAGAACGTCTACTATTTCCCTTTCTCCACAGTATTTCATTCTAAAAATCAATAATTCACATTGTAGCACAAATAATTGGAAGTGTTGATTTCTTTATCACAGACGCACATTAAAATGTATCATGGCTGCTAGATGCAGTATGTCACACTGCCTCTGTAAAAAGCAGGAGAAGAAGAAAGCACTATGTTTTAAGACCTCTAGTCGAGAGCACTCCACAATTCATTCCCGTTACACACAGATAACCTGGTCACTAATTTACTCTCCCATGGCAATTCCCAGACGCTAATGCTCTGCAATGAAGCTCAATACAGAGTCCACAGAGTCGTATGTGCTGCAATGAAGCTAAACTAACACAAATGGACTCTCCGTCCGCGCACCATCCCGCAGCAGTGCCATCGCAATATTGTTTTCTTCATAATGTATCTGGATTTGTCTTTTTTTTTGTCAGCTCAAATATCTTATTAATGAAAACAGCTTGTACATTTCGGTTAGAGAGAGAGGGAGGCTATTAGGGCCTGGATGCGCTGTGAGGCCTTACAGCTCTCAATCAATCATATATGTCATCAACCATGAGTAGAAACTATGGATGCATCCCAAATGACACCCTATTCCCAATATAGTGCACTACTTTTGACCAAAGCAAGGCTCAGCCAACCTATAGACTATATTCTATTGAAATAGAACCAGGTTTCCAGGGTAGGTAGAAGAAAACAACACTGATTGTTCCCACTCTGCGAGAAAGCATGTTTGCATTACTATGTTTTACACCCACATAATTGCATCAGGTTACAACACATTACATCAGGAAAAGGCTGACTTTATACAGAACACTGCAGTATATGAAAATCATCCACTCGTCAAAAATGGCGGTATCAATACAAATATGTCTGTAAAAAATATTTGTCACAAACAAATTGCATATTTCCTCATTTCCAAGTTTTCAGAGTATTGACATGCTTTCAATTCATTTCCATTTCCCTCACTCATACAGGATAATAGTGAACAGGAACACACAGTAGTTCAACTGGAATATTTATCATCCAAACCTATTTATAAAGACTTCTGGGCTCAGACCATGCCTTATTTTTCAACATGGCAACAAATAATTTTCTTAAATGAACCTATTTGTCTGGCTCCTTAACTATCTGAAACAGAGCCGTCTTAATTTTCCTCTGTCACTGAAGAGAGGACAAAATTGAGAATGGGCTGTGCATATTTTCTGTTAAACTGAAAATTGGGTATCACTGTTATTAGATTCTCTAATTTGATATGCAGTCTTCCATGGTGATGCTGAATGAGGGAGAGCTGGGAACTAAGAACTCGAATACTGGCAGAAAATGTTATTTTCCATTCGGTGAGAACACCCCCTACAAAATACGAGATGTCAAGACGGTCGCTCACTAAATTAGAAATAGGCATTTTGAAGCTATAAAGGTATAAGTTGACACTAGCCTTCTCACCAGAAAATGTTTTTCTTACGTCTCCCTAAAGATGAAGATATCTGACAGGCAAATAAAAAATATATGCTGTAACAACATGCAGATTAATAACACTTAAAATGGTTGCCTGTTTTGTATTATATTATATGTTTTTGTTATTTTTAAAATGTTGAACCACATGCCAATAACATTGTTGTGATAAAAAAAACTCTCTAACAGTCTAGTTAGGGTTGTGATGTTAAGAAGCTGCCTTTGTCTAAGACACTTTTATCAAAACAACCTGTCTATCACTATCACTGCTGCTCCCGGAGTATGGTTACATGCACACAATTAAACGATCATTGTGGTTAGTCAGTTTAATATAATAGTTTGTTTAAAATGTTTACATGCTTTGCAAGAAGAACAATGTCCTTAAAATCCTGTTTACACAGTCATATACCTAATGGGACGTAAATAAATGCAAAAATCGTCAATCAAAATAAACGTTTTACCACAGCGATCGTGTTATTTTTTGCGAAGTCTATTTGATTCTGAGTTCGGACATACAACATTTTTGTGTGAAATATTTGTAAGACGCATATTTTCCGTTTTTCCCAAACTCACTTCAAATCGTTCATAAGAGGGAGGTTTGCTCTACCCATGCTGGCATGTGCAGATCAAATACACCGCGGAACACAAGTTAAGCTATCTACAGGTCCTAATATTTTTAAAGATTGCTCAGAAAACCAGGTATTTTAATCGGCGTATGATTACTTTGATTTTGACTTCACGCCGATTAAGATACGCAGAGTAAAATGTTTACATGACTATTGCCATACTCTGCCTTCTGCCATAATCAGTTTAAAATTGAATTATTAGTGTGCATGTAAAACGTACTCAATGACTGTAGCTTCAGGGCATCCTGAAAAGGATATGATGGACAACTGCTAGCTAGGAAAATGAAGGACAAACTTCAGTCTTCTTCTATGAAGCTGCCAGATACTGGAAAGGCTAACATCTGTATCAGGGAGATAGCATCCTAAATGGCATGCTATACTCATTATAGTGCACAACATTTGACCAGAGCCCTATGGGCCATGGTTAAAAGTAGTGCACTATAAAGCAAATCGGATGCCATTCGGGCTTATCCCAGCTCTGTGGTTCTCCTCTCTGATCTCTCATCAGCTGAAGTTGTGCTGCCTGCAGTTCTCCCAGACTGGAGGATCCACTTATCCATCGGCTCCCTGTCACTGCTGATATGATGATGAAGGTGCCAAACGTTAATGGCAAAGCTGAGTCGATAACTGAGACTGTAGATATTTCCTGCAAACGGAATGGGTGTCAGAAAGCTCATTACAGAGATTTACCCAGTTGTATGTTATTATTATTGTGGGAGATGGGGAGCGGGTGTACATACTGTTAAACAACATCTCTGACATGACTCAGAAAACAGAAATACAGTCAAATAACCAATTCTGTGACCTTTGTATTCAGAGTTTTGCCCTTTGCATGTCTGGGTTGATATACAGTGCATTTGGAAAGTATTCAGACCCCTTCACTTTTCCCACATTGATGAGGAAAAGGCTGTAGCGTAACAATCTACACACAATACCCCACAATGACAAAGGATAAACTGTTTTCTAGAAACTGAGATTTCACATTTACATAAATATTCAGACCCTTTACTCAGTACTTTGTTGAAGCACCTTTGGCATTGATTACAGCCTCAAGTCTTCTTGGGTATGACGCTGCAAGCTGAGCACACCTGTATTTGGGGAGTTTCTCCCATTCTTCTCTACAGATCCTCTCAAGCTCTGTCAGTTTGGATGAGGAGCATCGCTGCACTACTATTTTCAGGTCTCTCCAGAGATGTTCGATCGGATTCAAGTCCGGGCTCTGGCTGGGACACTCAAGGACATTCAGAGACTTGTCTCAAAGCCACTCCTGCGTTGTCTCGGCTGTCTACTTAGGGTTATTGTCCTGTTGGAAGGTGAACCTTGCCCCAGTCTGAGATCCTGGACGCTCTGAAGCAAGTTTTCATTAAGGATCTCTCTGTACTTTGCTCCGTTCATCTTTCCCTCGATCTTGATTAGTCTCCCTGGGTTTCCCCCAGACGTGACACTTGGCCATCAAGGCCAAAGAGTTCAATCTTGGTTTCATCAGACGGGATAGTCGTGTTTCTCATGGTCTACGTGCCTTTAGGTGCCTTTTGGAAAAATTCAAGCGGGCTACCTTTTACTGAGGAGTCGCTTCAGTCTGGCCACTCTACCATAAAGGCCTGATTGATGGAGTGCTGCAGTGATTGCTGTCCTGGAAGGTTCTCCCATCTACACAGAGGAACTCTAGAACTCTGTCAGAGTGACCATCGGTTCTTGGTCACCTCCCTGACCAAAGCTATTCTCCCCCGATTGCGCAAATTAAATCAAATCATATTTTATTGTTTACATACACATGGTTAGCAGATGTTATTGCGAGTGTTGAAAAACTGTTTAACAGTCTGTTGGTCTTGAGATAGAAGCTGTTTTTCAGTCTCTCGGTCCTAGCTTTGATGCACTTGTACTGACCAACTGCAGGACAGGTAGTTTGCCCCCGGTGATGCTTTCTGATGACCGCACCACCCTCTAGAGAGCCCTGCAGTTGTGGGCGGTGCAGTTGCCATACCAGGCGATGATACAGCCCGATAGGATGCTCTCAATTGTGCATCTGTGCATCAAATTTTTGAGGGTTTTAGGTGACAAGCCAACTTTCTTCAGCATCCTGAGGTTGAAGAGGTGCTCAGTTTAGCCAGGCCAGCTCTAGGAAGAGTCTTGGTTGTTCCAAACTTCTTCCATTTAAGAATGATGGAGGCCACTGTGTTCTTGGGGACCTTCAATGATGCAGACATTTGTGCCTCGACACAATTCTGTCTCGGAGCTCTACGGACAATTCCTTTGACCTCATGGCTTGGTTTTTGCTCTGACATGCACTGTTGACTGTGGGACCTTATATAGACAGACGTGTGCCTTTTCAAATCATTCCAACCAATTGAATTTACCACAGGTGGACTCCAAAGAAGTTGTAGAAACATCTCAAGGTTAATAAATGGAAACAGGATGCACCTGAGCTCTATTAGAAGTCTCATATGAAATGGTCTGAATACTTATGTAAATACGTTTTTTTGCAAAAAAATCGAATTGCTTTGTCATGTGTAGAAATTGGGATGTTTCAATTTATTTCATCCATTTTAGAATAATGCTATAATGTAACAAAAGGTGGAAAAGGTGAAGGGGTCTGAATACTTTCTGAATGCACTGAATGCATATTTACTATTTACCAATTTATCACTATATCCCGATGTGTACAGTGGACACTGTTTTCTTTTTTTTTAAACGACTGGTAACTTTGGTAATGAGGCCCATATTAAGAGATGTCTACAAGTGAGGAGTTAATTTCCAAAAAGTGTGTTTTATCATCAGAAATTAATGCTTACCTTTAAGTGTTTGTAAAATATTAATGTTCTCAGATTTCCAATTAATATATTTTAGATGTGTAATAAATGGGTTTTGTTGCAAAACGCTATATATAGTGCCTTCAGAAAGTAGCTATACCCCCTTATTTACATTGTGATGTGTTACAGCCTGAATTCAAAATAGATTAAACAAATCCTCACCCATCTACACACAATACCCCATAAAGACAAAGTTAAAACATGTTTTTATTTATTTTGGCAAATTGATTGAAAATGAAATAACTTATGTACATACTGTAAATCAATACATGTTAGAATCACCTTTGGCAGCGATTACAGCTGTGAGTTTTTCTGAGCAAATCTCTAAGAGCTTTGCACACCTGAATTGTACAATATTTGCACATTATTCTTTAAAGAAATCTTCAAGCTCTGTCAAGTTGGTTGTTGATCTTTGTTAGACAGCCATTTTCAAGTCTTGCTATAGATTTTCAGCGCGATTAAAAAAGAAAACTTTCAAAACTGTATCCAGGCCACAGGAAAATTCAATGTTGTCTTGGTAAGCAACTCCTGTGTAATTTTGGCCTTATGTTTAAGGTTATTGTCCTGCTAAAAGGTTAATTTGTCTCCCAGTGTCTGTTGGAAAGCAGACTGAATCAGGTTTTCCTCTAGGATTTAGCCTGTGCTTTACTCTATTCCGTTTATTTTTATCCTTGAAAACTCCCCAGTCCTTGCTGATGACAAGCATTCTTATAACATAATGCCGCCACCACCACGCTTGAAAATATGAAGAGTGCTACTCAGTGATGTATTGGATTTGCCCCAAACATAATGCCTTATACGCGGGACATAAAGTTAATTTCTTTGCCACATTTTTACCAATTGTACTTTAGTGTCTAATTCAAATCAAATTTTATTGGTCACATACACATATTTAGCAGATGTTATTGCGTCTGTAGCAAAATGCTTGTGTTCCTAGCTCCAACATTGCTCCAATTGTTGTGCCGTCTTCACCAAACTGTCTGTGTGGGTGGACCATTTCAGATCATCAGTGATGTGTGCACCGAGGAAGTGAAGCTTTCCTCCTTCTCCACTGCTGTCCCGTCAATGTGGATAGGGGTGTGCTCCCTCTGCTTTTTCCTGAAGTCCACGATCAGCTCCTTTGTTTTGTTGACGTTGAGGGAGAGGTTGTTTTTCTGGTACCACTCCTCCAGGGCTGTCATCTCCTCCCTGTAGGCTGTCTCATCATTGTTGGTAATCAGGCCTAGTATGGTTGTGTCGTCTGCATACTTGATGATTGAGTTGGAGGCGTGTGTGGCCACGCAGTCATGGGTGAACAGGGAGAACCAGAGGGGGCTGAGTACACACCCTTGTGGGGCCCCAGTGTTGAGGATCAGTGAAGTGTAGGTGTTGTTTTCTACCTTCACCACCTGGAAGTCCAGGACCCAGTAGCACAAGGCGGGGTTCAGACCCAGGGCCCCGAGGTTGATGATGAGCTGGGAGGGTACTCTGGTGTTGAATGCTGAGCTATAGTCAATGAACAGCATTCTTACATAGGTATTCCTCTTGTCCAGATGGGATGGGGCAGTATGTAGTGCAATGGCGATTGCATCGGCTGTGGATCTATTGGGGTGGTAAGCAAATTGAAGTGGGTCAAGGTGTCAAGTAAGGTAGAGGTGATATGCTCCTTAACTAGCCTCTCAAAGCACTTCATGATGACAGAAGTGAGTGCTATGGGTTGATAGTCATTTAGTTCAGTTACCTTTGCTTTCTTGGGCACAGGAACAGTAGCGGACATCTTGAAGCAAGTCGGGACAGTAGACTGGGATAGGGAGAGATTGAATATTTCCGTAAACACTCCAGCCAGCTGCTTTGTCCATGCTCTGAGGAGGCAGCTAGGGATGCCGTCTGGGCCGGCAGCCTTGCGAGTGTTAACCCGCTTAAATGTCTTACTCACGGCTACGGAGAACGAGAGCCCATAGTCCTTGGGAGTGGGAGCCCATGGGAGTGGGAGCCCATGAGAGCCCATGGGCCACGTCGATGGCACTGTGTTATCCTCAAAGCGGGCAAAGGTGTTTCGCTTGTCTGGGTGCAAGACGTCGGTGTCTGCGACGTGGCTGGTTTTCCCTTTGTAGTCCGTGATTGTCTGTAGACCCTGCCACATACCTCTCGTGTCTGAGCCGTTGAATTGTGAATTCACTTTGTCTCTGTACTGACGTTTTGCCTGTTTGATTGCCTTACGGATGGAATAACTACACTGTTTGTATTCAACCATATTCGCAGGTCACCTTATCATGGTTAAATGCGGTGGTTCGCAATTTCAGTTTAGCGAGAATGCTGCCATCTATCCACGGTTTCCGGTTTGGGTAGTGTTAATAGTCACCGTGTGAATAACATCACCTATACACTTCCTGATGAACTCAGCCACCATGTCCGTGTATATATCAATGTTATTTTTCGAGGCAACCTGGAACATATCCCAGTCCGCGTGATCAAAATAATCATGAAGCAAGGATTCCGATTGGTCAGACCAGCGTTGAATAGACCTTAAAACGTGTCTATTCAACACGTGATCTGATTTGCCGAAGGTAGGGCAGGGGGAGGGCCTTGTAGGAATTACGGAAGAGAGAATAGCAGAGGTTGAGTGTTTTCCCGGGATGAGTACTACAGTCAATGTGTTGATAGAAATTCGATAGTGTTTTCCTCAAATTTCCTTTGTTAAAATTGCAAACAGGATGCATGTCTTGGAATATTTTTATTCTGTACAGGCTTCCTTATTTTCACTCTGTCATTTAGGTTAGTATTGTGAAGTAACTGCAATGTTGTTGAATTTGATCCATCCTCAGTTTTCTCCTATCACAGCCATTAAACTCTGTTTTATAGTCACCAATGGCCTCATGGTGAAATCCCTGAGTGGTTTCCTTCTTCTCCGGCAACTGACTTAGGAATGACGCCTGTATCTTTGTAGTGACTGGGTGTATTCATGCACCATCCAAAGTGTAATTAATAACTTCACCATGCTCAAACGGATATTCAATGTCTGCTTTTTTTACCAATAGGTGCCCTTCTTACCAATAGGCGCCCTTCTTTGTGAGGCATTGGAAAGCCTCACTGGTCTTTGTAGTTGAATCTGTGTTTGAAATGCACTGCTCGACTGAGGGACATTACAGATAATTGTGTGTAGGGTACAGAGAAGATGTAGTCATTCAAAAATCATGCTAAACACTATTATTGCACACAGAATGAATACATGCAACTTATTATGTGACTTGGTAAGCACATTTTTACTCATTAACTGATTTAGGCTTGCCTTAACAAAGAGGTGGAATACTTATTGACTCAAGACATATCTGTTTTATTAATTGTAAAAAAATCTGACATTATGTAGTATTGTGTATAGGCCAGTGGCCATTTTCTCTATTTAATACATTTCAAATTCGGGCTGTAAGACAACAAAATGTAGAAAAAGTCAAGAGGTGTGAATACTTTCCAAAGGCACTTTTCCACCATTCATTTTTCCCATCGGGGATTTTAGAAACACATAAAATAAGGGCTGTGTTTCATGTAGGCTTACCATGGCGTGATGTTTTGATGACCGTGTAACTCTCTCTCGGACAAGGTGACTTTTCTCAATATATTTGCCTGTATTTACCACCAACAAATGAAATGTTAATTAGTTGCTAATGTGGTTATCATAAAGAACTACAAATGCCATGATGAGCTGGACGAGACTGACGAATCGAAGCAAAAGTCACCTTGTCCGAGAGAGATTTACATGGTTATGAAAACGTCACACCAGGATAAGCCTACACCAATCAAAGCACTTATTCTAAGTGTTTCTAAAATGGAAGAATGGAAAAAAATGAATGGTGGAAAAACGATTGGAACCATTTCTCTGTTTAACCGTTAGGTTTTATGGGGATTATGACACCTCTGCTGTGGGGCTCTATGGCACGCTGTTTCCTATATAGTGCACTACTTTTGTCCAGAGCCCAGATCGCATACTACTGTATTGATTACTTTTAAATATATGTGTTTTACAATGTTGATGTCACAAACGTATCATTTGCACAGCTCTTTATAAAAAAATGTAATTATTTGTCACATTTGACTGTCTAAAACCTTCTAGTGCTACTTTTTTCTGAGAATGAGATGGATAACTCATTTCACAACAAAATGTGATTGTCTCTCTAAAATAAAACCATCTAGTGATAGGATTCAAACAAATACATGTCTGTCATTTAACAACCCCATGCCATGATTAGATGTGGCAAAGCACACCAATCTATTTAATATGTTTTTAAACAAGAAAAGCAAATTGACCAACGTTTCTGAAAATTGATATACAGTATAATGTTTTGGAAAGAAATTTGTCAAGTGCTCCTCTTATATATACTGACTTGAGACTGAAAAAATTTGACTGTATTATATCTGTCCTGAGTTTATGTGAAGCAGAAACTGATTGTCCAAAATTATATTGTACTGTAGCATCAACAAGCACATTTTAGGGGGGGGGGGGGGGGGGGTGATCTGACACAGTGCCAGTTAAAGAGATAGCTGGAGTTCTTATAAGAGCTCGTTCCCCATATGTCGATGGCCCTCTAATTCTGCCATAAACCAGTCCTGTGGTGTTCCCCTGCGATCGTTACCAATTGGATTTAACTAATCTGTCATGCCTCTATCTGATGGCAGAACCTAGGATAGCATCCGACTTTGAATTCCTCTTGTCTGCTGCTTTATACTCCGCTTATGAACACTCTCTATCTAACACTCTCTAACATTCCACATCTCAGTTCTTCTCAGAATAAACGGTTTACATGGCGAGAGAAGAAAACGAATACAAAGCTACAGTGCCTTCAAAGTATTCACACACCTTGACTTTTTACACATTTTGTTGTGTTACAGTGGGATTAAATGTATTTAATTGTCATTTTTTTGCCAACTACACAAAATACACTAATGTCAAAGTGAAAGAAAAAGTAAACCCTTTGTAAAAAATAAATACAAATAAAGCACTAATAATATCTTGATTAGTTAAGTATTCAACCCCATGAGTCAATACATGTTAGAATCACCTTTGGCAGCGATAACAGCTGTACATTTTTCTGCGTAAGCTTCTAAGATCTTTCCACAACTGGATTGTACAACATTTGCCTAATTTCTTTTATTTATTCTTCAAGCTTTGTCAAATTGGTTGTTGATAATTGCTATACAACCATTTTCAGGTCTTGCCACAGATATTCAAGCAGATTTAATTAAGTCAAAACTGTAACTCCGCCACTCAGGAACATTCACTGTCTTCTTGGTCAGCAACTCCAGTATACAGTTGAAGTCGGAAGTTTACATACACCTTAGCCAAATAAAATTGAAACTACGTTTTTCACAATTCCTGACATTTAATCCTAGTAAAAATTCCCTGTCTTAGGTCAGTTAGGATCACCACTTTATTTTAAGAATGTGAAATGTCAGAATAATAGTAGAGAGAATGATTTATTTCAGCTTTTATTTCTTTCATCACATTCCCAGTGGGTCAGAAGTTTACATTCACTCAATTAGTATTTGATCGCATTGCCTTTAAATTGTAGAACTTGGGTCAAACGTCTCAGGTAGCCTTCCACAAGCTTCCCACAATTTTGGCCCATTCCTCCTGACAGAGCTGGTGTAACTGAGTCAGGTGTGTTGTAGGCCTCCTTGCTTGCACATGTTTTTTTAGTGCTGCCCACAAATTGTCTTTAGGATTGAGGTCAGGGCCTTGTGATGGCCACTCCAATACCTTGACTTTGTTGTCCTTAAGCCATTTTGCCACAACTTTGGAAGTATGCTTGGGGTCATTGTTCATTTGGAAGACCCATTTGCGACCAAGCTTTAACTTCCTGACTGATGTCTTGAGATGTTGCTTCAATATATCCACATCATTTTCCAGCCTCATGATGCCATCTATTTTGTGAAATGCACCAGTCCCTCCTGCAGCAAAGCACCCCCACAACATGATGCTGCCACCCCTGTGCTTCACAATTGGGATGGTGTTCTTCGGCTTGCAAGCTTCCCCCTTTTTCCTCCAAACATGACAATGGTCATTATGGCCAAACAGTTCTACTTTTGTTTCATCAGACCAGAGGACATTTCTCCAAAAAGTATGATCTTTGTCCCCATGTGCAGTTGCAAATCGTAGTCTGGCTTTTTTATGGCAGTATTGGAGCAGTGGCTTCTTCCTTGCTGAGCGGCCTTTCAGGTTATGTCGATATAGGACTTGTTTTACTGTGGATATAGATACTTTTTACCTGTTTCCTCCAGCATCTTCACAAAGTCCTTTGATATTGTTCTGGGATTGATTTGCACTTTTCGCACCAAAGTACGTTCATCTCTAGGAGACAGAACTAGTCTCCATCCTGAGCGGTATGACAGCTGCGTAGTCCCAAGGTGTTTATTTTTTTATTTATTTTTTTATTTAACCTTTATTTAACCAGGTAGGCAAATTGAGAACACGTTCTCATTTACAATTGCGACCTGGCCAAGATAAAGCAAAGCAGTTCGACACATACAACAACACATAGTTACACATGGAGTAAAACAAACATATAGTCAATAATACAGTGAAAAAAATAAAAAAATAAGTCTACAGTATATACAATGTGAGCAAGTGAGGTGAGATAAGGGGGGTGAAGGCAAACAGATATATGTATAAATAAATAAAAATATAAAAAGGCCATGGAGGCGAAGTGAGTACAACACAGCAAGTAAAATAAAAACTAAAAAAAACACTGGAATGGTTGGTTTGCATTGGAAGAAAGTGCAAAGTAGAGACAGAAATAATGGGGTGCAAAGGAGCAAAATAAATTAATAAATAAATACAGTAGGTAAAGAGGTAGTTGTTTGGGCTAAATTGTAGATAGGTTATGTACAGGTGCAGTAATCTATGAGCTGCTCTGACAGCTGGTGCTTAAAGCTAGTGAGGGAGATAGGTGTTTCCAGTTTCAGAGATTTTTGTAGTTCGTTCCAGTCATTGGCAGCAGAGAACTGGAAGGAGAGGCGTCCAAAGGAAGAATTGGTTTTGGGGGTGACTAGAGAGATATACCTGCTGGAGCGCGTGCTACGGGTAGGTGCTGCTATGGTGACCAGCGAGCTGAGATAAGGGGGGACTTTACCTAGCAGGGTCTTGTAGATGACCTGGAACCAATGGGTTTGGCGACGAGTATGAAGCGAGGGCCAGCCAATGAGAGTGTACAGGTCGCAGTGGTGGGTAGTATATGGGGCTTTGGTGACAAAACGGATGGCACTGTGATAGACTGCATCCAATTTATTGAGTAGGGTTTTGGAGGCTATTTTGTAAATGACATCACCGAAGTCGAGGATTGGTAGGATGGTCAGTTTTACAAGGGTATGTTTGGCAGCATGAGTAAAGGATGCTTTGTTGCGGAATAGGAAGCCAATTCTAGATTTGACTTTGGATTGGAGATGTTTGATGTGGGTCTGGAAGGAGAGTTTACAGTCTAACCAGACACCTAGGTATTTGTAGTTGTCCACATATTCTAAGTCAGAGCCGTCCAAAGTAGTGATGTTGGACAGGCGGGCCGGAGCAGGCAGCGATCGGTTGAAGAGCATGCATTTGGTTTTACTTGTATTTAAGAGCAGTTGGAGGCCACGGAAGGAGAGTTGTATGGCATTGAAGCTCGCCTGGAGGGTTGTTAACACAGTGTCAAAAGAAGGGCCAGAAGTATACAGAATAGTGTCGTCTGCGTAGAGGTGGATCAGAGAATCACCAGCAGCAAGAGCGACATCATTGATGTAAACAGAGAAGAGAGTCGGTCCAAGAATTGTACCCTGTGGCACCCCCATAGAGACTGCCAGAGGCCCGGACAACAGACCCTCCGATTTGACACACTGAACTCTATCAGAGAAGTAGTTGGTGAACCAGGCGAGGCAATCATTAGAGAAACCAAGGCTGTCGAGTCTGCCAATGAGGATGTGGTGATTGACAGAGTCAAAAGCCTTGGCCAGGTCAATGAATACGGCTGCACAGTATTGTTTCCTATCGATGGCGGTTACGATATCGTTTATGACCTTGAGCGTGGCTGAGGTGCACCCATGACCAGCTCTGAAACCAGATTGCATAGCGGAGAAGGTGTGGTGTGATTCGAAATGGTCGGTAATCTGTTTGTTGACTTGGCTTTCGAAGACCTTAGAAAGGCAGGGTAGGATAGATATAGGTCTGTAGCAGTTAGGGTCAAGGGTGTCCCCCCCTTTGAAGAGGGGGATAACCGCAGCTGCTTTCCAATCTTTGGGTATCTCAGACGACACGAAAGAGAGGTTGAAGAGGCTAGTAATAGGGGTGGCAACAATTTCAGCAGATAGTTTTAGAAAGAAAGGGTCCAGATTATCTAGCCCGGCTGATTTGTAAGGGTCCAGATTTTGCAGCTCATTAAGAACATCAGCTGACTGTATTTGGGAGAAAGAGAAATGGGGAAGGCTTGGGCGAGTAGCAGAGGGGAGGGCAGTGCTGTTGTCCCGGGTAGGGGTAGCCAGGTGGAAAGCATGGCCAGCCGTAGAAAAATGCTTATTGAAATTCTCAATTATAGTGGATTTGTCGGTGGTGACAGTGTTTCCTATCTTCAGGGCGGTTGGAAGCTGGGAGGAGGTGTTCTTATTCTCCATGGACTTTACGGTGTCCCAGAACTTTTTTGAATTTGTGTTGCAGGAAGCAAATTTCTGCTTGAAAAAGCTAGCCTTGGCTGTTCTAACTGCCTGTGTATATTGGTTTCTGGCTTCCCTGAAAAGTTGCATATCACGGGGGCTGTTCGATGCTAATGCAGAACGCCATAGGATGTTTTTCTGTTGGTTAAGGGCAGTCAGGTCAGGAGAGAACCAAGGGCTATATCTGTTCCTGGTTCTAAATTTCTTGAATGGGGCATGCTTATTCAAGATGGTGAGGAAGGCATTTAAAAAAAATGACCAGGCATCCTCTACTGACGGGATGAGATCAATATCCTTCCAGGATACCCCGGCCAGGTCAATTAGGAAGGCCTGCTCGCTGAAGTGTTTCAGGGAGCGTTTGACAGTGATGAGTGGAGGTCGTTTGACCGCTGACCCATTACGGATGCAGGCAATGAGGCAGTGATCGCTGAGATCTTGGTTAAAAACAGCAGAGGTGTATTTGGAGGGCAAGTTTGTTAGGATGATATCTATGAGGGTACCCGTGTTTACGGAATTAGGGTGGTACCTGGTAGGTTCATTAATAATTTGTGTGAGATTGAGGGCATCAAGCTTAGATTGTAGGGTGGCTGGGGTGTTGAGCATGTTCAAATTTAGGTCACCTAGCAGCACGAGCTCTGAAGATAGATGGGGGGCAATCAGTTCACATATAGTGTCCAGAGCACAGCTGGGGGCAGAGGGTGGTCTATAGCAGGCGGCAACGGTGAGAGACTTGTTTTTAGAGAGGTGGATTTTTAAAAGTAGAAGTTCAAATTGTTTGGGAACAGACCTGGATAGTATAACAGAACTCTGCAGGCAGTCTTTGCAGTAGATTGCAACACCGCCCCCTTTGGCCGTTCTATCTTGTCTGAAAATATTGTAATTGGGGATAAAAATGTCTGAATTTTTGGTGGTCTTTCTAAGCCAGGATTCAGACACGGCTAAAACATCCGGGTTGGTAGAGTGTGCTAAAGCAGTGAACAGAACAAACTTAGGGAGGAGGCTCCTAATGTTAACATGCATGAAGCCAAGGCTATTACGGTTACAGAAGTCATCAAAAGAGAGCGCCTGGGGAATAGGAGTGGAGCCAGGTACTGCAGGGCCTGGATTCACCTCTACATCACCAGAGGAACAGAGGAGAAGTAGGATAATGGTACGGCTAAAAGCTATGAGAATTGGTCGCCTAGAGCTACCAGAGCAGAGAGTAAAAGGAAGTTTCTGGGGGCGATAAAATAGTTTAAAGGAATAATGTACAGACAAAGGTATGGTAGGATGTGAATACAGTGGAGGTAAACCTAGGTATTGAGTGATGATGAGAGAGATCTTGTCTCTAGAAACATCATTGAAACCAGGTGATGTCATCGCATATGTGGGTGGTGGAACTGCAGGGTTGGATATGGTATAGAGAGCAGGGCTAGAATCTCTACAGTGAAATAAGCCAATAAACACTAACCAGAACAGCAATGGACAAGGCATATTTACATTAAGGAGAGGCAAGCTTAATCGAGTGATAAATAAGGGTCCAGTGAGTAGAGGTTGGTTGGGGTCGTAGCGATCCAGACAGCTGGCCGGGTATATGGCTATCGGTAGCAGCATAGGATGGAGGTCTGTTTGTAGATACCTCGTGCGTTTCCGTCGGTAGGTTCCGTGTAGTGGGGTTTTGTTCAGATAGCAGCCGATAAGACAGCTAACGATTAGCGGGCCTCAGATGAGCGTTCAGGTAACGCCGGGACGGAGGTGCCGGTTGGATAAATCCCTCGGGCAGATAACGTCGGCAGTCAGTCGTGAAGGCCCGGTGGGGTTCCGTATCTGCAGCAGCAACAAAGAAGCGGGTCCGGATGGTGATGGAACTCCTCAGCTGGCTAGCTCCAGCATGATTTGAGTTAGCTCCGGGGTCGACGTAAGCCAATAGTCACACGGTATGCAGCTAGCTAGCTGCGAAATCAAGGTGCAAGTGTCCAGAGGCTGCGGTTGGAATCCGGGGAAACTGAGAGAAAAAAAGTCCCGGAATGCTCCGGTCCGAGTCGCGTTGCACAAAAGTGCCGGTAGATTATCGAGCTAGAGGAATAGCTGATGACCGCAAAAACGTGGGCAGCTGAAACACCAACGCTAGCCAGCAAACCGGCTAATTTCGGGGCAGCTACAGATTAGCTTCTGGCTAGCTATCGGAGTAGCTTCTGGATTAGCTTTCAGGCTAGCTTCTGAATTAGCCCCTGGCTATCTTCCACGATGGATTTTCAGATTGAGGTAAATAGTACTTATTGTAATTGGTGAAGCGGGTTGCAGGAAAGCTTTTGCAGGAAAGCTTTTGTAGTTGAGTTCTTGGATAATAAAATAAATAAAAGATATGTGAAGAAAAGGTGTAAATATATATATATACAGGACACGACACGACAACACGGAAAAATACGTCTGAACTGCTAAGCCACCTTGGTATGAAAAAAAAGTACTTGCGTACTATTGTTTGTACAGATGAACATGGTACCTTCAGGCATTTTGAAATTGCTCCCAAGGATGGACCAGACTTGTGGAGGTCTACAATTTTTTTCTGAGGTCTTGGCTGATTTCTTTTGATTTTACCATGATGCCAAGCAAAGAGGCACTGAGTTTGAAGGTAGGCCTTGAAATACATCCACAGGTACACCTCCAATTGACTCAAACAATGTAAATTAGCCTATCAGAAGCTTCTAAAGCCATGACATAATTTTCCAAACTCTTTAAAGGCACAGTCAATTTAGTGTATGTCAGATCCTATAATAGCATCCGACTTTGAATGCCTCGTCTGCTGCCTTATATTCCTCTTTTGAACACTATCTCTCCAACATTCCACATCTTAGTTCTTCTCAGAATAAACGGTTTACATGGCGAAAGAAGAATAAGAATTCAAAGCTACAGTCGCTTCAAAGTATTCACACACTTTAGACGAAAAATGTACAAGAATACAAAAATACAAGAAAACACTAGTATACCTTGTTTAGATACAATGCATTCAGAAAGTATTCAGACCCCTTGACTTTTTTGTTAATGATGAAGAACATGTTTTCTTTAATCTACACACAATATCCCAAAATGACAAAGCAAGAACAGTGTTTTAGAAATTTTTGCAAATATGTAATAATAAAAAAACAGAAAAACCTTATTTACATAATATTCATATCATTTGCTATGAGACTCGAAATTGAGCTAGGTGCATCCTGTTTCCATTGATCATCCTTGAGATGTTTTTTTTTATACCACAGATGGAATCCAGCTGTGTTAAATTCAGTTGATTGGACATGATTTAGAAAGGCACACACACCTGTCTATATAAGGTCTCACAGTTGACATTGCATGTCAGAGCAAAAACCAAGCTATGAGACAGGTGCCATGACTCTCCTGTGAGTATCACCATGGGTCAGATCAGCTTGGCAATGATTGACAATAACCAGACCTTCTCTCACCCACAGAAAAGGGGAGGAGGCAACTGGGCTGGCTTGGCAGTTCACACGCTGTTGTAAATTAAAGGAGAAGGGGGGCTCTTTCTCCCCCTTTAGTATCAACCAAAGGAATGCCTTTGTTTCACAGACTTTGAAACACGGTCAAAAGTGGATACTGGAACAATATTTCTAACATATGGTCAGTGGGGTCAGTGGGGAGCTATAGAAAATAGATGTCATATGGGTTTTCATTTTGTGATGTCATTAAAAATTGTAAGGATGAAATACTGTAACTTGGAAAGTATATCCCCTTTATCTGTCAAGTTTCATTCCAATACATTGTGCACAAAATATGAAAAAGGATGAAGGTATTTTTGTTAAGATATGAATGTGCTTTTAGGAAGGATAAGATAATCGATCTTCTATAAACTGTTCATAGTAAGTAGCCATGCCCCGAATGAGGAACAGAGAGCGTGTCAGACTGGCGGAAC
Source organism: Salvelinus fontinalis (assembly GCF_029448725.1). Lineage (NCBI taxonomy): Eukaryota > Metazoa > Chordata > Actinopteri > Salmoniformes > Salmonidae > Salvelinus > Salvelinus fontinalis. Next base: position 30,138,702 of record NC_074669.1, read on the forward strand.
AATCTCCTTTTGATGAGAGCGCATAAAAAGCACTGCCAACTAAATTAACAGTAGACCAGGAAATGTGAGGCGATAGCTACATGTTTGAAATGGTTGGAACTTTGAACCTCAACACGAGGTGAAGAAATAATCTCACCATCCTTTAGACCAGAGAGACGGCGAGCTGCAGCTCATGTCCATTGTGGTCCAAATCCTGAATAATCAACATGAGGTGTAGGCGAGAAGCTCACCTCTCAGACAATCACTGAGACACCTGGTTAGCTGTCATGAGTCAAATATCTCAAACTCTTCAAACCATCCTACTATTCTTGTCAAATCATCTAGTACTCTACTCGCATCACCCCACTGGAACCATCGGCACAGCTGGCTAACCATCTTTCAGAGTGAACAACAGTAGAAGACGGGAAAGGAAAGACCCCTTTTTAGACAATCAGAGCCATACAGCTTGGCGCTGAAAGGCTAATGACCTTTTTAATTAAAGGCATCGCCTATTCAATTCCCTGTAATATATGGATCCTTCGACTAGATGTCAACAGGCTGTAGAACGTTGAATGAAGCCTCTAGTGTGATGTGGGGCCGGATGGGAGGTGTGACTCAGTCACTGGTCTGGCAGATTGCCAGTTCTTCCTCATGCGCTTTCCTCATGATATCTTCTTGCGTTCCATTACTTATACAGACATGAAGAAATGCTCCGGTTGGAACGTTATTGGATATATATGATAACAACATCCTGAAGATTGATTCTCTACTAAGTTTGACCAGTTTATTTGACTTGTAATATAACTTTTTGAAGTTTTCGTCCGACGTTTGCCTGCATCTGCGCGAGCGTTTGGACACGTGTACTATACATGCTAGCAAAATTAGCTAATTGGACATAAGTAATGGACATTATCGAACAAAACAACGATTTATTGTGGAACTAGGATTCCTAGCACTGCATTCTGATAAACATAGTCAAAGGTAAGGGAATATTTATGTTGGAATTTCGTATTTTTGTTGATTCCAACATGGCGGAGAAATGTTGTTAAATCTGAGCGCTGTCTCAGATTATTGCATGGTGTGCTTTTTATGTATTTTTTTTTTTAATCTGACACAGCGGTTGCATTAAGAACAAGTGTATCTTTAATTCTGTGTAAAACATGTATCTTTCATCAAAGTTTATGATGAATATTTCTGTTATTTGACGTGGTTCTCTGCAATTACTCCGGATATTTTAGAGGCATTTCTGAACATGGCGCCAATGTAAACCGAGATTTGTGGATATAAATATGCACATTATCGAACAAAACATACATGTATTGTGTAACATGATGTCCTATGAGTGTCATCTGATGAAGATCATCAAAGGTTAGTGATTCATTTGATCTCTATTTCTGCTTTTTGATACTACTATCTTTTGCTGGGAAAATGGCTGTGTTTTTCTGTGGCTATGTACTGAGCTAACATAATTGTCTGGTGTGCTTTTCCCGTATATCCTTTTTGAAATCAGACATGTTGCCTGGATTCACAACATGTGTAGCTTTAATTTGGTGTCTTTCATGTGTGATTTCATGAAAGATTGATTTTTATAGTAATATATTTGAATTTGGCGTGCTACATTTTTTCTGGATTTTGGTCAAGTGGGATGCTACCGTCCCACCTATCCCAGAGAAGTTAACCTCTTGACGCTAGTGGTCATATTATTATTATTTTTTAACTTCTTATGACTGCAGCCCGACGCCGGTACACTTATGACAACAGCCAGCTCAAGTGGAGGGCGCGAAATTCAAAATATATATTTTTTCAAATATTTAACTTTCACACATTAACTTCTTGAGAATACAGGGGGTGCTGTTTTCGCATTAGCATAATTTCCTCTACAGATTAAACTGCCTCTTATTCAATTATTGCTGTTACTATATGCATATAATTAATACCATTGGATAGAAAACAAGCTATGGTTTCTAAAACCGTTTCAATTTTGTCTCTGAGTGAAACATAAGTCATTTGACAGCACTTTCCCTGAGCAAGAAGAAGATTGCAAGATGTGTATGCTCGCTTCAACGCTCTGCCTATATATGGTCACGCCACCTATGACCCGAAACACACTTCATTCGTCTTCCTCTGGGTGTCAAGAAGACGTCAGAGGAGAATTTTTTTGTTTATCTTGTACTGACGTGAAATAAGACCTATTTCTTTAGCGTGACCGACAACTTCCGATTCTCTGAAACGCGCGTTTTAGAGGTGCAATTGTCTTTTGTTATGCTGCCGTTACGGATGAAAACTATCTCCGTCTCGAAGTTTGTTTGATACATGTGACCATATCATCTTAATGTATGTTTTTTCAATATAGTTTAATCAGATTATTTGAATTTTTTCGGGAGTTTTGCCGTGTTCCGTTCTGTGAGTTTTTTAACTTTGGACAGAACCGTGCTAGTCGACCAGTACCTATGCTAAATGAAGAGGGAAAGTTGCCATTGTGAATGGATTGAACGACTCATCAGGACTAAGGACACCTTTATCAACATTCTGATGAAAGATCAGCAATAGTAAGACCCAATTTACGATGTTATTTCATATATCTGTCGTGCATGTGAACTGGTCGGGCGCGCCCAGCTGGTTCTGGCTGGCGTGGCTATGCTAATTTAGCGCTACATTTTGTTTTCGCTATAAAACATTTAATAAATCTGAAATATTGCTTGGATTCACCAGATGTTGGGCTTTCAATATCTGTACGCTGTGTATTTTTTCTGAAATGTTTTAAGACAAGTAATTAGTTATATGACGTTGGTCTCTGTAATTGTTCTGGCTGCATCAGCACTATATCAGATTGCAGCTGCAATGTAGAACTGTGATTTATACCTGAAAAATGCCCATTTAAAAAAAAAAAACTATGCTATACCATAAATATGTTATCAGACTGTCATCTTATGAATTTGTTTCTTGGTTAGTGGCTATATATATTTTAATTTAGTCGAATTAGTGATAGCTACTGACGCAGGAAAAAACTGTTGGAGTAAAAAAATGGTGTCTTTTGCTAACGTGTTTAGCTAATAGATTTACATATTGTGTCTTCCCTGTAAAACATTTTAAAAATCTGAAATGGTGGCTTTATTCACAAGATCTGTGTCTTTCATTGGGTGTCTTGGACTTGTGATTTAATGATATTTAGATGCTACTATTTAATTGTGACGCTATGCTAGCGATGCTAATCAGTGTGGGGGGGTGGGGGGTGCTCCCGAATCCGGGTTAGGTACTCGGTAGAGGTTTTAACAAGTCCAATACAGCATATGAAAGGTACACATCTTGTGAATCCATCCAACATGTCCGATTTTTAAAATGTTTTACAGGGAAGACACAATACGTAAATCTATTAGCTAACCACGTTAGCAAAAGACACCACTTTTTTTACTCCAACAGTTTTTTACTCCATCAGTAGCTATCACAAATTCGACCAAATAAATATATAAATAGCCACTAACCAAGAAACAACTTCATCAGATGACAGTCTGATAACATATTTATTGTATAGCATATGTTTTGTTAGAAAATGTTTCATATTTCAGGTATAAATCATAGTTTACATTGCAGCTACAGTCAGAAATTGCACCGAAAGCAGCCATAAAACTTGCAGACACCAATGTCAAATACCTAATTACTCATCATAAAACATTTCTGAAAAATACATAGTGTACAGCAAATGAAAGACAGGCATCTTGTGATTCCAGACAATATTTCCGATTTATTAAGTGTTTTACAGCGGGGGGAAAATGTAGCGTTATATTAGCTTAGCACAATAGCCAGAAACACTTGGGCGCCGGCGACTACGACAGATATATGAAATAACATCATAAATTGGGTCTTACTTTTGCTGATCTTTCATCAGAATGTTGGACAAGGTGTCCTTTGTCCAGAACAGTCGTTGTTTGGATTCAGAACGGACACTTTCCCTCTTCATTTAGCAAGCGCGCTAGCCGGGTGGCACGACACTCTCCATGTCAACAAACGGAAGAGAAGGGAACACGGCAAAACTCCCGAAAAAAATGCAATAATCTGATGAAACCATATTGAAAAAACATACTTTACGATGATATGGTGACATGTATCAAATAAAATCAAAGCCGGAGATTGTAGTCGCCTATAACGGCAGCTAAACAAAAGGCAATTCCACTGTCCAGCTCGCGCACTTCAGAGTACCGAAAATTCCAAGATGATGTGTTCCAACTCAGACCAATCTAATCAACTCGTTTCTTCTCTCACAGCCTCTTGACCCCCAGAGGAAGGTGTATGACGTGCATGTATACTAATAAGTCTTGTGCCCATTTATAGGCAGGAAGAAGAACAGAGCATCGATTTCAGACTTTCCACTTCCGGGTCAGGAAGTGTGCTGCAGAATGAGTTCTGTTTCACTCAGAGAAATAATTCAAACAGTTTTAGAAACTAGAGAGTGTTTTCTATCCAATAGTAGTAATAATATGCATATTGTACGAGCAAGAATTGAGTACGAGGCCGTTTGAAATGGGCACATTTTATCTGGCTACTCAATACTGCCCCTTGCAGCCCAAACAGGTTAAAGAACGTTCCCAAGGTAAACGGACTATTTCTCAAGTCCAGATTGTAGAATATGCATATAATTTACAGATTAGGATAGAAAACACTCCAAAGTTTCCAAAACTGTCAAAATATTGTCTGTGAGTGTAACAAAACTGAATCTGCAGGCGAAAACCTGAGAAAATATAACCCGGAAGTGATATTTGTTTTTTTAATTCTGTGTTTCCTGGCCAGTCTTTATTCCACTTAAAGGGGTATCAACCAGATTCCTTTTCAAGTGGCTTCCTCAGGCTGTGACCAAGCTTTAGACATAGTTTCAGGCTTTTATTTTGAAAAATGAATGAGATATTTCAAAAGTAGTCAGGTGTCCTCTGAATAGTGCCTGCGCGCCAGAGGGGAGCTCTCCATTTTGCTTTTCTCACTTATTGAATAGGTTATGGTCCGGTTGAAATATTATCGATTAAGTTTGTTAAAAACAACCTGAGGATTGACTATAAAAAACATTTGACATGTTTCTACGACCATTACGGATACTTTTTGGAATTTGTCGAACGGAACAAGGCTTTGGTTTTCTGAACATAACGCGCAACCCAAATGGCGTTTTTTTGTGATAAAAGTAATATTTATCGAACAAAAAGAACATTTGTTGTGTAACTGGGAGTCTCGTGAGTGCAAACATCTGAAGATTATCTGAGGTAAGCGATTAATTTTATTGCTTTTCTGACTTTCGTGGCCATGCTAATTTGGGGCTAGATGTTGTAGCATTGATTGCTACACTCACAAAAGCTTGGATTTCTTTCGCTGTAAAGTATATTTTCAAAATCTGACACGATAGGTGGATTAACAACAAGCTAAACTGTGTTTTGGTATATTTCACTTGTGATTGCATGATTATAAATATTGTTAGTAATATTTTTGCGCCCTGCAATTCTAGCGGTTGTTTAGGAAAATGATCCCCTAAAAGGGATCCGTAGCGCAGAGAAGTGAATGTGAGAATAGTTCTGAAATGTTTTGCCGATAAGTGTCTTTTTCTTTCTCTCTCTCTCTCTCTCCCTCTTCATGCCGTTGTGTAAAAGCCACCATATTGTAAAAGTCCGCTAGGTATGTATTAAGTGTATATGTTATCCAGTTATTATTTAGTTAGCGAGTAAATAGATAATTAAACCAATTGGTGTAGTACTGAATCATGAGTGAGGCTGGGTTTTTTGCAGATGCATGAGGTTACGAATGTTCAGAATGATGATATGATAAGAGGTAATGATTAATAAGATGACTGTTTATCGATGTAATAGATACAGTAACTTGCAAAAATATTCAACCCCTTGGTGTTTTTCCTAAGTTGCTGCGTTACATCCTGGAAATTAAATGGATTTTGGGGGGTTTGTATCATTTCATTAACATAACATGCCTACAACTTTGAAGATGCCATTTTTTATTGTGAAACAAACAGGAAATCAGACAAAAAAACAGAAAACTTGAGCGTGCATATTTATTCACTGCCCCAAAGTCAATACTTCATAGAGACACCTTTTGCAATAATTACAGCTGCAATTAGCTTTTTGCCGATCGAGGAAAACGCTATGTCTGGCGCGAACCCAACACCTCTTAACACCCCGAGAACACCATCCCCAGTGAAGCATGGTGGTGGCAGCATCATACTGTGGGGATATTTTTCACAGGCAGGGACTGGGTAACTGGTCAGAATTTAAGAAATTATAGATGGCGCTAAATACAGGGAAATTCTTGAGGGAAACCTATTTCAGTCTTCCAGAGATTTAAGACTGGGACAGAGGTTCACCTTCCAGCAGGACAATGACCCTAAGCATACTGCTAAAGCAACCCTTGAGTGGTTTAAGTGGAAACATTTAAATGGCTTGGAATGGCCTAGTCAAAGCTCAGACCTCAATCCAATTGAGAATCTGTGGTATGACTTAAAGATTGCTGTACACCAGCGGGACCCATCCATCTTGAAGGAGCTGGAGCAGTTTTGCCTTGAAGAATGGGGAAAAAATCCCAGTGGCTAGATGTGCCAAGCTTATAGAGACATACCCCAAGTGACTTGCAGCTGTAATTGCTGCAAAAGGTGGCTCTACAAAGTATTGATTTCGGGGGGTGAATAGTTACGCACACTCAAGATATTTCTTGTTTGTTTCACAACAAAAAATATTTTGCATCTTCAAAGTGGTAGGCATGTTGTGTAAATCAAATAATACAAACCCCCCCAAAATCTATTTTAATTCCAGGTTGTAAGGCAACAAAATAGAAAAAATGCCAAGGGGGTGAATACTTTCACAAGCCACTGTATAAGTTTAAAATATATGGATGAGCAGTGACAGAGCGGCTAAAGATGCAATAGATAGTGAAGAATGGATAGTGAAGGATACAGTATACATTATATACATATGAGATGAGTAACGCGAGATGTGTAAACATTCTTAAAGTGCCATTATTAAAGTGGCTAGTGTTCCATTTATTAAAGTGGCCAATGATATCAAGTCTGGAGGTAGGCAGCACACCTCTCTGTGCTAGTGGCGGCTGTTTAACAATCTGATGGCCTTCAGATAGAAGCAGTTTTTCAAACTCTCGGTCCTAACTTTGATGCACCTGTACTGACTTCGCCTTCTGGAAGGAAGCGGGGTGAACAGGCAGTGGCTTGGGTGGTTATTGTCCTTTATGATCTTTTTTGCCATCCTGCGACATCGGGTGTTGTAGGTGTCCCGGCGGGCAGGTAGTTTGCCCCAGGTGATGCGTTGTGCAGACCGCACCACCCTCTGGAGAGCCTTGCGGTTGTGGGCCGTGCAGTTGTCATACCAGGCGGTGATACAGCCCGACAGGATGCCCTCAATTGTGCACCTGTAAAAGTTAGTGATGGTTTTCGGTGACAAGCCACATTTTTTTCAACATTGGCCACTTTAATCCATGTTTCCGTGAAACAGCTTATGTTACAATCCTGGATATCTCTTTGGAAAGCAACTCTTGCCCTGGTTTCGTCGACTTTGTTAATTAGGGACTGGACATTAGCAAATAATATTATCGGAAGCGGTGGGTGGTGTGCCTCTCCCTCTGGTAGCCTCTCCTCCGGCAGTGTTGTTTTGGGTCGGCCTCTGTAATCAGTTCTAATGCCCTCGGAGGTGCAGACAAAGGATCCACATTGGGAAAGTCGTATTCATGGTCATAGTGCTGGTAGTTTCCTAAGGACTAGAAGCGAAGCTGCCTTTTCTATCGGCGCAATCTTGCTTCCTCCCCCTCCTACCTACATGTACATACATACCTCAATCACCTCAACTACCTCATACCCCAGCACATTGACTCGGTACCGGTGCTCCTTCTATATAGCCTCGTTGATGTTATTTTATTGTTTTACTTTATTTTTTGCAAATGTTCATACTTTTTAGCTATTCATTGGTGGGTAAAGGGCTCGTAAGTAAGCATTTCATGGTAAAGTCTAAGCCTGGTGTATTCGGCATGTGACAAATAAAATTTGAGTTTACGTCCAGCACCAGCACCATCAACAAAACACTAAATGATGGAATTTCTCATGGAATAATGGTGTCGCATCTCTCCAATAGAGTTCCATATACTTGTAGAATGTATGCCAAGGTACTTTGAAGCTGTTCTGGCTTGTTGTAGGCTAACGCCCTACTAAGACACTTAATGTTAGTGTTTCCTTTATTTTTGCAGTTAACAGTATGTTCTTTCATAAGCATTGGAATGATCACAATGTGCACTTTCCATTTAGCATACATCCATAGAGTAAAAGTCTAACCTTTTGTATCTGAGCTTGCGAAAACGACATACTGCAAAAGCTACTGTACCGTTTCAAATCACATACTATATCTCTCACTCTCTCTATTATCAGTGCAGTATTTTCACCTTTTCCAGTGCACTCTAGCCATTTTCCTGCTAATAGTACATCATTAAGATCCATGTGTCAGTTAGAGTGAGGGGCGGGTAACTTTTCAAGCAGCACATATGATCAAAAGCCTGGCTAGAACACTGGAGGCGGGTGAAGTGACATTATCGTGGGTCAGTCACAGATGCTGAAGAATGAAGATTCAACTCTGGTCAGATCAAAATAATCATGCGTTGTGTCCCAAATTGTTAATTTTGTGAATATTTTCAGCAAAACTCAAATTAAAGTGATAATCCTGCATCATTTTACATTTACATAAACCCACTTCAGTAAAAATAGAAAGTCATCATCTGTACTGACGTAAAATAATGAGCACAATCCACCACCTCTGTTTGTTTTAGTTTATGTCATCAACACAGCATGACTACATCACAACAGTCACACACAGACACAGTTCGAATCTCAGGCTCCTCTATGATTGCGTCCCAATGGCACCTTATTCCCTAAATAGTGCACCGTATTCCCTAAATAGTGCACCCTATTCAATACATAATGCAATACTTTTGACCTGCAATTGGACAAAGTAGTGCAGTATATCAACCTGGACTCCAGGGTAAACATAACATAGTAAACTGAAACCCGGGACACTCAACTTAGTATGACATGTTACGTTTGGTATAGTAAACTCATCAAAAAAAGAAACGTACTCTCACTGTCAACTGCGTCTATTTTCAGCAAACTTAACATGTGTAAATATTTGTATGAACATAAAAAGATTCAACAACTGAGACATAAACAACAAGAACAAGTTCCACAGACATGTGACTAACAGAATTGGAATAATGTGTCCCTGAACAAAGGGGGGGGGGGGTCAAAATCAAAAGCAACAGTCAGTATCTGGTGTGGCTACCAGCTGCATTAAGTACTGCAGTGCATCTCCTCCTCATGGACTGCACCAGATTTGCCCGTTCTTGCTGTGAGATGTTACCCCACTCTTCCACCAAGGCACCAGGAAGTTCCCAGACATTTCTGGGGGGAATGGCCCTAGCGCTCACCCTCCGATCCAACCGGTCCCAGACACGCTCAATGGGATTGAGATCCGGGCACTTCGCTGGCCATGGCAGAACAATGACATTCCTGTCTTGCAGGAAATCACTCACAGAACAAGCAGTATGGCTGGTGGCATTGTCATGCTGGTGGGTCATGTCAGGATGAGCCTGCAGGAAGAGTATCTACCACATGAGGGAGGAGGATGTCTTCCCTGTAACATACAGCGCTGAGATTGCCTGCAATGACAACAAGCTCAGTCCGATGATACCGATGATGCTGACCTGGACCATGACGGACCCTCCACCTCCACCTCGATCCCGCTCCAGAGTACAGGCCTCGGTGTAACGCGCATTCCTTCGACGATAAACGCAAATCCGACCATCACCCCTGGTGAGACAAAACAGCGATTCGTCAGTGAAGAGCACTTTTTGCCAGTCCTGTCTGGTCCAGCGATGGTGGGTTTGTGCCCATAGGCGACGTCCTTGCCAGTGATGTCTGGTGAGGACATGCCTTACAACAGGCCTACAAGCCCTCAGTCCAGCCTCTCAGCCTATTGTGGACAGTGATGGTATGATTGTGCGTTCCTGGTGTAACTCGGGCAGTTGTTGTTGCTATCCTGTACCTGTACCGCAGGTGTGATGTTCAGATGTACCGATCCTGTGCAGGTGTTGTTACATCATCTGTCCATCCTGTCTCCCTGTAGTGCTGTCTTAGGCGTCTCACTGTATGGACATTGCAATTTATTCTGTAAGCTGTTTGTGTCTTAACGAACGTTTCACAGGTGCATGTTCATTAATTGTTTATGCTTCATTGAACAAGCATGGGAAACCCTTTACAATGAAGATCTGTGAAGTTATTTGGATTTTTACGAATTATCTTTGAAAGACAGGGTCCTGAAAAAGGGACGTTTCTTTTTTTGCTAAGTGTGTTTGGTTAACTATTTAACTAACTATTTAGCAGTGTTATTGCTTGGGGGTAGAAGCTGTTCAGTTCCAGACGTGCAGCGGTACTGCTTGCTATGTGGTAGCAGAGAGAACAGTCTGACTTGGGTGCTGGAGTCTTTGACAATTTTTAGGGCCTTCCTTTGACACTGCTTGGTATAGAGGTCCTGGATGCTCCCGTGTACATTACCCTCTATAGCGCCTTGCGGTCGGATGCCAAGCAGTTGCCATACCAATCAGTAATGCAACCAGTCAAGATGCTGTCAAAGGTGCAGTTGTATAACTTTTTGAAGATCTGAGGGCCCATGCCAAATCTTTTCAGTGTCCTGAGGGGGAATAGATGGTGTCGTGCCCTCTTCGCGGCTGTGTTGGTGTGTTTGGAACATGATAGATCCTTCGAGATGTGGACACCGAGGAACTTGAAGATCTCGCACTGCTCCACCTCAGCCCCGTCAATGTGAATGGGGGCATGCTTGGCACTCTTTTCCTGTAGTCCAAGATCATCTCCTTTGTCTTGCTGACATTGAGGAAGAGGTTTGTTGTTCTGGCACCACACTGCCAGGTCTCTGGCTTCCTCCCTTTAGGCTGTCTCATCGTCGTCGGTGAGCAGGCCTACGAACGTCGTGTCGTCAGCAAACGTAATTATGGTGTTGGAGTCGTGCACAGTTGTGGGTGAACAGGGAGTACAGGAGGGACTAAGCAGTCACCCCTGAAGGGGCCCTGTGTTGAGGGTCAGCGTGGCAGATGTGTTGTTGCTTACCCTTACCACATTAGGGCGTCCCGTCCCAAAGTTCAGGATCCAGTTGCAGAGGAAGATATTCAGTCCCAGGGTCCTTAGCTTAGTGATGAGCTTGGAGGGCACCATGGTGTTGAATGCTGAGCTGTAGTCAATGAACAGCTTACTCTCTAGGTCTTTTGTCCAAGTGGGAAAAGGCAGTGTTGAGTGCAATAGAGATGACATCTTATGTTTATCTTTTGGGGCAGTACGCGAATTGGATAGGGTCCAGGGTGACTGGGATGTTGATGTGAGCCATGGCCAGTCTTTCAAATCAGTTCATGGATACAGATGTGAGTGCTGTGGAGCGATAGTCATCTAGACAGGTTACCTTGGTGTTCTTGGGCACAGGGACTATGGTGGTCTGCTTGAAAAGTGTACGTATTACAGATTGGGTCAGGGAGAGGTTGGTCAGTGAAGACACTTTTCAGCTGGTCAGCGCATGCTCTGAGTAGGTCTCGTGGTAGTTCGTCTGGCCCTGCGGCCTTGTGAATTTTAGCCTTTTTAAAGGTCTTACTCATATCCAGTAGCGGTGTGTGGGTAAAATCACTGGGGAAGCCAGAAAAAAAGCCATATTATACCCTTGTGTTGTTATAATTGCATTGCTTGCTCTATAACCTGTTACTTCATATGCCTTGTGACTGTGATATATACAGTTGAAGTCGGAAGTTTACATTCACCTTAGCCAAATACATTTAAACTCAGTTTTTCACAATTCCTGACATTTAATCCTAGTAAAAATTCCCTGTCTTAGGTCAGTTAGGATCACCACTTTATGTTAAGAATGTGAAATGTCAGAACAATAGTAGAGAGAATGATTTATTTCAGCTTTTATTTCTTTCATCACATTCCCAGTAGGTCAGAAGTTTACATACTCTAAATTAGTATTTGGTAGCATTGCCTTTAAATTGTATAACTTGGGTAAAACATTTTGGGTAGCCTTCCACAAGCTTCCCACAATAAGTTGGGTGAATTTTGGCCCATTCCTCCTGACAGAGCTGGTGTAACTGAGTCAGTTTTGCAGGCCTCCTTGATCGCACACGCTTTTTCAGTTCTGTCCACACATTGTCTATAGGATTGAGGTCAGGGCCTTGTGATAGCCACTCCAATACCTTGACTTTGTTGTCCTTAAGCCATTTTGCCACAGCTTTGGAAGAATGCTTGGGGTCATTGTCCATTTGGAAGACCCATTTGCGACCAAGCTTTAACTTCCTGTTGCTTCAATATATTCAATATATCCACATCATTTTCCAGCCTCGTGATGTCATCTATTTTATGAAGTGCACCAGTCCATCCTGCAGCAAATTCCCCCACAACATGATGCTGACACCCCTGTGCTTCACAGTTGGGATGGTGTTTTTCGGCTTGCAAGCTTCCCCCTTTTTCCTCCAAACATAACGATGGTCATTAAGGCCAAACAGTTCTATTTTTGTTTCATCAGACCAGAGGACATTTCTCCAAAAGGTACGATCTTTATCCCCATGTGTGGTTGCAAACCATAGTCTGGCTTTTTCATGGCGGTTTTAGAGCAGCGGCTTCTTCCTTGCTGAGCCGCCTTTCAGGTTATGTCGATATAGGACTTGTTTTACTGTGGATATAGATACTTATGTACCTGTTTCCTCCAGCATCTTCACAAGGTGAAGTACATTCATCTCACGCACCAAAGTATATTCATCTCTAGGAGACAGAACGTGTCTCCTTCCTGAGCGGTATGCCAGCTGCGTGGTCCCATGGTGTATATACGTGCATACTATTGTTTGTACAGATGAATGTGGTACCTTCAGGCGTTTGGAAATTGCTCCCAAGGATGAACCAGACTTGTGGAGGTCTACAATTTCTGAGGTTTGGCTGATTTCTTTTGATTTTACCATTATGTCAAGCAAAGAGGCAATGAGTTTGAAGGTAGGCCTTGAAATACATCCACAGGTACCCCTCCAATTGACTCAAATTATGTCAATTAGCCTATCAGAAGCTTCTACATCCATGACATCATTTTCTGGAATTTTCCAAGCTGTTTAAAGGAACATTAAATTTAGTGTATGTAAACTTATGACCCACTGGAATTGTGATACAGTGAATTATAAGTGAAATAATCAGTCTGTAAACAATTGTTGGAAATATTACTTGTGTCATGCACAAAGTAGATGTCCTCACCGACTTGCCAAAACTATAGTTTGTTAACAAGAAATTTGTGGAGTGTTTGAAAAACGAGTTTTAATGACACCAACCTAAGTGTATGTCAACTTCCGACTTCAACTGTAGGCCTGAGGCTGAGCCAATAAGAAGACACAGTGGAAGAATAAATTCAAATTCTTTGTTTTATCACAAAACCGGATAACAGCATCTGTCCAGATTAGAGCACAAAGCATATAACAGACAGTTACATACCTACAACATGTTCAAGTAAGTTTCTGCCACTTTCGGACCACTAAACAACTATTGAGAGTCACCACAAGTCGCAAAGATAACAGTAGCTGCCTTCCCTATTCCAGCAAATTTTCAACTTTAACATTTCAACATCATCAAATCACCTCTCCTCGAAAACAACTAGTATAGTAAGAGTGGCTCACCCCGTGTTCATGAATGGCCTTTTTCCCTTTATTCAGATTACAGCCTCTCACTTCCGGTTATTTGAAAATGACAATCTCTAAATTATAGCTATTTATAAAACAAACCATAGAACGCTTGTTGCAGATTCAGTTTAATCCACCAGAAAAGACGGAACAAATATTATTGTAAAAAAAAGAAATATATATATAAAATCTTTGTAAAGAAGGTGGAGTTATGTCACACCTGCAATTAACAAAAATATATGGACATGTCTTCTCTTTTTGTCTATACAAAATTACAACCAACTGAATGCAGCATTGCTGCAAAAATGGAGGCAAGTAGAATGGGGAGAATGTAAGGAATGTATCTGTTGGCCCTATATTAAAGACCAACATTGGTTAAAGAAAATTGTGATAAATAAAAAAGTATAACAGTTTCATCATTTAGTAGAAAAGTGATTAAGATGTAGCCAGGAAGGATCCTGTGTTTCTTCGTATATACAGAGCATTCGGAAACTATTCAGAGCCTTTGGCCTTTTCCACATTTTGTTATGTTACATATTTCCCCTCATTAATTGACACACAATACCCCATAATGACAAATCCATAACAGGTTTTTAGATTGTTTTGCAAATTCTGAAATAAAACTCTATTATCACATTTACATAACTATTCAGACCCTTTACTCAGTACTTTGTTGAAGCACGGGGTGAGCCACATTAGTGAAACATCACAGCACAGTTGATAAATATAAAAACTGGGTGGTGTTCAGAGATACTGTAGATGGGAAGAGTTGAGGGTTGCTGAAGGGTGGGACTAAAAACAAACAATCAAAAAAAGATAACTAGTGTAAAATATACTCTGTCCATGAAATGTATATAGTATTTATAAGAAAAAGCATAAGTATTGTTATCCATTAGTTTATTCCAATTAGGGGAGAGGTGGTAGGGTTGGGGGAAAATAATAAAGAAAAAAAGAAAAAAAGATATATGTACACTACCGTTCAAAAGTTTGGGGTCACTTAGAAATGTCCTTGTTTTTGAAAGAAAAGCAACTTTTTTTGCCCGTTAAAATAACATAATTGATCATAAATACAGTGTAGACATTGTTAATGTTGTAAATGACTATTGTAGCTGGAAACGGCAGATTTTTTTATGGAATATCTATATAGGCGGACAGAGGCCCATTATCAGCAACCATCACTCCTGTGTTCCAATGGGACGTCGTGTTAGTTAATTCAAGTTTATCATTTTAAAAGGATAATTGATCATCAGAAAATCCTTTTACAATTATGTTAGCACAGCTGAAAATTGTTGTTCTGATTAAAGAAGCAATTAAACTGGCCTTCTTTAGACTAGTTGAGTATCTGGAGAATCAGCATATGTGGGTTCAATTACAGGCTCAAAATGGCCAGAAACAAAGACTTCTGAAACTCGTCAGTCTATTCTTGTTATGAGAAAAGAAAGCAATTCCATGCCTGAAATTGACAATAAACTAAAGATCTCGTTCAATGCTGAGTACTACTCACAGAACAGAACAGCAATAACTGGCCCTAACCAGAATAGAAAGAAGAGTAGGAGGCCCGGGTCCACACTTTAGCAAGAGGACAAGTAGAGTGTCTAGTTTAAGAAACAGACGCCTCACAAGTCCTCCACTGGCAGCTTCATTAACAGTGAAGAGGCGACTCCGGGATGCTGGCCTTCTAGGTAGAGTTCCTCTGTTCAGTGTCTGTGTTCTTTTGCCCATCTTAATCTTTTCTTTTTATTGGCCAATCTGAGATATGGCTTTTTCTTTGCAACTCTGCCAAGAAGGCCAGCATTCCCGAACAGCGTTGAGCTAAACTGAGCGAACTCAACTGTGAATGGTACTGCCGCACCACCAAAAGAAAGGGAAGCCAGTTTGGATTTTGGCATCACTCTTAATTAAATCTCATTGAAAGCATATGTCATTGACAGAAAAAACTTTCATTGTTGCATCTCATTGTGTTGTTGTCCTTCAGTGGCTAGCTAGCTAGCTAGCTAAAATTGGCCCTTTCCTAAGTTAGCCATGTATGGAGATAGGGATTTGGACTTGTGGTTTTACTTAATTCTCCATACTGGCCAATGATTATAACAGGATTTCTGATCCAACCATTCATTCATACATATGTACCCCTAGCCTGAGAGGATGGAAGTTCAATATGTAGCTAGATGTAGAAGGCTTATGTTAATTAGTTAACGTTTCCCATGAATGGAAGTTAGGCTAGCGAGCAAGCATTTTAGCCAGGTAGCCTAGGACAACAAAAAATAAAAGTGTGTACTGTATGACAGCGTGATAGACCGTTTCATCAACATGAAAGAGAGGAGGATGGCATTTCTCTACATGTAGAGTGTGACGACCCTCCCACTCTGTCTGCCGTATTCTCTCTTTGTTCTTGTTCCTTATTAGGATGCCGGTGGGCGGAGCCGGGAGGTTCGTCAGCGACATGGGAAAACCTGGGCCCGGGTGTGTCCCAAGATAAATAGACCTCTTCCACATTCATTGGGAGACTCTCTCCACGCAGACATACTATTGTTTATTTGTATATAGGTGACCTTAGTTAATAAATATATTTTGTTATTCCTTATCTCCACGTTGTCTCGCTTTTTGTTACGAGCTTCGAGCCTGTTCGTGACAAGAGCGAGTCAACATATTTTTCTACTTGCACGCATACACACACACATGCACACATAAATCAGAACCATGGACAGCCACATCATATTTAGCTTACATTGATTGGAGTAAATCGTTTTTGGTATCTTTTAGTTGTGAAGACTTACAGAAAATGTTTGACCTCTGTCATTGCCAACAAAGGGTATATAACAAAGTATTGAGATAAACTTTTGTTATTCACCAAATACTTATTTTCCACCATAATTTGCAAATAAATTCATAAATAATCCTACAATGTAATTTTCTGGATTTTTTTCTTCTCATTTTGTCTGTCATAGTTGAAGTGTATGATGAAAATTACAGGCCTCTCTCATCTTTTTAAGTGGGAGAACTTGCACAATTGGTGGCTGACTAAATACTTTTTTGCCCCACTGTATCTGGGGAAGGGTACCAAAAAATTTCTATATTATTGAAGGGCCCCAAGAACACAGTGGCCTCCATCCTTCTTAATGCACCCCACTGAATCACACTGCTTACACAGCCTATGGTAGCCTCACCCCATCACTATCACACTTTCACAAAAAGTGACAACAGTGACACATCAAAGGATGTGAGTGTGCTCATAATTCTGATAGGACAGTGATCCTAACACCAGCGCAATCCATGAATGAGAGCATACTTCTTGAACAAAAACACTGTAGGGCCGATAAACAGACAGCAGACACACACAGCATGATGTTAAAGTATAAGCATTCCATTCACTCGGACATAATAAACCAGTAGGTCCCAATCATAAAATTAAAAAAGCATTAAGAAATGTACAACTATTACTTCCCATTGCGAACATATTTTGCACGTACAGCACACAAAGTAACTGGTCATCTAAAGTTTGAATGCAACAATGTTTCACGCACATGAGTTTTTTTCAAAGACACACTACCGTTCAAAAGTTTGGGGTCACTTAGAAATGTCCTTGTTTTTGAAAGAATAGCACCTTTTTTTGTTCATTAAAATAACATCACATTGATCAGAAATACAGTGTAGACATTGTGAATGTTGTAAATGACTATTGTAGCTGGAAACGGATGATTTTTAAAAATGGAATATCTGCATAGGCGTACAGAGGCCCATTATCAGCAACGTTCAATCCTGTCTTCCAATGGGACGTTGTGTTTGCTAATCCAAGTTTATAATTTTAAAAGGTAAATTGATCATTAGAAAACCCTTTAGCAAATATGTTAACACAGCTGAAAACTGTTGTTCTGATTAAAGAAGCAATTAAACTGGCTTTCGTTAGACTAGTTGAGTATCTGGAGTATCAGCATATGTGGGTTCGATTACAGGCTTAAAAAGCCCAGAAACAAAGACTTTCTTCTGAAACTTGTCAGTCTATTCTTGTTCTGAGAAAAAAAGGCTATTTCATGCGAGAAATTGCCAATAAACTGAAGATCTTGTACAACGTTGTGTACTACTCCCTTCACAGAACAGCGCAAACTGGCCCTAACCAGAATAGAAAGAGTAGTGGGAGGCCCCGGTGCACAACTAAGCAAGAGGACAAGTACATTAGAGTGTCTAGTTTGAGAAATAGACGCCTCACAAGTCCTCAACTTGCAGCTTCATTAAATAGTACCCGCAAAACACCAGTCTCAACGTCAACAGTGAAGCGCCGACTCCGGGATTCTGGCCTTCTAAGCAGAGTTGCAAAGAAAAAGCCATATCTCAGACTGGCCAATAAAAATAAAAGATTAAGATGGGCAAAAAAACACAGAGACAGGACAGAGGAACTCTGCCTAGAAGGCCAGCATCCCGGAGTCGCTTCTTCACTGTTGACGTTGAGACTGGTGTTTTGTGGGTACTATTGCGGGTACTACTGAAGTCGTGCACAATTATCAGTTTCTATTTAGGTTTATGTCGCCCATTCATTGTCAGTTAGAGACACAGAAGGGCCCAAAAGCATAATCAGTGCTCTAACTCGCCCTTGCGCTGGTCTGGAGCAATGAAGTGGTGGCACAGGGTATCGTACTAAACCACAAATTACTTCAAAGTCCCGCGGTATAAGTTTGCAACTTTTAAAGGAGGAACCACTGTATGTGCTCTATTTCTATGCTTCTCATTCTTACGTTTTGTTTTGCGTCTTTTACTTTTGGTTTTGTACACCAGCTTCAAACAGCTGAAAATACAATATTTGGGGTTATGGAAAATATAATTCACAGTGGTTTATATTGTACAATGATTCTCCATACAATGGCAGCTTGTTTTGTCACAAACTGAAATTAGGCAAACTATTACAATTTTAGGAACCAGGAAATGGCAGAGTGATTTCTGCATATTGCACCTTTAATGTACAGTAGTATTCTAATTGACTAAAACAAGCAGACAAAAAAAGCATTTCTTTTTAAAAAGGTTATTGTCACGTGTGCTCCGTCTCCGTCCTCTAGGTCACCAGGCTGCTCATTAGGGTGCACACCTGTCACCGGCGTTCCACTCACCTGGACTCCATCACCTTCTTGATTACCTGCCCTATATACTCTATGTCACTCCCTTTGGTTTCTTCCCCAGTCGTCATTGTTCCTGTATCTGTTTCATGTTGGTGCGCTGTTTGTGTTTTGGTCATTTATTGATTAAATGTATTCGAACCCTGAACTTGCTTCCCGACTCTCAATGTACATCAATACAGTTATGTTTTTGCTGTGAGTCAATGGGGTAACCTACTGTAGGTCACCCCAGGTTGTTTCCACACAGGCAAGTTTGGCTGCATCGTTCTATCAAATATCAACTGGGACTATGGTTGAATGCCAGATGCCTTCTTTTGCTTCGGAGGGCCTAACCAATGGCTGAGTTAGCTAGCAAGGTTTATCTCCCCAGATTGGATCTTAAATTAAATGCCATTTCACACAGGTGTCCTGTGTGAATTTAAGTATGCTCTCTCTAATTCTCTCTTTCTCTCTTTATTTCTCTCTCTCGGAGGACCTGAGCCCTAGGACCATGCCTCAGGACTACCTGGCATGATGACTCCTTGCTGTCCCCAGTCCACCTGGCCGTGCTGCTGCTCCAGTTTCAACTGTTCTGCCTGCGGCTATGGATCCCTGACCTGTTCACTGGACGTGCTACCTGTCCCAGACCTGCTGTTTTCAACTCTCTAGAGACCGCAGGAGCGGTAGAGATACTCTTAATGATCGGCTATGAAAAGCCAACTGACATTTATTCCTGAGGTGCTGACTTGCTGCACCCTCGACAACCTCGACAACTACTGTGATTATTATTATTTGACCATGCTGGTCATTTATGAACAGTTGAACATCTTGGCCATGTTCTGTTATAATCTCCACCCGGCACAGCCAGAAGAGGACTGGCCACCCCTCATAGCCTGGGTCCTCTCTAGGTTTCTTTCTAGGTTTTGGCCTTTCTAGGAAGTTTTTCCTAGCCACCGTGCTTCTACACCTGCATTACTTGCTGTTTGGGGTTTTAGGCTGGGTTTCTGTACAGCACTTTGAGATATCAGCTGATGTAAGAAGGGCTGTATAAATACATTTGATTTGATTAGAGTACCATTGAAATATTATTGAAAAGATGAAATATATATTTGAAAACTATACCAATTATTTTATAAATCCTTAGGCCTTCTCTGAAGGTGTAGAAAGCCCTCAGTTTCCCACTGAACAAAAAAACTGTGAAAGTTAACAATAAAAGATTGAGTTTTGAAGGAAACTTTCATTGTCCTACCAAGAGTTTATGAATATCTCCATATCTCCAGACTGCTAATTTGTGACTACATGAATAAAATGACAGTGACCAGGGAAACATGTTGTGCATCCCAAATGCACCCTATTCCCCTCATAGTGCACTACTTTTGACCAGGGCCCATAGTGCACTATATAGGCAATAGGGTACCATCTGGGACTCAAACATGGTTTGTCTAAAGTTGTTTTCTATTGGCGCTGGAGTATAATCTGATTTTACAGTTCTGTAGTGTCTTGCTGCAGGGCAGACTCTATCTATATATCTTGTATTTTCCTCCTACTGTAGCACTGACTGCTGATAAATACTTTGAGGGAAAATGACTTGATATGATTGTGTTTTGTTGTCTCAGCTAGCTATCTTCAGATGAATGCACTAATTGTAAATCACTCTGGATAAGAGCATCTGCTAAATGAGTAAAATGTAGAATGTAACCTCTCAGAGTTGGCCATACAGCATCTGTTGTGGTTTTGTTGTTAGTTCAACCCTAAGGCCACATGCCCTATGTCCAACTTTATTTATTTAATGTACATTATTCAAACGCATCATAATCCGGGAACAGGGGAGAGTCCATTTAGTCGTTTTCAGCCTCTTCTCCCAGAGGTTAAAAAGAACAGTTATGGTATGGAAGGTAACTTCTAATACAGGATAGATCTTCTGTCAGATATGAGTATACATACAAGTATCGTACAGTACAGTTAAGTTGTATTGTAAAATGACCAGAACTCAACACATTTCCTGACACCTGATCTTTTACCTATGTTTGAGATAATTTGTTTGACGCCAAGGGATTTACTTCCTTAAACAACATAATTGTATATTCATGTATCACTATTCAGGTTACCTGATATACTGCAGTTTCGGGAATGTCTGTAGTAATAGTTCTCATGAGGTGTTTTAGTGTATTAGTTTAGTCTATCAAATCAAATCGAATTCTATTTGTCAGATGCGCCGAATACAACAGGTGTAGAACTTACTGTGAAATGCTTACTTACAAGCCCTTTTCAACAACAATGCAGTCTATCCCTCATGATCTTCCCCTAAAGGAAACATTTACCTGTTTTGAATGTTATATCGTATTTGTGCATCTCTAACAATGTTCTATTGATTCCCGGGGTCATTTAATGTTAGAATGTGTATTTGAGCTATATTTGCCATATAAGCAGGCAGAAATACAGCCAGACTCAAGATACACATGAAAACATGAAATGACCCCGGGAATCGATAGAATATCGCTCAGAGATTCACAAATATGATAAAACATAAAAAACGGATAATATTACCTTTTGAATAGTTGCAGTTGTTGTGCTGCTGCAGCATTGTTTGTTGTGTTAAGTCAATTAATTGCAAATGCTAGTTAGTGGGAGGCTTTTCGATCCAGGCTGGTCTTCTGCCATCTGTTTTGTGTGATTTTAATTGGTCTTGGGACCAGTTCGCCAACCAAGAGGTACGTACTGTACGCCTCCATCATTTTCTATTATGGAGTTTGTTATCTGTGAAGGAATGAGACTCATCTAGAAGTTTCTCAATCTTCCTCTCACTGATCTGCCATGGAGTGACTTATTACGTTTTCCCTTTCGTAACTTTCTGATAACCTTCCCTCAACTTAGTGATATAAGCTGTTTTGCTGTTTCATAAAGTATATACTTAGCATGGAATTAGAAAGCAAGCATAGGAACATGGGTGTGTGGACTGATATGCCTTTTCGTAAACATGATAAGGTTACTATGCTGATGTTATGATTATTGGCACAGGAGGAATGCAGGTAGGCTGACTGTATAATAAAACTCAACACATGCAAAATTCCACAACACCCTACTGGATAACATTGGGGCACTTTTTTTATTTTTATTTATGTACATTTTGCCTCAGAATGTCATGCTTGGGCCAACAGTTAAATAAAATAAATTGTGACTCAAGTCAGTGGGAAATTAGTTGGGAATAAGCTAATTTCCTTGAGGCAGTACACAAGGTAGAGTAAGCCTATGTCAGAGTGGGGAAAGAGATATTGCATTGTTGAAGAAAACAGGATCAAGAAACAAGAAAAGAAGAAACAACCCTGCTTGTCCCTGCAACACCGTATCTAGGTAAACCACTTAGCCTGCCTAAGGGTGGATGGGCCTGTATGTCTTTCTGTACGATAGGCTCAGTGTTGCTCTGGTCTATGACTAATTTATCCAGCATCATGTACTATATGGATCTAATATAAGCGCTGCTGGCTACGCTGTTATCCATTTATTAGTCATCGTCCAAATAATTTGGTACAGCATTCACATCCCATCACAACTGGAACACTATCGTATTTTAACAATGCAAATATATGTACTGTGAACATGTATTTTGTCAGAGGGCACAGATAAACACTGCTCTCCGGCTTTACAGATGTTCTTCCTACAGTAGGAAGTGGTCCTAATCTGACCTGATTATCCTTTCAGAATGACCCCTAAGACAAAAACACATGGCAGAGGGAGTGGACAGCTGGGTTACGGATGTACTGTACGTTCTTGGAATGACCTCTGTGGCTTGGCAAGCACATCCATTGTCATTTAGAGGAATTAATTTATTTATTTATTATTACATAGGGCAAATCAAGTTGAACTCAACCTTGAACTGGTATAGTCGTGGTAATGTAATGTCCCAAAATCTCTCTCTCTCTCTCTCGCTCTCGCTCTCTCTCTCCAAATAAGGGCTTACCAACCATGGTCATTAAATGGTTAAAGGATGTAGGCTAAAGATTTCAGCATGCTTCAGTTCGGCTGGCGGCTAGCCAAAAAGAGGCAATAGTACTGTCAATCATTTTGAAACGCCTTAGTCAGTATGCACTTCCTCAAAATAGTCAAAATGTCTCTAAGATAACTCAAGTAATCTGTAATTGATTATGACGTTTTTGCTGAGATCTCAGTCGTGCAATTTTACATCTAACTAAGATGTTTGGTGCAATATTTCTAAATGAAAAAAGAAGCATGAAAATGAGTCGTCTTTCGTTGAATGACAATAAAGACTTTACTGAAGAATCCCTACTGTTGGCCAATCACTGATGAAGGGGCGTAGACTTTGGCTAGCAACTTTGGCTTGCCTTAATAATAATTTTTTTGTGCCCGAACAAAAACATCACAAAAAGACATCATAATATATGCACAAACTCTTCTGAACTGTTTCAGCTGTGAAGCATGCGGACGCCTCAAGCATTATCCCCTCATTGAAGCAGACATATTATGACAATCTGAGATTGCTCCAGTTAAAATGATAGCATTCAAGTTACCTTTTTATGTTATATTTGTACTACCATACATCTACTTTCAGAAGTTTGTATTAGATCTTTGTTGGAATTTGACATTTTTACACTACTCACCTTAAAAATAAAAATAAATGAGTTTAATTTGTTATGTAAGGAGCCTGAATGTCATCCTGGTCCTTCCCAGACTTGTAGAATATTTAACTGAATGTCAGCGTGAAGATCAGGGTCATAACGTAGGTAATACACATGAACAGGACACAAATAATACCACATTGTCTGCACCAATACATGCAGAGGATCCATAGACATATGTTTGCCTGCAATATGCATGTTAGTCCCAATATGATTTATGTTATAGGCAAATTACTTGAGGCCCATAATAAAAACATATGCAACTAATGATATTTTCATAGAGAGATGCATGAACAATGTGGGTTATAACAAATTTAATCTGACATTTATTATAATAGCTACCTGTTCCATAGACCTTTCACATACAGACTGCCTCAGAAAATAGCCCTTGATAACCACACTGCAAGACATTTCTGTATTTTCAACAGTAAAGCAGTCTAAAATGCACAGTAACATACCGTAAATGTGTTTTACCGCACACTGAAAGACATTTAAAGGTGACATTTAAACAAAAAAAGGTGAAATAAAAAAATTATGTAATTCAACAGTAAAACACTGATGAATGCACAGTAAAATACCTTAAATATGTTTAACAGAATTAATTGTGGTGCATTGTGGGCGGGGAAAGAGTCTGACTCATTAACATATTTTAAGGCGTGCCTTGTAAGAGGCTGAACCCGTGAGTAAGAATGCTGTACACCACAGAATACACTAATATACTGTAGTTTAGGAAATATGAAAAATTATGTCCTGTAAATCTACTTACATGCCAAGTGCCTACAGTAATTTACTGTAATTCAGAACGCAGTACCATACTGTATTTATGGAGTGCCAAAAACCATTTCAACCCTACAATGTGAAACATTTCCTGTACAGTAATTGGTCAGTAAATTACTGCAATTTATTTTACAGTACAGCTACTGTAATCCATTTTGCTGTACCAACAATGTTATTGTAATCTATTTACAGTACCAAGTCAGTTGCTGTAATCTAATTTACTGTAACAATTACAGCATATTACTGTTATTACCCAGTGACATATTACCCAATGTTTGCAAGTTTACATTTTAATATTTGTATTTTCGTCATTTAGCGGGCACTCTTGTCCTTAGCAACTTATCACAGTCATAGCAAGTAAAAAATGATTTCACTGTTACGGAACATTTTGTTACAGTTAAGGATTTACTGGTCTTCAACATAATTACTCTACGTACGAATGACTTGAAGATGGAGTCAGGGGAACCTATAGAGGTCGGTAAGAAGGTGGTATACATTAAGAGTAAATATGGAGCACTTCAGAAGGAAATTGAACATGACAAGGAGGATGACTTTACTGCAGTGGCAGGTGTGGTGAAGACCGCTGAGTTTGAGAATTGTCCCAATTGTAATAAAGAACATTTTTGCCCAGTGGGAGGGAGATTTTTAGGATAGAATGGATCCTTGCCTTTTTTGATGATCCATATGTGGTGTCAGGTTGGGTGGAGAAGAGGTTGGGAAATGTTGGTTCAGTGAAAGTCACTCGAAGTGGAATCGTGTAGATCTTTTGCATTTCTGCCATCCAGAGGGAGCGTGCGCTCCACACCACAGGACTGGGCACAAGAACTGTGACTTGATTTCCTCTCCGGAGCAGGAACAGGGGTATTGAAAGGAGTGATAACCCGAGTGGCATTAAGTGTTGAGGAGGGTCAACTGAAGTTGAAGATTACCGGTGTCTGTGACGACCGTCGTTTGATGCGACGCAGACCCGGTGGAGAGCGTGGTGAAACAGAGAAGACACTGTCTGTAATATACTGAGTTTAATGCAGATACTTTACCAGATAAAGTCAAGTTAGGATGTGTCAGTTATACTGTGGGAGCTTTTTTCCTGAACCCATTATGGTGTTTGTGTAAACTGTAGGGGTAACTGGTGCTGGAGATCAGAGGTGTCCAGTGAGAGAAAGGCAGGTTGAGGTTGCCATCAGAGTAGTGCAGAAGGTGTCGAATGCTGAGGCAGTGAAGAGAGAAGTAGAGGAAGATGAGTCCAGGGTGAGGGATCCCAAGAGGATGCTGTACGCTGTGTATTTTTAAGAAATGTTTTATGATGAGTAATTAGCTAATACACGATGGTCTCTGTAGTTATTCTAGTCGCTTTGGTGAGAGTTGTGATGGTGGCTGCAATGGTAAACTCTGATTTATACCTGAAATATGCACATTTTTCTAACAAAACATATGCTATACAATAAATATGTTATCAGACTGTCATCTGATGAGGTTGTTTCTTGGTTAGTGGCTATTTATATCTTTATTTGGTCGAATTTGTGATAGCTACTGATGGAGTAAAAAAATGGTGGAGTAAAGAAGTGGTGTCTTTTGCTAACATGGTTAGCTAATAGATTTACATATTGTGTCTTCCCTGTAAAACATTTAAAAAATCAGAAATGATGGCTTGATTCACAAGATGTGTATCTTTCATTTGGTGTCTTGGACTTGTGATTTCATGAACATTTTATTATATGATATCCCTGTGGCTTTAGGCTAGGCTATGCTAGTCAGCTTTTTTGATGGGGGTGCTCCCGGATCCGGGTTTGTGAGGCGTTAGAGGTTAAATCAACCGAATTTAAGAGTAAATGGTCTCGAGAGAAAATGTCAGAGTGTATAGGCCCTAGCATATGAAACTCTCGAGATTTGGCACAGTAGCGAGCACGTGCCTCCAGTCCTTTGTTTGCAATGGTGGAAGAGTCTATCGATTCCATAGAGACTCCTGCAGTATCCTTGCTAAAGAGCCCGGCGCTGAATTGTGTCTTGAGAGTGTCTTCGGAGTAGTTGAGTAAACAGTCCATGATGGCCCTATAAGGGTATGTGGCACTGCTTTGACTGATTAGGCGTTCACCCAAAGTCACATCCACTTGGGAGAAGATGATGGCCACGGGGTAATTAATGAGACTCACTTTGGCATTGTTTGCAAAGTTAGTACCATCTCTTTTGGTCACTTTTAGACGTAAATGCACCAAGGGGTTGTTGAGGTCCAGATAGTTGTCATCGTGGCCTGATATGAAAAATTCTATAGGACCGTTCTCTTTAATGGCAGAGAGTGGGGCTATCTCCACATAACTGGACCTATCTATTGAAAATTGGGTTAAGGGGGCCGTGAAAAGATCGAGCTCTGTCTTTAAAGCTCCAGAGGACATGCGGTGTAAAAGAGCCATGTTGCTTGTTCTTTTAGAAAATACTTCAGATTATTCTTTTTCTCGTTTTTGGTCCAGACCCCCTCACTTTACCACGTCTTTGACTTACTGAGTTTCTTTTACCGGTTAACCTCCGCTTTTTAGAGGCAGGCCTGCACCTTATACCCGGAGGTCTCTTTTTGGGTCTTCGAGACAACATCATATGCCCCGAGCCTTCTTGATGCTCGGCATCTGGTGACGCCCTTCTGGTCATAGCATTGGATACAACCTCACTTACTATATTTTTAGCCGCTGATTTTAAATGTGGTTTGACTATGCTGAGGCCTCTCTTCATAAACGGTAAAACTATCCTAAAGAGGTTACGAAATATATCGCCTATCCTCGAACCGTACATGGTCGGGATCCATAATAGCCTGGTAACCCATTACCCACTTGATCAACATAGTATGAGACATAGCGGTTAGGGTCGAGATGGTGGTTGTGTTGCATAACCATTTTAATGTATTTGTATTATGTTTATAAAAATAAAAATATATAATACTAATAATATATTATATATGTAGAAAGGTTTTGGTGAGTCTAAAGTGGAGTTTTACAATCGGTTTACCATAAGTAAATTCGATGTTTTCGTTCTGATCCATTTTAAGCTCAACCAGAATGTTTTCAATATATTTCTTGCTTACAGGTACATAGTGTGGCTTGTCGTAGTTAACAGTGACTATATCACCATCCTTTTCTATATGAACTGTTCTCAGGAGGGGTACACAACTGTTTCCTACCCTTTGATAGGATATGATGTCGGTATACACAAATATGTTGTAAAACCCTGCATGTATATCCGCAGGGAATGGGAATAATTTATCTTTCACATACAGTACGTCCATTTATTAGGACCCATCCGTAACATGTAGGCTAAATTACCGCTGGTCTTTATACCCCCATCATCATCCCCTGAGATTTGTACATGTTTATGTATAGGGTTGTAGATAAAATTTCCTTATTGTTCAGGGTTAGGAGTTCATTCAACTCTGAGACGATCCTGTCGACGGTTCTATAGAACCCTTTTTTAAGCTTTATAAGTTTCGGAGGATCCGATATCCTTTTGCAATAAAAATCACGGTCCTTATCCTTGATATTATACCAACTATGGAGGTATGTAATCTCGCTGAGACCTACTCCCCAGGCCTCTGATAGCTCTATAGGCTTTGGAAAATTGGTTGTATAATTCGAACTTTGGTTATTACGATATATATGTGCAGACGCATTACTGGGGAGGGTCAGGTAGAAGCCGCTGTGTTCCATGATGCACTCCTGTGTACTCGCGAATTATGTTGTATTTAGCATGCATGAGGGTTTAAGTTAACCCCCGATGCCTCCACCACATTGTGCTCTAATACCCAACTGTTGAACTTTTGGGACCAGTTTTTCCAGCGGACCAGCACCCATTCTTTTTACCCTTTTCTCTCAGCATTTTTTTTTGGGGGGGGGGGCACACGGGGGGATTGGCGGAGTCAGGTAAGAGACCTGAGCCAACTCACCGTGCTTACTGTGGCGAGAGAGTGACCGGGCAGGCACAGTGTTATGTGGTGAAGCGCAAGGTGTCCCGATGCGCACGCATAGCCCGGTGCGCTACATCGCAGCTCCTCGCATCGGCCGGGCTAGAGTGGGCATCGAGCCAGAAGGGATGCCGGGCTACAGGGGGTATCCAGCCAGGACGAGTTGTGCAGGCTCGTTGCTCGAGACCTCCAGTGCGCCTCCACGGCCCAGTGCATCCGGTGCCTCGGCCAAGGACAAGGCCTCCTGCATGTCTCCCCAGCCTGGTGAGTTCTGTACCTGTGCTAGCCCTAATCCTCCTGCATGTCTCCCCAGCCTGGTGAGTCCTGTGCCTTCTCCCAGAGCCAGGCCTCCTGTGTGTCTCTCCATTCCAGTGATGATCCATGGCAAGAAGCCTCCAGTGACGATCCATGGCAAGAAGCCTCCGGTGATGATCCATGGCTAGAAGCCTCCGGTGATGATCCATGGCACGAAGCCTCCGGTGATGATCCATGGCACGGTGCCTCCGGTGATGATCCATGGCACGAAGCCTCCGGTGATGATCGATGGCACGAAGCCTCCTGTGATGATCCATGGCACGAAGCCTCCTGTGATGATCCATGGCACGAAGCCTCCAGTGATGTTCCATGGCAAGACGCCTCCAGTGATGATCCATGGCACAAAGCCTCCAGTGAGGATCCATGTCACGAAACCTCCAGTGAGGAGTGATGGCACGAAGCCTCCAATGAAGGCCGTCAGTCCGGAGCTTCCAGCGTCGCCCTCCAGTCCGGAGCCTCCAGCGTCGCCCTCCATTCCGGAGCCTCCAGCGTCTCCCTCCATTCCGGAGCCTCCAGCGTCTCCCTCCTGTCCGGCGCCGCCAGAGTCGCCCGCCTGTCCCGGGTCCACTGCAAGGGTGGTAAGTCCCGCACCAGAGCCACCACCGCAGTGAAATGCCCACCCAGACCCTCCCCTATAGGTTCAGGTTTTGCGGCCGGAGTCCGCACCTTTGGGGGGGGGGGGGGGGGGGATAATGTCACGCCCTGACCTTAGTTCCTTGTTTATGTCTCTATTTTGGTTTGGTCAGGGCGTGAGTTGGGGTGGGCATTCTATATTTTGTTCTATGTTTTGTACTTCTATGTGTTTGGCCTGGTATGGTTCCCAATCAGAGGCAGCTGTCAATCGTTGTCTCTGATTGAGAACCATACTTAGGTAGCCTGTTCCCACCTGTGTTTGTGGGTAGTTTTCTGTTTAGTGTTTTTCACCTTTCAGGACTGTTTCGGATTTTCCCTTTTGTTATTTTTGTATTCAGTGTTCAGTGTAAATAAACAAACATGAACACGTACCACGCTGCGCTTTGGTCCTCACCTTCTTCCACGGACAGCCGTTACATATACTCGTCGTATTAATACAATGTCTGGGGTTGGATTGCATGACAGTGACATTATCAATCATTGTCATCATGTTTTGATAATATTCAATGTAACCATTTAAAATCCAGTGTGGCACTGCATTTCTTTATCCCCATGGAAAATGTTGTCTAGGAGAACAACCATAGTAGAATACTTTTACCAAACAACGCCATACTGTTTGATGGGAGATCATATATAAAAAAAATATCTTATTTTATATTACTTAACTTGACGTATGCTCTTTTACTCCATTTGAAAGCAGGCGTAGGTTAATTTCCATGTTTAATAAGTGGGTGAAGACCTCTATACAGTAGGAGCAATCCGTTCCTTTTGATTCATTAATGGTAGTGAAGCTGGTCTGGGTTTAGTTAAAGTGAAATTACATGTCCTCTTACTTTTTGATTGACACAGGGGAATTTATCCTGTTTCCCTTGCCCACTTAGACAGCTCGGTGTACTGTATACCACATTGTGTTTAATTCATTCTGAAAACATATTCCTTCTGAATCATTCATTGGGACATGCAATATCTGTGACTTCCAGAAGCCCTGTATGACTTGTCCTCCACGTCTCTGAATATTTAAATGAAAACTACCTCTGTTATTGATATACACGTCTCCCCCATGGTCTCAGGGTCTGTCCAAATGGCAGCCTATTGCCTTTATAGTACAAAACTTTTGACCAGGGCCTATAGAGCTCTGGTCAAAAGGATTGTACTACATAGAGAATAGGGTGCCATCCGGGACATAGACTCATTGGGACACACTCATTATTACCATTTTCTTTAGAACATACTGTTTAACATTCTGGAACATATAGTACTAATATGTGTCCCGTGTGCAAGCGGAAAGTATTCAGACTCCTTGACTTTTTCAACATTTTGTTATGTTACAGCCTTATTCTAAAATGTATTAAAATGCCCCCCCCCCCTCTCATCTACACACAGTAGCCCATAATGACACAGTAAAAACAGGTTAAGAATTTTTAAATATATATAAAAAATGAAACACATTTACATAAGTATTCCAACCCTTTACTCAGTACTTTGTTTAAGCACCTTTGGCAGCAATTACAGCCCAGAGCCTTCGGCACCCAGCATCTCTCCTCCGGACCGTACCCCTCCCACTCCACGAGGTACCGAAGGCCCCTCGCCCGACGCCTCGAGTCCAGTATGGATCGAACTGCATACGCCGGGGCCCCCTCGATGTCCAGAGGGGGCGGAGGAACCTCCCGCACCTAAGTCTCCTGGAGTGGACCAGCCACCACCGGGCCTGAGGAGAGACACATGGAACGAGGGGTTAATATGGTTCAGTCTCCTCAGGACTTTGAATGGCACCACAAACCGCGGGCCCAGCTTCCGGCAGGGCAAGTGGAGGGGCAGGTTTCGGGTTGAGAGCCAGACCCGGTCCCCCGGTGCGAACACCGGGGCCTCACTGCGGTGGCGATCTGTGCAGGTTTTCTGGAGCCTCACAGCCCGCTGAAGGTGCACATGAGCGGCGTCCCATGTCTCCTCAGCGCGCTTAACCTGTTTTGGCAGCAGCCCGACGTCGGTACACTTATGACAACATCCAGCTCAAGTGCAGGGCGCGAAATTCAAAATATATATTTTTTAAATATTTAACTTTCACACATTAACAAGTCCAATACAGCATATGAAAGGTACACATCTTGTGAATCAAGCCAACATGTCCAATTTTTAAAATGTTTTACAGGGAAGACACAATATGTAAATCTATTAGCTAACCACGTTAGCAAAAGAGACCACTTTTCTTACTCCATCAGTTTCTTACTCCATCAGTAGCTATCACAAATTCGACCAAATAAAGATATAAATAGCCACTAACCAAGAAACAACTTCATCAGATGACAGTCTGATAACATATTTATTGTATAGCATATGTTTTGTTAGAAAAATGTGCATATTTCAGGTATAAATCATAGTTTACATTGCAGCTACATTCAGAAATTGCACCGAAAGCAGACAGAAAAATTACTGACACCAACGGCAAATAACTAAATACTCATCATAAAACATTTCTGAAAAATACATAGTGTACAGCAATTGAAAGACAGGCATCTTGTGATTCCAGACAATATTTCCGATTTATCAAGTGTTTTACAGCGAAAACACAATATAGCGTTATATTAGCGTAGCCACAATAGCCGGAAACACTTGGGCGCCGACGACCAGTTCACATGCACGACAGATATTAGAAATAGCATCATAAAATGTTTCTTACTTTTGGTGATCTTGCGTCAGAATGTTGGACAAGATGTCCTTTGTCCAGAACAGTCGTTGTTTGGATCTGGAACGGCAAATTTCCCTCTTGATTTAGCATGGGCACTTGCCAAGTGGCACGGATCTCTCCAACGTCAACAAAGTCAGAGAAAGGAACACGGCAAAACTCCCGAAAAAATTTCAATAATCTGATTAAACTATATTGAAAAAACATACTTTACGATGATATGGTCACATGAATCAAATAAAATCTAAACCGGAGATGTTAAAAAAAAATCTAAACCGCCTCTTGACAACCAGGGGAAGGTGTATGAAGTGTACGTAGACTCTTACGTATCATGCCCATGTATAGGCAGGAAGTTGAACAGAGCATCGATTTCTGACATTCCACTTCCTGGTCAGGAAATGTGCTGCAGAATGAGTTCTGTTTCACTCAGAGAAATAATTCAAACGGTTTTAGAAACTAGAGAGTGTTTTCTATCCAATAGTAATAATAATATGCATATTGCACGAGCAAGTATTGAGTACGAGGCCGTTTGAAATGGGCACGATTTAACTGGCTACTCAATACTGCCCCTTGCAGCCATAAGAAGTTAAACCAATCATCCACCGCAGGAGCCTCGATTTGGCTCTGATGCCAAGGCGCCAGAACCGGCTGGTACCCCAGTACACAATGGAAGGGGGAGAGGTTAGTGGAGGAGTGGCGGAGCGAGTTCTGGGCCATCTCTGCCCAGGGCACGAACGCCGCCCACTCCCCCGGCCGGTCCTGGCAATAAGACCTCAGAAACCTACCCACATCCTGGTTTACTCTCTCCACCTGAGGGTACTCTCGGGGTGAAAACCTGAGGTAAGGCTGACCGAGACCCCCAGACGTTCCATGAACGCCCTCCAGACCCATGACGTGAACTGGGGACCTCGATCAGATACTATGTCCTCAGGCACCCAGTAGTGCCGAAAGACGTGTGTGAACAGGGCCTCCACAGTCTGTAGGGCCGTAGGGAGACCGGGCAAAGGGAAGAGACGGCAGGACTTAGAAAACCGATCCACAACAACCAGGATCGTGGTGTTACCCTGTGAGGGAGGAAGATCCATCAGGAAGTCCACTGGCAGGTGTGACCACGGCCATTGTGGAACGGGTAAGGGTTGTAATTTCCCTCTGGGTAGGTGCCTAGGGGCCTTGCACTGAGCGCACACCGAGCAGGAGGAAACGTAAACCCTCACGTCCTTAGCCAAGGTGGATCACCAGTACTTCCCACTAAGACAGCGCACTGTCCGACCAATGCCCGGATGACCAGAGGAGGGTGACGTGTGGGCCCAATAGATCAAACGGTCGCGGACAGCAGACGGAAGGTACAGACACCCATCTGGACACTGGATAGGAGTGGGCTCCGTACGTAACGCCCGCTCGATGTCCGCGTTCAGCTCCCACACTACCGGTGCCACCAGGCAAGAGGCCGGGGTATGGGAGTGGGATCCATGGACCGCTCCTCTGTGTCATACATTCGGGACAGTGCATCTGCCTTCGCGTTCTGGGAACCTGGTCTGTAGGACAGGGTGAAAACAAAACGGGTAAGGAACATGGCCCACCTTGCCTGACGAGGATTCAGTCTCCTCGCTGCCATAATGTATTCCAGATTGCGGTGGTCCGTCCAGATGAGAAAAGGGTGTTTAGCCCCCTCAAGCCAAGTCTCCATGCCTTCAAGGCCTTAACGACAGCCAACAGCTCCCGGTCCCCCACATCATAGTTTTGCTCCGCCGGGCTGAGCGTCTTCAAAAAGAAGGCACAGGGGCGGAGCTTTGGTGGCGTACCCGAGCGCTGAGAGAGCACGGCTCCTATCCCAGCCTCGGACGCGTGCACCTCCACTATGAACGCCAAAGAGGGATCCGGATGAGCCAGCATCGGAGCCGAGGTAAACAGAGCCCTCAGGTGACCAAAAGCCCTGTCTGCCCCAGCTGTCCACTGCAAACGCACCGGCCCCCCCTTCAGCAGTGAGGTAATGGGAGCTGCTACCTGACCAAAACCCCGGATAAACCTCCGGTAGTAGTTGGCAAACCCTACGAACCGCTGCACTTCCTTTACTGTGGTGGGAGTCGGCCAATTACGCACGGCTGAAGTTTGGTCACTCTCCATCTCCACCCCTGAAGTGGAAATGCGGTACCCTAGGAAGGAGACGGACTGTTGAAAGAACAGGCATTTCTCACCCTTGACGTACAGGTCATGCTCCAACAGTCGACCAAGCACCCTGCGCACCAGGGACACATGCTCGGCGCGTGTAGCGGAGAATGTCAGAATGTCGTCGATTTACACCACTACACCCTGCCCGTGCAGATCCCGTAAAATCTTGTCTACAAAGGCCTGGAAGACTGATGGAGCATTCATCAACCTGTACGGCATGACGAGGTACTCATAGTGCCCTGAGGTGGTGCTAAATGCCGTCTTCCACTCGTCCCTCTCCCGGATACGCACCAGGTTGTAAGCGCTCCTGAGATCCAATTTTGTGAAGAAGCGCCACGTGCATTGACTCGATCGCACAGGCTATGAGAGGTAGCGGATAACTGTACCTCACAGTGATTTGGTTGATGCCTCGATAGTCAATGCACGGGCACAGACCTCCATCCTACTTCTTCACAAAAAAGAAACTCGAGGAGGCAGGTGATGTGAAGGGCCAAATGTACCCCTGCCCCAGAAATTCGGCAACATATGATTCCATAGCCGCCGTCTCCTCTTGCGACAGGGGATACACGTGACTCCTGGGAAGTGCTGCGTCTACCAGGAGATGTATCATACAATCCCCCCGTCGATGGGGTGGTAATTGAGTCACCTTCTTTTTACACAAGGTGAGAGCCAAATCGGCATATTCACAGGGGATGCGCACGGTGGAGACCTGGTCTGGACTTTCCACCGTAGTAGCACCAACGGAAACGCCTAAAAACTCCCTGAGCACTTTCGTGACCACCCCGTGAGAGCCCTCTGTTGCCACGAAATAGTGGGGTCATGACAGGCCAAGCAGGGTAGGCCCAGCACCACGGGAAACACAGAAGAATCAAAAAGGAAGAGACTGATACTCTCCTTGTGACCCTCCTGCGTAGCCATGCCCAGTGGAGTGGTGGCCTCCCTAATTAGCCCTGACCCTAAGGGTCAACTATCTAGGGCGTGCACAGGGAAGGACATATCCACAGAAACAATGGGGATCCCTAAACAATGGACAAATGATCTGTCAATAAAAATCCCAGCTGCGCTTGAATCTGCGAGCGCCTTATGCTGGGAATGCGGGGAAAACTCAGGAAAATTAATAAACAAAAACATGTGAGCAATAGGGTGCTCTGGGTGAGCCTGGTGCCGACTCACCTGGGATGATAAGAGAGTGCCCTGCCTGCTGCCTCGACTCCCAGAGGAACCTCCCCAGCTCCTACCGGCACAGATGGTGCATGGAATGGCCCCTCTTCCGGTCTCCCTAAGTGCAGCACCACCGCTCCGACGCCCATGGAGCTGGGAGGTGCTGCACTTAGGGAGACCGGAGGAGGGGCCGTTCCATGCACCATCTGTGCCGGTAGGAGCTGGGGAGGTTCCTCTGGGGGATGGAACCGACAGACCCCGATCTGGACGTCTGCGGGTAGCCAGCAGGTTATCCCTCTGCGGCCACAGATGGTGCATGGAACGGCCCCTCCACCAGCTGGTTTAATGTGAGAGTTGTCCCTGCAGGCCAACTCCCGACAGACGTCCTCGCGCAGACTACACCGGTAGTGATCGATCAGGGCCCTGTTGTTCCATCCCACGCCGGCAGCCAGGGTCTGGAATTCCAACGCGAAGTCCTGTGCGCTCCTCGTCCCCTGCTTCAGGTGGAAGCGGAAGGGGCGGGTGAAATCCTCGAAGTGGTCCAACACCACTACTTCTTCCCACCATCCCACTGGGCCCGGTTGAAGGAGAGGTGAGTGATGGTGAGACTGGTGGTACTGGTGGAAACGCTGGAGGAACTCCTCTTCTCTCCCAGCGCTCCATGGTTTGTAGAACGCGATCCATGGCGCTGCCGAGATGCTGTAGCGTAGCAGCGTGCTGCTGGACTCGCTCCTCAACCCCTACTGCAGGGGCACCTGCTCCTGCTGACTCCATTCCAAGGGGTACGTGTTTCTGTCAAGGCTAGGGGTAACTGGTGAAGGGAGTCAGGCGCAGGAGAGCTGAGATGCGTGGACAAGGTATTTAATACAAGAAAACACTAGTATAAATACAATACTGCGGTAAGGGAACAATACCGGTACCACGAAAATAAAAGGGCATAATAACAAAACCCGGCAACAAAATACCAGCCGTCAGTAACTGCCTGAACAAATAGAACAAAGACGCACACAAACATGGGGGTTAAATAATGAACCTGTAATGGGGGGAATTGAAACCAGGTGTGTAGACAACAAAGACAAAACAAATGGAAAATGAAAAGTGGATCAGCATTGGCTAGAAGGCCGGTGACGTTGACCGCCGAACGCCGCCTGAACAAGGAGAGGGACCGACCTCGGCGGAAGTCGTGACACATCTTGTTGTGTTACAAAGTGGGATGTAATTGTTATTTTTTTGTCAATGAACTACACAAAATAATCTAATGTCAAAGTGGAAGAAAAGTTATACAATTTGTAAAAGATGTATAAAAAATTGAAACAGAGAACACTGCCTGAGGAAGACGAAAGGCTTTGCAGTTGTGCGTCCTGCTACACTATGCTGTCACGTTCCTGACCTATTTATGTTAGTTGTTATGTGTGTTAGTTGGTCAGGACGTGAGGTTGGGTGGGCATTCTATGTTTTCTGTTTCTATGTTGGTTTTGGTTTGCCTGGTATGGCTCTTGATTAGAGGCAGGTGGTTTGCGTTTTCCTCTAATCAAGAGTCATATTTAGGTAGGGCATTCTCACTGTTTGTTTGTGGGTGATTGTCTTCCGTGTTTGTGTTATGTCTGCACCATACGGAACTGTATACGGTTTGTTCGGTTTATGTAGTCTGTTTTCTATTCGTGCGTTCTTCGTGTTTATGTAAGTTCTCATGTTTAGGTCAGTCTACGTCGTTTCTTATTTTGTAAGTTTGTTAAAGTGTTTGTTTTCGTGTTGCCATCTTCATCGTTGTTGTAAATAAAAAGATGGCTTATTTCCCGCAAGCTGCGTTTTGGTCTGAAGATCCTTCTCTCCTCACCTCATCCGAGGATGAGGAGAGAGACAGCCGTTACAGAATCACCCACCACGCTAAGACCAAGCGGCAAGGGAAAAATAAACGGAGTAAGGGACAGGAGAAAAACAAGGATTTCTGGACATGGGAGCAGATAATGAATGGAGAAGGTCCCTGGGCTAAGGCAGGAGTAAATCGCCGTTCTCAGGAAGAGAGGGAGGCAGCTAAAGCCCAGGAGCGGTGGTTTGAGGAGGCAGCATGGAGACGTGGCTGGAAGCCCGAAAAGCCATGGGAGCAGCTGGAGGCACTGGGGAGTGCAGAGGCTACCGGAGAGAGGAACCGGAGCTATGAGGGAACGCGTCTGGCACGGAAGCCGAAAAAGCCCGTAAGTAATTCCCAAAAATTTCTTGGGGGGGGGGGCTAGGAGGTAGTGGGCCAAGGGCAGGTAGGAGACCTGCGCCCACTTCCCAGGCTTACCGTGGAGAGCGGGAGTACGGGCAGGCGCCGTGTTACGCAGTAGAGCGCACGGTGTCTCCTGTACGAGTGCATAGCCCAGTGCGGGTTATTCCACCTCCCCGCACTGGGAGGGCTAGATTGGGTATTGAGCCAGGTGTCATGAGGCCGGCTCAACGCGTCTGGTCTCCAGTGCGTCTCCTCGGGCCGGCATACATGGCACCTGCCTTACGCATGGTTTCCCCGGTTCGCCTACATAGGCCGGTGCGGGTTATTCCACCTCCCCGCACTGGTCGGGCAACCGGGAGCATTCAACCAGGTAAGGTTGGGCAGGCTCAATGCTCAAGAGTGCCAGTACGTCTCCACGGTCCGGTATTTCCGGCACCACCTCCCCGCCCCAGCCTAGTACCTACAGTGTCTACACTACGCACTAGGCTACCAGTGCGTATCCTGAGCCCTGTTCCTCCTCCACGCACTCTCCCTGTAGTGCGTGTATCTAGCCCGGTGCCTCCAGTTCCGGCACCACGCACTAAGCCACCTGTGCGTCTTCAGAGCCCTGAACACACTGTATCTTCTCCCCCTACTAATCCTGATGTGCTTGTCCTCAGCCCGGTGTCACCAGTGCCGGTACCTCGCATCAGGGATAGAGTAGGCTTTGAGAGTACAGTGTGCCCTGTCCCTGCTCCCCGCACTAGTAGGAAGGTGCTTATCCTTAGCCCGGTGCCTCCAGTTCCGGCACCACGCACCAGGTCTACAGTGCACCATATCCGGCCAGAGCCATCCGTCTCCCCAGCGCCATCTGAGCCATCCGTCTCCCCAGCGCCATCTGAGCCATCCGTCTCCCCAGCGCCATCTGAGCCATCCGTCTCCCCAGCGCCATCTGAGCCATCCGTCTCCCCAGCGCCGTCTGAGCCATCCGTCTGCCATGAGCCTGCAAAGCCGCCCGTCTGCCATGAGCCTGCAAAGCCGCCCGTCTGCCATGAGCCTACAGAGCCATCCGCCAGACAGGAGCCGCTAGAGCCGTCAGCCAGACAGGAGCCGCTAGAGCCGTCAGCCAGACAGGATCTGCCAGAGCCGCCAACCAGACAGGATCTGCCAGAGCCGCCAACCAGACAGGATCTGCCAGAGCCGCCAACCAGACAGGATCTGCCAGAGCCGCCAACCAGACAGGATCTGCCAGAGCCGCCAACCAGACAGGATCTGCCAGAGCCGCCAACCAGACAGGATCTGCCAGAGCCGCCAGCGAGCCATGAGCAGCCAGAGCCGTCAGAGAGCCATGAGCAGCCAGAGCCGTCAGAGAGCCATGAGCAGCCAGAGCCGTCAGAGAGCCATGAGCAGCCAGAGCCGTCAGAGCGCCATGAGCGTCGAGAGCCGTCAGCCTGCCATGAGCATCGAGAGCCGTCAGCCTGCCATGAGCGTCGAGAGCCGTCAGCCTGCCATGAGCGTCGAGAGCCGTCAGCCTGCCATGAGCGTCGAGAGCCGTCAGCCTGCCATGAGCGTCGAGAGCCGTCAGCCAGCCATGAGCGTCGAGAGTCGTCAGTCAGCCATGAGCTGCCCTTCAGCCTAAAAAGGCTAGATACCCAGAACTGCCCATCAGTCCAGAGCTGTCTCTCTGTCCGGAGCTGCCTTTCAGTCCGGAGTTGCCCCTCTATCCTGATCTCCCTCTCTATCTTTATCTACCTCTATATTCTTATCTATCCCTCTGTATTGATTTATCTCTCTGTCCCGGTGTTGTCCTTATTGGGTATGTTATTAAGAGGATTTTGTGGGGGAGAAAAGAGGGTGGACATTTTTGGAGGGAGGAAGCTAGGATGGATTATGGTGGGGTGGGAACCGCGCCCGGAGCCTGAGCCACCACCGTGGTTAGATGCCCACCCAGACCCTCCCCTAGTCCTTGTGCTGGTGCGTCCGGAGTTCGCACCTTGTGGGGGGGGTACTGTCACGTTCCTGACCTATTTATGTTAGTTGTTATGTGTGTTAGTTGGTCAGGACGTGAGGTTGGGTGGGCATTCTATGTTTTCTGTTTCTATGTTGGTTTTGGTTTGCCTGGTATGGCTCTTGATTAGAGGCAGGTGGTTTGCGTTTTCCTCTAATCAAGAGTCATATTTAGGTAGGGCATTCTCACTGTTTGTTTGTGGGTGATTGTCTTCCGTGTTTGTGTTATGTCTGCACCATACGGAACTGTATACGGTTTGTTCGGTTTATGTAGTCTGTTTTCTATTCGTGCGTTCTTCGTGTTTATGTAAGTTCTCATGTTTAGGTCAGTCTACGTCGTTTCTTATTTTGTAAGTTTGTTAAAGTGTTTGTTTTCGTGTTGCCATCTTCATCGTTGTTGTAAATAAAAAGATGGCTTATTTCCCGCAAGCTGCGTTTTGGTCTGAAGATCCTTCTCTCCTCACCTCATCCGAGGATGAGGAGAGCGACAGCCGTTACATATGCTGACTGCTCCGATATGCATTCTTTGGTAAATATACTGAAGAAAATATGAATGCAACAATTTCAAAGATTTAACTGAGTTACAGTTCATATAAGGAAATCAGTCAATTGAAATGACATAAATACTCCTCAGCACCGCCCCCCAATCCAACATTTGAAGAAGCCGGATGTGGAGGTCCTGGACAGGAGTGGTTACGCGTGGTCTGTGATTGTGAGGCCGGTTGGATGTACTGCCAAATTCTCTAAAACAACGTTGGAGGCAGCTTGTGGTAGAGAAATGAACATAAAACTCTCTGGCATCAGATTTAGTGGACATTCCTGCAGTCAACATGCCAGTCAGCATGCTCCCTCAGAACTTGAGACATCTGTGGCATTGTGTTGTGCAACATAACTGCATATTTTAAAGTGGCCTTTTATTATCCCCAGCATAAGGTGCACCTGTGTAATGATCATCCTGCTTAACCTATCTAGCCCCTGAAAAGGCAGCGCGCGAAATTCAAAAATATATATTTTAAATATTTCACTTTCACACATTAACAAGTCCAATACAGCAAATTAAAGATAAACATCTTGTGAATCCAGCCAACATGTCCGATTTTTTAAATGTTTTACAGCGAAAACACCACGTATATTTATGTTAGCTCACCACCAAATACAAAAAAGCACAGACATTTCTTTCACAGCACAGGTAGCTTGCACAAACCCCCCAAATATAGATAGAATTAATCACTAACCTTTGAAATTCTTCATCAGATGAGTCATATAACATCATGTTACACAATACATTTATGTTTTGTTCGATAATGTGCATATATATATATATAAAAAAAAAATCTCAGTTTACATTGGCGCATTACATGCAGTAATGTTTTGATTCCAAAGCATCTGGTGATTTTGCAAAAATACTCATAATAAACATTGATAAAAGATGCAAGTGTTATTCACATAATTAAAGATCAACTTATCCTCTATGCAACCGCTGTGTCAGATTTCAAAATAAACTTTATGGTGTTTAGAGCACAATCCAGCCAAAGAAATAATCGCCATTTTGGTGTCAACAAAAGCTTACCTTCGAATAACTTCATCAGAAGGCACTCCCATGATTCCCAGATCGACAATAAATGACTGAAAAGTTCCATAAAGCCCATCTAGCCCATTTAGCCACTTGTTGTTAGCATGTTCATCCCAGGAATCCATTTCATGACGCACGAACAATCCATCCAGACAAAAACTCAAAAAGTTCCGTTACAGGTCGTAGAAACAGGTCAAATGATGTTTGCAATCCATATTTAGTATGTGTTTTACATTGATTATCAATAAGGATCCAACCGGAGAATTTCATTGTCTGAAGAAAGAGCATTGGAACGAGAGCTCTCTCTCTCTCCCTCGCGCGCAAATCCTGACTGAGAATTCTGACGACCACTCACTAGAACAGCTCCTATGAGCCCCTCCTTTATAGTAGAATAATAAGACTAAAATCTCAAGACAACGACATCTAGTGGAAGCCCTAGGCAGTGTTTGTTCGGTCATATCTAGACGGGGTACCATTTGACACTGTTTTGAAAATCGACTTCTCATTTCCTGTTTTGACCTCTTCTCAGGTTTTTGTCTGCCAAATGAGTTCTGTTATACTTACAGAAAAAATTCAAACAGTTTTAGAAACGTCAGAGTTTTTTCTATACAATAGTAATAATAATATGCATGTATTACCTTCTGGGACAGAGTAGGAGGAAATTTTGTTTGGGCACGCAATTTGTTCAAAGTGGAAACACTGCCCCCTATCCCTATGACGTTTTAATCAGCTTCTTGATATGCCACACCTGTCAGGTGGAGGGAATATCTTGGCAAAGGAGACATGCTCACTAAGAGGAATATAAACACATTTGTCCACAAAATATTAAATAAATTAGAGTTTTGTGTAGGGAAAATTGTGGCGACTTTTTAATTCAGCTCATGAAACATGAGACCGACACTTTACATGTTGCGTTGATTTTTTTGCTAAGTGTATTTTCTGTTAATAGTTCACTAAAGTTTATTGCAATGTACTGGCCACCTACTTGTCTTCTTTTTTTTTTAAAATAAAACACTAATATACATTGAGTGTACAAAACATTAAGGGCACCTTTCTAATATTGAGTAGCATCCCCCAAGGCATCGAAAGCGTTCCATAGTGATGCTGGCCCATGTTGACTACTAATGCTTCCCACAGTTGTGTTAAATTGTCTGGATGTCCTTTGGGTGGTGGACCTTCTTGATACACACAGAACATTATTGAGTGTGAAAAACCCAGCAGTGTTCTTGAGTTCTTGACACAAACTGGCAGCTACTACCATACCCAGTTCAAAGGCACTTAAATATTGTGTCTTGCCCATTCCCCCTCTGAATGACACTCATACACAATCAATGTCTCAAGGCTTTAAAATCCTTCTTTAACCCGTCTCCTCCCCTTCACCAACACTGATTGAACTGGATTTAGCAAGTGACATCAATAACGGATCATAGCTTTCACCTACATTCTCCTGGTCAGTCTGTCATGGAAAGAGCAGGTGTCCTTAATTAATGTGTTGTACACTCAGTGTATCTTGTTTGATAAGTATTTAACCCTGTAAGTCAATACATGTTAGAATCACCTTTGGCAGTGATTACAGAATCTTTTTGGGTCAGCCTCTAGGAGCTTTCCACACCTGGATTATGCAACATTTGCATATTATTATTATCAAAATTCTTCAAGCTCCATACAATTGGTTGTTGATCATTGCTAGACAACCATTTTCAGGTTACGCCATATATTTTCAAGCACTCAGGACCATTCCTTGTCTTCTTGGTAAGATATTCAAGTGTAGATTCTGCCTTGTGTTTTAGGTTATTGTCCTGCTGAAAGGTGAATTCATCTCCCAGTGTCTGGTGGAAAGCAGACTGAACCGAATTTTCCTCTAGGATTTGCCTGTGCTGAGCTCCATTCCGTGTCTTTTTATACTGAAACACTCCCCAGTCTTTAACGATTGCAAGCATAGCATACACACCATGCGGTAAATTACACCAATAAGACTAATAAGAATGAGAGTTCAAAACCACTCTGCCAATAATAGCACATTTTCCATTTTCCCCTCCCCACTAAGACCACTCTCAGAAAGTCATAGCAAAATTCTTGCTTGAGAATTTGCCCCACGCTAAGAAGCTATTTTTGCTTATTTTGGACAATTTTAACCCTCTAGAATCAATTAACAAAATTTAAATAAAAAAACATCAAAATCTGTCTGTTTAAGCTAGAAATATTTTGTATGTGCTGCTCCTCAATCCACCACATCCCAAATAGAACCCTACGCTCTCACAAACAACGAGACTTGTGTGAAGTCGGAACCGCCAATGTGCCAACTTCTTTCTGTAGCATCCGAACCGTTTGGGCTAATTAATATAACCCCTCTATGGAAAATGGAGACTCTCACAAACACGATGGTGTTCTCCATTTTGTTCTACAACCCCCACAACTGTCATAGGTAACCCGGTACCGGATTAAAAAATGAATGGAAGTAGTTTTGTGCCCCCATAAAAGGGAGTTGAATATGTTTAATACGGACATTTCAAACCCCTAATACTTATGATACATTTTTGACTGTCTTTTTTTGCCATTTATGAACGTGTTATTCAATGCGTTTCTATGGGCTACAGCAGTAAAGGCCAAATTCAATACACAGCAGGTTGTTTCCCCTGGGGCTAATGCATCATCGAATTTGTCCCAAATGGCACCCTATTTTCTACATAGTGCACTACCTTTTGACCAGGGAGTATAGGGCTCTGGTAAGAAGTAGTGCACTAGGTAGCAAATAGGATGCCATTTTGGACGCACATATATTATCTCTGAAGTCTCTTCTACTGTATCCTCTAAAATGTGTAGCTAAGAGCTGAGAGTTTTGCTCCCTCAGAGAGGGAATAAAGAGCCAGTGAAATTTGTCAGGGTTAGAGTTTGAGGGTCTCTCCCTCACTTCGCTCGCTTATGTAATAACATTCTTATTTTATTGTACAGCGTAATGCCTAATGTTTGAGCTTTCTGATTTATATGCTTCTAAGCTCACTTGCTTTGATATTCACCTCAATATTCATTCCCAATAGTAACTACTGTCTTTTACTTATCCTTGAAGTTCTAAATATTGGAAGACAACTGAGAAACGTTATGAAGCAACGCTACATTTAGCTACAACTACATCCCAAATGACAAAAGTAGTGCACTGAATAAGTGCACTGAATAATGAATAGGTTGCAATTTGGGACACAGACAGTGTTTAGCAATGGCTCAGAACAGGAGAACAAAGTGAGGCCTGGCCTTGTGAGTCTTTAAACCACAGTGTAGCATCATTACAGAGCTCTCATCCACAAAGTAATACCTCATCCCATTCCAGGTTGGCTCTGCTCTGCCTCCACAGACACAGTGAAATGGATTCACAGTGCTTCCTCTTCTTTTCTCATCTCCTTTCTTCTCTTTTATTTTCCACTCGACTCTTTATTCTCTTCTCCCTCTTATCTTCACTTTTCTTCTCTTCTACTCTCCACTTTTCCCGCTGTGCCTTTTTAATCTGTCCTCCAATGTTTTGTATCGTGCGCTACCTGGCCTCTGTCGCCTTGTCCCCGCGACTCTACAAATGCCAGTGTTATTCTGTGGGCTTGTAGCATGCAGGAGGGCGAGCAGGGAATCCAATCTCATGACTCCAACAGGGAGGCCAGACGTTTCATCTGGTCACACTCCATCCTGCACCTTTCTCAGATTGTCCTCTGGGTGCATTCCACTGCTCAGGGAGGGAGATGGAGAATCTCAATCTCTGCCACCTGCACTTCAAGCGTCTCTTTCTTCATTGCACCCTGCAGTTTGTTGTTGTGATTGTGTTTGTATGGCTGCTTCTCTCTTTCTTTCCTCTCTCTTTCTGTGATGGATCTGAGGGAAAGACATGGCTGTGTGGTGCTGAGAGGTGAGGCAGAGGGCCCTGTTTGTTCTTGCTGTAGTGGTGCTGGGCAGAAGCTAAAAAAGGATGGAGACATCCCTCCCAATAAATCCTCCTAGTGTTCCCTCTCAATATGCGTTTCGATCTATGACTATGGTTTTGTAAAAATTGATTCAGGTAAACTGCCAACAATGTAT
This sequence comes from Salvelinus fontinalis, assembly GCF_029448725.1. Taxonomy (NCBI): domain Eukaryota; kingdom Metazoa; phylum Chordata; class Actinopteri; order Salmoniformes; family Salmonidae; genus Salvelinus; species Salvelinus fontinalis. The sequence goes on from NC_074669.1 coordinate 30,183,650, forward strand.
GATTAAACGACAAATAACAGCAAAACTGTACCTCAAATTCTTCACAAAAATATAATAAGTGAAAGTTAGTGCAACCCATGTGCAGGTTAGTTTTGCGGGCACGTTGCTACTTTGGAAATGTATTGATATGAAGGAAAGGAGAATATTAAGTTGTGACTCAGCTCCTCAGTGTACTCATGCATCTTAGCAAACAATGGTTCATCTACAACAGATTACTCAAATGAAGTTGTTGAATAGACTCTTCGTACACTGACTGAATAGCCCACTTTCTATAATTTCTAATAATCCCTATGCTCTCCTGAAGGTTAGCTGACAATGCTATGGGGTAGAAGTACTTCATTCCAAGCCTGTTTTGATATGTAGAAGTCCTACAGAGTGAGACCGACTCGGGCTGCGTCCCAAATGGCACCCTATTCTTTATATAGTGCACTACATTGACCAGGGCTTATATGGCTCTGGTCAAATGTAGTTCACTATGTAGGGAATAGGGTGCCATTTGGGCCACAGACAGTAACTGACTGACTGACTGGGAGGAGAGAGAAGCCTATGTCTCAGTGGGCCAAACAGCCTTCGCATTAATTGACTGAGATGCCCAGTTCCCTCTAATCACACAGTTTGTTAACCAAGCTGGCAACTTCTCTTTTATTTCTCTTCCAAATGTAAATCCCTGTTCCATGCTCCGACAAAATTAGCCTCGGTTAGCTGATTAATGTGGTGGCCATTGTGTTGTGTCCTCATGAAGTGGGTTTGGATTGGAAAGGGTGATAGTGATGGTAAAAGTTTTTATATACTTGAGTACCAGTGACTCGCTCAATACGGAAGTGGTCAGATGAAGCGGAAGCTACAATACAGGACTGTTTTGCTAGAACAGACTGGAATATGTTCCAGGATTCATCAAAAAGTGCATCGATGATGTCGTTCCCACAGTGACCGTATGTACATTTCCCAACCAGAAGCCATGGATTACAGGCAACATCTGCACCGAGCTAAAGGCTTGCACTGTCGTTTTCAAGGATAAGGATACTAATCTGGACGCTTATAAGAAATCGCGCGGTGCCCTCATATGAACCATCAAACAGGCAAAGCGTCAATACAGGACTAAGATTGAATCCTACTACACCGGCTTGAAAACTATTACGTACTACATAGGGAAACCCAGCCGCGAGCTTCCCAGTGACGCGAACCTACCAGAGGAGCTAAATGCCTTTTATACCTGCTTCGAGGCAAGCAACACTGAAGCATGTATGAGAGTACCAGCTGTTCCAGACGACTGTGTGATCACATTCTCCATAGCCAATGCTAGTAAGACCTTTTAAAATGTCAACATTCACAAAGCCGCAGGGCCAGATGGATTAACAGGACGTGTACTCAAAGCATGTGTTGACCAACTGGCAAGTGTCTTCAATGACATTTCAACCTCTAAATGGCTGAGTCTGTAATACCTACAGTGGTTCCTCCTTTAAAAGTTGCGAGCTTGCACCGTGGGACTTAGAGGTACCCAGCGTCACGGCTTCATTGCTCCAGACCACCACAAGGGGGAGTTAGAGCACTCATTATGCATTTGGGTCCCAAGGTTTTTATAGGACCAATCATATCAATGACAAATTTGATGCAAGCCACCCATCCCTGGGTGAAGATGGCTGTCAAAACATTACGGCGGAACCAAATGTAAGTAGTTATAAAGTCATAACGAGTCAAGCAAAACATGTACAATTGAGAGGAATATGTTAGTTAATGTAGAGACAAACATTTGTGCATATTTGTTTGTCACTAAGTTAAAAAAAATTAAATCGCCATTTAGCAAGTTATCTGACTAGCTAAAATTAGCCAGATTGCTAGCTAGTGTTATGCCATGAGAATTAATTCTAATTCGTGTTGTTTAATGTTTTAGGGACTCTTGAGAAAACCAGCAAACCAGGCTGTTGTCTTGTGAAATAGTGGATGTAAAGAATCTAGCTAGCTAAAGCATTTACTGCACATTGAATGTACAATTGTGTAAGCTTGCCTTGCAATGCAGCTGAAGTAACATAGCTAGCTAACTATTTACTTGCTTATTGTGTAGTGGAGGATAAAAAATAACTGTATGCCTATGGATGTGTAGCTAGCTACAGTATGTAGCCGATCTGTGTATGGACCCTAAAACATTTGGTATGAATATTAGTTCAGAACCTATCTATGAACCTCACCTGTCATAGTTGTATCAACTTCAAGTCTGAATGACATTAATGTAGCCTATGGATAGAGTAAAATATGATAACTTTATTGTACCAAGGATGCAAGTCCTATATACATGTACTGTAGTTATTACTACGCATGAGATCCCCACATTGTAGCCTGTACATTGAATATATTCACTGATAACGTACTCTTCCTTGGCAAATAAAGGTGCGGTTCAGGAATTAATCTCTGAGACATTGTTTTTCAGTCGTATCAAACTCCATTCTTTGAATGATGATGTGTCTGCATGAATGTATTACAATTATACAGTACACTTCAACAGTGTTTACCACTCCTGCTCCTGGGACATCAATGATTACACATTAGTCTATTGCATAGCTACAGAAACATGATTTAAGTAAAGGCTGATTTGTAATTCATATATACAGAAAAGAACTATGCATATCTAACTCCCTTCATCTGTATTAATCTGAGGACACAGGATAGTATTTTATTGAGATACTTAATTTCAACCAGTGGAGAATATGAAACCCTTTATTGAAAGAATTTCATTATCCGTGTGTTATAAATACATAATACATGCATTATAATTATGATAATTGTCATATTATATTATAAATACAAGTTCAATCTGTACTTTAATGCACATATGTTGTGCATTATATAACAAGGAGGAAAGACAAGGTGTAGAAGACAGAAACGGAAAGAGTTGAGAACAGAGGCAGACAGCGTATGATTAATTAATGAATTACAGTGCTACCCTAATATTCTCTCAGTTCATCACAATTAAAGTCTCTCTAGCGGTGTTTCCTAACCAGCCTTGGGCCCCCAGTTGGCCCGAAGGCTATCTTAATTAAGAGTGGGTGAGATGGCGAAGACGAAACTGGCTCCTCTCTCACATCAAAACATACCTGCAGACGAGAGACAGATAGATAGAGAGAGAGCATGATTAAGCTTTGTTTTTTAAAATTCTAACACGGTCAGTCATCATAATCATCAGGACGTGAAATGCAAAACTGACCGTGGATCATTAACTCTGGGACTACTACATCGCTATCTGTATTTAAATGTAAAGCATCTCTTTAATCATACTTCCTGTTGACCCGACAAAGTGACCTCTCACCTATGATCATGCCGTGCCCTCTGTGTCAGCCAGTTCAGATGCAGGAGGGGTTCACCAAAACAGCTGATATAACCTAGAGGATTTAGAGAGAAGGGGGAGAGGGATGAAGTGAAGGAGAGAGACTGTTATAGTGTGTGTGTGGTCTCACCTGGTGTCCACACTAAGTGTCTACAGAGTACTTTATGCTGAAAAACAAACACGTGAGGACAAACAATAGAATATAATGTCAATAGAAGATACTGTATGTGACGCAGACACATATCAGAGTGTATCTGAAACATTTAAATATAGAGGGCTATGTGTCTCACCACTTGGATTTTGCAAGGCTAACCCCCAGGGAAATCATGACTTGGCAGCAACAGATAGCAACAGATAGTCCAGTGAAAATGGCTGTGTTTATGTGGTGTAAATCTGAAATTTAGCAGCTGACATTTTAAGTTTTTTTAAATTAATGCATGTGAGACAGGTTCCATGTACAACAAGACAGGCGGAGAGGAAGAGAGAAAATGAACACAGAACAGTTTAATTACCTCTGGTTATGGACACTTTTGCCAGCAATAAAGCTTCCACGACCTGTTCCTCGAACAGTGAACATCTGGTAATATCTACATTTTCGACCCCTTGATCAGCTCGCTCTCTGAAAGTAAAGAAAATTGCTTATTTTTTGTAGATATGAAAACAATAACTGAGATATGACCGTTCAATCTAAAGCAGCAGATGTCATTTTCAGGATACGTCAATACAGCACAAAAAGCTTAACTCCAGACTGGTATTGTGGTTGTTCATTAGGTGATAGGAAATATGCAATGATACCTGCACCATCTACACACTGCAAAGACTCCCTAACTCTTCGCCATTGTACATGATGGCCCATTGCTCTGAGACTTCCTTTAACCATTCTAAAGCCAGCATGTGGCATCCTTGCCTTAATCGCACTGACTTTCTGGTCTAACTCTTCATCTGACATATCAGGATAGCATTCCCTGACAGACACATTCTGTTCTTTCATCCTTATGTAAAAAAGCTAACCGTTACACTGTCATGAAATATGATTATATATCGACTATGAAACAAATAACATGGCCTGCTTATGAGTTGCCATGAAAGAAAGTTAGATTAAGTCAACTGAAAATGGCGAGAACAGGCGTTCATAGCTAAATGCTTTTGGTTAGCTTGAGAATAATAATTGCATATGATTTATCATTCTATGGTATGTATGTAATATAGTAGAATGTTATGAACCGATACTGAATTGTAGGAGCTAACTACTACAGTAGCTATGTAAAAGTTGGACGGAAGAACGCCCAGTGCTGCTTACCTGAGATGCCATCATCACACAGTCCTTCCTCTGGAAACCCATAGGGTTTTTCCTTTTTCATGGAATAGAACCATAATGTTAATCAAATTAATTAAGCAAGTACCAGTCAAAAGTTTGGACACACCTACTCATTCCAGGATTTTCCTTTATTTTTACTATTTTCAACATTGTACAATAATAGTGAAGACATCCCAACTATGAAATAACACTGGTCTCTCGCGTACCCAGCATTCTGTAGTACAGACAAGGATTGCTCTCCCTTAAGTAAGAAATTAGGCACTTTCCCATATTTACTACAGTATGTATTCTAGACTGCACAGAAGCCTAATAAACAAATAAATGCGTTTCGTTAATAAAAGAATGATCAAAAAATACTCTTTAAAAATGCAGATATTGATTAAGTTATGGATCCATAACCAATTACTATGGGAATAAATGCCACTGATACAGAAATATTGGAACAAAGTTGTCTAATGAAGGCAAACAATTTAGAATCTTCCAATCCTGTAGCCTACTCCCGACCGTCGCGTTGTACACCGGAAACCCTGAGGGTTTCGTTGTTCTCTGAATAGAAACACCATAATATGAATCAAATTACTTCAGCCAAATTTCTTGAAATCAATCCCATATACTATGTTATTACAAAAAAGGTTTTAATTTCTCTGGTAATGCCAATACGGAATACAAAATGCTTCTATCAAATGCTTCTCAAAGATGCCCTCTGGTGGTCAAACTAGCAATAACAGAAAAAAATGGCTGAAAATTAAATGACGTGCCACAGAATGCTGCAGCAGCACGCAAGGTGTGCCACAGTGTGACACAACTTTTAAAGGAGGAACCAATATGTTTCAGGATTCATCAATAAGTGCAGCGATGACGTCGTTCCCACAGTGACCGTACGTACATTTCCCAACCAGATGCCATGGATTAAACAGACCACCATAGTCCCTGTGTCCAAGAAAGTGAAGGTAACCTGCCTAAATGATGATTACCGCCCCGTAACAGTTGGTAGTGATGAAGTGCTTTGAAAGGCTGGCGATTGCTCACATCAGCACCATAATGCCAGAAACCCTAGACCCACTCCAATTCGCTTACCGCCGCAACAGATCCACAGATGACGCAATCTCAATCACACTCCACACTGCCCTTTCCCACCTGGACAAAAGGAACACCTATGTGAGAATTCTGTTCATTGACTACAGCTCAGAGTTCAACACCATAGTGCCCACAAAGCGCATCACTAAGCTAAGGACCCTGGGACTAAACACCTCCCTTTGCAACTGGATCCTGGACTTCCTGAAGGGCCACCCCCAGGTGGGAAGGGTAGGCAACAACACATCTGCCACACTGATCCTCAATACTGGGGCCCCTCAGGGGTGTATGCTTAGTCTCCTCCTGTACTCCCTGTTCACCCACGACTGCGTGGCTTAGCATGACTCCAACACCATCATTAAGTTTGCTGATGACATAACGGTGGTAGGCCTGATCACCGACAATGATGAGACAGCCTATAGGCAGATACCTGGCAGTGTGGTGCCAGGACAACAACCTCTCTCTCAATGTGACAACAAGACAAAGGATCTGATCGCAGACTATAGGAAAAGGAGGGCCGAACAGGCCCTCAGTAACTGAAGTGGAGCGGGTCGAGAGTTTCAAGTTTATTGATGTCCACATCACCAACAAACTATCACGGTCCAAACACACCAAGATAGCTATGAAGAGGGCACGAAAACACCTTTTCCCCCTCAGAAGACTGAAAAGATTTGGTGAGGGTCACCAGATCCTCAAAAACTTCTACAGCTACACCATCGAGAGCATCCTGACCGGTTCCATCACTCCTTGGCATGGTAACTGCTCGGCATCTGACCGTAAGGCACTACAGAGTGCAGTGTGTATGGCACTGTACATTACTGAGGCCAAGCTTCCGGACATCCAGGACCTATATAATAGGCGGTGTCAGAGACAGGCCCAAAAAATTCTCGAAGACTCCAGTCACCCAAGTCATAGGCTGTTCTCTCTGCTACCGCACGGCAAGTGGTGCCGGAGCGCCAAGTCTAGGACCAAAAGGCTCCTTAACAGCTTCTACCCCCACCTGCTGATCAAATAAATAATAAAATAAAATGGCCACCTGGACTATTTACATTGAAACCTCCTATTGTTTTACTCTGCTGCTACTCGCTGTTGATTAGCTATGCATAATCACTTTACAAATTACCTCAACTAAACTGTACGCCTGTGCATTGATTCGGTACTGGTACATCCTGTATATAGCCTCATTGTTGTTGTAAATCTCCAGTTACTTTTGTTTGATATATTTTTACATTAGTTTATTTAGTAAATATTTTATTAACTCTATATCTTGAACTGCATTGTTGGTTAAGGGCTTGTAAGTAAGCATTTCATGATAAGGTTGTATTTGGTGCATGTTGTATTCGGTGCATGTGACAAATAACATTTGATTTGAGGAGGAGGGATTTGCTTATTTTGCCAATGAGCATAATGACATGTTTGTCATGCAGATCACGGACTGAGATTGGTGAGTGGGGAGAGAGATCTGTGCTCAACCACTCAACTGCTAAAAGCATAAAACTTTAATCATCATACTGGTTCTTTTTGACAAACTTTACTAGAACTTTTTGTATAAAAAATATTTCGTTTTGCACAGCTCTTCCTCACGTTGATGTTCTGAAAAGAAAAATTGCTATAGATTTTTCATGACCTTGTAAACTGCTTGAAACAAAACTATGCTTTTGTGGAACTAGAGGTGCTTTGACTAAACTCTAAATTCCTTATTCATTTACTGTATATTTAAAATTAACGAAAGACATAAAAACAGAATGTTTTTTTTGTCAGCATTAGGTGTAGTAGAACATCATAACCTTGATGAGAAGCTTTTTCTGATTAAGAAACACACTAATCCAACCAAGGTTTTGCCTATAGGATAGGATCTGAACCATTGCATGTGGGTAAAACACAGAAGTTCAGAGGAAGAAATTCAAAGCCTTGGAATGGACAGCTATGTGGATCGATCACTTACACTAACATCCGTGTTAAGTGTTTAAGGTGTGGAGTGAGGAGATAAGCGAGAGCGTCTGAAGGACAAGGCCACTTACACACACACACACACACACACACACACTTTAAATCCCTCAACATATCCCCTAGCACAGAAAACATTAAGACGACTGACAGAGATAATTTCAAAGTCACACAAAACAAGCTGTCGGCGTCTTTAGTAATTACTGCTTTTATCCTGAAAGTAGGGATAATGACGGTATGAGAAGTCTTTAAATGACTATGATACACAATTCCTTCCGGGGAGTCTACATTTCAGTGGCAACTTATTCTCTATATAGTGCCCCTGATCAAACGTAGTGCACTATACAGGGAATAGGGTTCCATTTGGGATGCGAAGTGTCGTGAACAGTATGTGTTGTGAACAGTATGGCTTCCTTTCCTTGGCGGAGAGAGAAAACGATATGAAGATGTACATTTTTTATCGGAGACATCCGAGGGAAATCAGAATGTCATGGTAGCTGTCAAAAAAAACTTGCGGTCAATGAAGAGGAGTTGAAATGTTCCACAAAGAAAACAATTGTCAGAGTGTACATTTAATGTGTTACCCTGCTGTTAAAAGTGTTTCTGCTGTTGGCAGTGGACAGGATGCTGGAGAGAGAGACACTAAAACAGTACAAAAAAAAAGAAACAAAAAAAGAAGGAACGACATTTCAGAAAACAGCTCAATGTGATTGGAGAATCACCTGGTCAGTCTAGGTGTTCTCGATGCTTTGTATACTCACACAGTGTTTAGAAATGAATTGGCGAGGGCACTAGAACAGTCTGCAGCACGCGGCCTCACCCTACTGAACTCAAAAAATCAAATGTCTACTGTTTGCAGATCATGTGGTGCTTCTATTCCCAACCACGGAGGGCCTACAGCAGCACCTTAATCTTCTGCACAGATTATGTCAGACTTGGGCGCTGACAGTGAAGCTCAGTAAGGCAAAAGTAATGGTGTTCCAAAAAAGGTCCAGTTGCCAGGACAACAAATGATATCAAGACACCGTTGCCCTAGAGCACACAATGAATTATACCCTGGCCTAAACATCAAGAATGAAATGTACGTTCAAGGTGCCTAAAAATCTGAAAGCCAAGCCCCTAAAATGTAAAGCCTTCAGTCTTCTGATCTGACCCACATATCTCAATAACCAAGCACCAATAACCCAGCACCCAGCATCAATAACCCAGCAGTTTGAAAGAAAACAACCCAACTAAGTGACCAAAATCCTCCAACATAGCAGTTGGGTCAACCAAACGACCCATTATTTTTCAGAGTGCACTAAGAATTTATACATTGATCAAATCAAATCTAATGGTATTTGTCACAAGCGCCGAATACAACCTTACAGTGAAATGTACAAGCCCTTAACCAAAGATGCAGTTTTAAGAAATTACCAAAAACATGTAAGAGATAAGAATAATAAATAATTAAAGAGCAGCAGTAAATAACAATAGCGGGGCTATATACAGGGGGTACCGGTACAGAGTCAATGAGTAAATGCGCTGGGGCACTGGTGTCGAGGTAATTAGATAATAACAGAGAATAGCAGCAGCGTAGGGGGGGAAATGCAAGTAGTCTGGGTAGCCATTTGATTAGCTGTTCAGGAGTATTATGGCTTGGGGGTAGAAGCTGTTAAGGAGCCTTTTGGTCCTAGACTTGGTGCTCCGGCACCACTTACCGTGCGGTAACAGAGAGAACAGTCTATGACTAGGGTGGCTGGTTAACAATTTTTAGGGCCTTCCTCTGACACCGCCTGGAATAGAGGTCCTGGATGGCAGGAAGCTTGGCCCTGGTGATGTACTGGGCCGTATGCACGACCCTCTGTAGTGTCTTGCGGTCGGAGGCCAAGCAGTTGCCATACCAGGCAGTGATGCAACCCGTCAGGATGCTCTCGATGGTGCAGCTGTAAAACCTTTTTAAGGATCTTAGAACCCATGCCAAATCTGTTCAGTCTCCTGAGGGGGAATAGGTTTTGTCGTGCCCTCTTCACAACTGTCTTGGTGTGCTTGGACCATGTTAGTTTGTTGGTGATGTGAACGCCAACCTGCTCTACTACAGCCCTGTCGATGAGAAAGGGGGTGTGCTCGGTTCTCCATTTCCTGTAGTCCACAATCATCTCTTTTGTATTGATCATGTTGAGGGAGAGGTTGTTGTCCTTGATAAACTCTGATATATGTTAGGCGAAATACCGCAATGTGCATTCACAGCAGAAAGATTTTTGGCCTGTTGCAATGAGAAAAAGGAAACCAGGGGAGCACAAACAATATTGTAAATACCGCCAATATTTATCTGTTTATTTATCTCCCCCCAACCGTTCGTACTACAATTATTTGCACAAAGCAAAAATACTGTACATAGCTAATAATATAATACTTGAATGTCTTTATCTTTTTGAAACCTTTTGAGGTCCGGGGTCAGCTCACCAACCAAGAATTCTCAAAAAATGGGGCAATCTCCAAATTGAGAGTCTGAATGCATGGAAAGGGGAGGCTCTCACAAACACAATGGCATTCTATGTTTTGCACACGGGAATCGTCTGAAGTTGGTCCCACCGATGTGCCAACTTATGTCTGCAGCATCCAAACCGTTTGGGATACAAACTAAAATGACCCTACTAAGTGTCACTGGACTCATCTGAAGGTAACCTGGTACTGTTTTTAATAAATGATGGAAGTATGGAGGTAGTTTTGTGCCAAAAAGAAAAGGGGTTAAATATGTGTCCAAAAAACAAAAATATTTCCTGAGTTTTCTTATGTTCCTAGATCCCAGACCTTCAAAACCTTATTCCTTCAGGTGTACTTTTGGACTGTCTGTTATGCCATTTATGAATGTGTTATTAAATTTCTATGGGCTTTAGCAGTATTGGCCAAATTCAATATTATATCAAATATATTACTTTGGGGTGATACCTCCAGGGGTCTTAAAATTCAAATTCCCCCCCAAAGGCTTAGACCTTTAGAGGTTAGAAACAGATTGACATCCCATGGATGATGGGGGAGTCGATTCTATCCATTGTGAAATGATTGCCAACCTAATGACACCAGTAAGGATCCTTTAGTTGTAATCTTAGACTGCTAGCTAAACACTAAACAGCACTCAGTGTTGCCTGCCTGCCTGCAAGCCTCCAAATGGAAAGATTTCTTGATGACCTCAATTATCTATTGTTCCGGGAATCTTGGCAGGGGACTAATACATCTCTAGATTGGAGTGTCTGATTGGATTTCTCATACTGTGCCCTGGCCTCTTATTGTGTTCAAGTAGAGCTGTGTTCTGCACTGCATTTTGATGCTGTTGATTTTCTTCTTGAACTACTTTAGTTTTCTCAATATTCGTTGACGTCTTAACTTTGTGATTTTGTATTTCTGGTCATAAAAATCAACTGTTTACCACAGTATATCAATACAATGGCTGAATGAATCAGAATGTACTGTCCTGTTTTGGATAAAAATGTCTCTAACGTCCTGTTGAAAGTAAAGCAAACTGTAGTTATTTTTTCTCTAGCCAGAATACCTTGAAACTAGAGAACTGCTGTATCCATGTTGCTGTATTAATTAAAACCTGTTTGGATCCAACTGAGGGACACAGGGAGATTACCTTATCAGTCAGAGGTTCAAGAGATGTGTGGATTATTGCAGAAAAGAGATAACAAGGACATTTCTTTTTGACATTTTATGTGGGGAGCGTGGTGTGTGTGTGTGTGTGTGTGTGTGTGGCGTGACACACCTTGCACCGGAAGTCGCCCCCCCACCCCTTCCCCAGATAGAATATGAACACATAATAAGCTACGTCACAAAATGTGCTGTAAAACTGCAAAACGGAAACATTCTCTCATGGCAAAATGTATTGAATAGCAGGGAATTTGCTTTAAAATGCACAATTATCTTAGCCCCATTGCAAAATGTTTAGAATAGCATACAATTAGTTATAAAAGTGCACATTTTTCTCTCTACCCCTTGGCAATATGTGTAGTATTGTAGTAAATTCATTTTTAAAAGAGGAAAATTGTCTCTCAGCTTCATGGCAAAATGTGTAAAATAGCACGAGATTAGCTCTAAATCTGAAAATATTTATCTTTGCTCCATGACAACGTGAAGAATTGTAGGATTGTTAGCTCTTTTCCCCATAACAATTCACCCACCAAAATTCGACCTTGTGGTATGCTGCAGTATGTTACTGGTGTGTGTGGATGGGTGTGTAAGTGGGTGGGTGGGTGGGGACCCTTAAATGCTTCAGAAGAGGGATCGGTGTCCCGTCCATGGGACGGTTGAGATAACGTAGGCTGATGTGATTAGCATGAGGTTGAAAGTAACAAGAAAATTTCCCAGGACATAGATATATCTGATATTAGCAGAAAGCTTAAATTCTTGTTAATCTAACTGCAAGTCCAATTTACATTAGCTTTTACAGTGAAATAATACCATGCTATTGTTTGAGGAGATTGCACAATTTTGAACATGAAAAGTTATTAATAAACAAATTAGGCACATTTGGGCAGTCTTGATACACAATTTTGAACACATACAATGGTTCATTGGATCAGTCTAAAACTTTGCACATACACTGCTGCCATCTAGTGGCCAAAATCTAAATTGCACATGGGCTGGAATAATACATTTTGGCCTTTCTCTTGCATTTCAAAGATGATGGTACAAAAAAATACAAAAGAACCATTGTTTTTTTCTTTGTATTATCTTTTACCACATCTACAATTCTCCTCCATTCCTTTCACATTTCCACAAACTGCAAAGTGTTTTCTTTCAAATGGTACCAAGAATATGCAAATCCTTGCTTCAGGGTCTGAGCTACAGGCAGCTAGATTTCGGTATGTAATTTCAGGAAAAAATGTAAAAAAGGAGCGGATCCTTAAGAAGTTGTCACGATTACAAAGTTATACTTTTTTCTGTGGTCAAGACTGTTCTTCAAATTGACCTTCTCACCAATTTCTCATGCATAACACTGAGTATGAGAAGGAATAAGTGTTGGGATTAGTTACTTGAAAAAGTAACATGTTACTTTACAATATTTCTATGTGTGATAAGTAACATGTTATATTACTAGTTATATTACTTTGCATTACTTTAAAGACATTTTGTTTTTATCTCATAGTTTGTTTGACTGTCAGAGGGAGCAAGGCGAGCCGTACGTCTTCTACCAATGATAGGCTACTTACTAACTTAGGTGCTTTCTTGTGCTAGTCTACAAGTTGCTAAATTAGCCATATATACTGTCAGCCAAACATCTGTACAGATTTCCTATCCTTTCATTCAAAATCTTTATCTCAAAGCCGCCAGTTCTGCTTATAGACCACACATACACGGACCCGTAGAGATGTATAAAGGGCACACTTGCCACTAGATCGGAAGGCCCTCTATGAGCTTTGCTATCACAGAAGCGATCAATGGCACGGATGAGAGGTGAGCCCTCATTTCTAGGGACAGAAGCTGTCATGACATTTCTCCAAACAGCCTTTCTCTGATTCGCTCGAGAACGAAATGAGGAAACAAATCAAGATTGCATCATGTAAACACTCGCCTGGAAGAGATATTATTCTGAAAGTAACGCATGCGTGGTTTGACAAAGTACCTGTAATAATATTACCAATTTGAAAAAGCATGACTTTACTCTGTTACTCATGAAAATAATGTGATTACGTAATGCGTTACTTTTGTAACACAATACCCCCAGCACTGGAAGGAATATGAACAGGTGTGAACAAGTGCATTTTAGTCGGTGACATTTCTCGTCTGTGAAGCTCTCTATTTATCTCAGTGGTGAATGTGGACAAAGAAAATGACAAGGGTAGACTACACTGTACCAGTCGTGTACATCTGCGTCTGATCTACAATGTTTCCCACCACACGGTAGTAGAAATAAACACCTTCAGAATATAAAAAAAATACTACTGAAAACAAAGGATGTGGCAAAGGAGAAAACCATTCATAAATTATCATAAGCTTAGATTCAATCCTTTGATTTTGAGCCAGAGATAAACAACACACTGCATAGCATATTGTTGTTTTTGTTTAGGCAAGGTTAGAGGTGTAATGCTTTGGACCTGTCAAATCGGAATGCAGCTGCTCTTGTTATCATTGTCACAAAGCCACAGCTGGCCGACCAGCGTTAAAAGTTTAGAAAGAGAGTATAGGCTATATAAAAATAATGATGCTCAACTTGAAAATCATGAAACAAAATAAAAAGGATTGATATCAAATCAAATCAAAGTTTATTTGTCATGTACACAGTTTACAGCAGGTATATGGTGCATTCGGGAAAGTATTCAGACCCCTTCCCTTTTTCCACATTTTGTTATGTTACAGCCTAATTCTAAAATGGTTGTATTTTTCCCCCATCCTCAATCTACACACAATAACCCATAATGACAAAGCGAAAATAGGTTTTTAGAAATGTTTGCAAATTTATGACAAATAAAAAACATAAATAATGTATTTACATAAGTATTCAGACCCTTTACTATAAGACTCAAAATTGAACTTGGGTGCATCCCCTTTGCATTGATCATCCTTGAGCTGCTTCTACAACTTGATTGGAGTCCACCTATGGAAAATTAAATTGATTGATTTGGAAAGGCAAACACCTGTCTATATAAGGTCCCACAGTTGACAGTGCATGTCAGAGCAAAAGCCAAGCCATGAGGTTGAAGGAACTGTCCGTAGAGCTCCAAGACAGGATTGTGTTGCGGCAGAGATCTCGGGAAGGGTACCAAAACATTTCTGCAGCAATGAAGATCCCCAAGAACACAGTGGCCTCCATCATTCTTAAATGGAAGAAGTTTGTAACTACCAAGACTCTTCCTAGAGCTGGCCGCCCGGCCAAACTGAGCAATCGGGGGAGAAGGGCCTTGGTCAGGGAGGTGAACAAAAACCCGATGGTCAGTCTGACAGAGCTCTAGAGTTCGTCTGTGGAGATGGGAGAATCTTCCAGAAGGCGAACCGTGTCTTCAGCACTCCACCAATCAGGCTTTTATGGTAGAGTGGCCACGCAGAAGCCACTCCTCAGTAAAAGGCACGACAGCCCACTTTGAGTTTGCCAAAAGGCGCCTACAGACTCTCAGACCATTTTATTTCACCTTTATTTAACCAGGTAGACTTGTTGAGAACAAGTTCTCATTTGCAACTGCGACCTGGCCAAGATAAAGCAAAGCAGTTCGACACATTCAACAACACAGAGTTACACATGGAATAAACAAACATTCAATCAATAATACAGTAGAAAAATCTATATACAGCATGTGCAAATGAGGTAGGATAAGAGAGGTAAGGCAATAAATTGGCCATGGTGGCGAAGGAATTACAATATAGCAATTAAACAGTGGAACAGTAGGATGTGCAGAAGATGAATGTGCAAGTAGAGATACTGGGGTGCAAAGGAGCAAGATAAATGAAATAAATACAGTGTGGGGATGAGGTAGATTGGATGGGCTATGTACAGGTGCAGTGATCTGTGAGCTGCTCTGACAGCTGAGCTTAAAGCTAGTGAGGGAGGTAAGAGTCTCCAGTTTCAAAGATGTTTGCAGTTCGTTCCAGTCATTGGCAGCAGAAAACTGTAAGGAGAGGCGGCCAAAGGAAGAATTGGCTTTGGGGGTGACCAGTGAGATATACCTGCTGGAGCGCATGCTACGGGTGGGTGCTGCTATGGTGCCAGTGAGCTGAGATAAGGTGGAGCTTTACCTAGCAGAGACTTGTAGATGACCTGGAGCCAGTGGGTTTGGCGACGAGTATGAAGCGAGGGCCAGCCAACGAGAGCATACAGGTCGCAGTGGTGGGTAGCATATGGGGCTTTGGTGACAAAACGGATGGCACTGTGATAGACTGCATCCAATTTGCTCAGTAGAGTGTTGGAGGCTATTTTGTAAATGACATCGCCAAAGTCGAGGATTGGTAGGATGGTCAGTTTTACGAGGGTATGTTTGGCAGCATGAGTGAAGGATGCTTTGTTGCAAAATAGGAAGCCAATTCTAGATTTAATTTTGGATTAGTAGTTGTCCACATATTCTAAGTCAGAACCGTCCAGAGTAGTGATGCTGTACGGGAGGACAGGTGTGGGCAGCGATCGGTTGAAGAGCATGCATTTAGTTTTACTTGTTTTTAAGAGCAGTTGGAGGCCATGGAAGGAGAGTTGTATGGCATTGAAGCTCATCTGGAGGTTAGTTAACACAGTGTCCAAAGAAGGGCCAGAGGTATACAGAATGGTGTCGTCTGCGTAGAGGTGGATCAAAGAGTCACCAGCAGCAAGAGCGACATCCTTGATGTATACAGAGTCGACCCGAGAATTGAACCCTGTGGCACCCCAATAGAGACTGACAGAGGTCCGGACAACAGGCCCAACAGGCCCTCCTATTTGACATACTGAACTCTGTCGGAGAAGTAGTTGGTGAACCATGCGAGGCAAACCATGAGAAACAAGATTCTCCTATCTGATGAAACAAAGACTGAAATCTTTGGCCTGAATGCCAAGCGTCATGTCTGGAGGAAACATGTTACCATCCCTACGGTGAAGCATGGTGGTGGCAGCATCATGCTGTGAGGATGTGTTTCAGCAGCAGGGACTGGGTACAGAGAGATCTTGATGAAAACGTGTTCCAGAGTGCTCAGGACTGTCACGATCGTCGTATTGTGGAAGAGAGGAGGACCAAGGCGCAGCGTGATAACAATACATCTTCTTTTATTAACAAAGACGAACACGAAACGAACACTGACAAACTATACAAAAACAACAAATGACCGTGAAGCTATAAAACAAAAGTGCAGACACAAGCAACTAACGTAAAGACATAGACAATCACCCACAAACTACCTAATGACTATGGCTGCCTAAATATGGCTCCCAATCAGAGACAACGATAGACAATTGTCTCTAATTGAGAACCAATCTAGGCAACCATAGACATACAAACACCTAGACTGAACACTGCCCCATAAACATACAAAAACCCTAGACAATACAAAACACGTGCATCCCCCATGTCACAACCTGACCTAACTAAAATAAGAAAGAAAACAAAGATAACTAAGGCCAGGGTGTGACAGTACCCCCCCCCCCCCCCCCAAAACGTGCGGACTCCGGCCGCAAAACCTGACACAGAAGGGGAGGGTCCGGGTAGGCCTTCTCACGGCGGCGGCTCGGGTGCGGGACGTGGACCCCACTCCACCATAGTCAATTGGTGGTGCCTCTGGAGCGAGGACCCTTACAGCGAGTCCCGGACTGAAGACTATCCTAGAGGGCGCCACTGGGCGGAGGGGCAGCTCCGGACTGAGAGGCAGCTGCAGACTGAGGGGCAGCTCCGGACTGAGGGGCAGCTCCGGACTGAGGGGTAGCTCCGGACTGAAGGGCAGCTCCGGACTGAGGGGACTGAGGGGCAGCTCCGGACTGAGGGGTAGCTCCGGACTGAGGGGCAGCTCCGGACTGGAGGGCAGCTCATGACTGGAAGGCAGTTCATGACTGGAAGGCAGCTCATGACTGGCAGGCAGCTCATGACTGGCGGGCAGCTCTGGCAGCTCCTGACTGGATGGCGGCACTGGCGGCTCTGGCAGCTCCTGGCTGACTGACGACTCTGGCAGGTCCTGGCTGACTGACGACTCTGGCAGGTCCTGGCTGACTGACTACTCTCGCAGGTCCTGGCTGACTGACGACTCTCGCAGGTCCTGGCTGACTGACGACTCTGGCAGGTCCTGGATGACTGACGACTCTGGCCGGTCCTGGCTGACTGACGACTCTGGCCGGTCCTGGCTGACTGACGACTCTGGCAGGTCCTGGCTGACTGGCGGCTCTGGCAGGTCCTGGCTGACTGGCGGCTCTGGCAGGTCCTGGCTGACTGGCGGCTCTTGGCTGACTGGCGGCTCTGGCATGTCCTGACTGGCGGGTGGCACTGGCGGCTCCTGACTGGCGGGCGGCTCTGGCGGCTCCTGACTGACGTACGGCTCTAGTGGCTCAGGACAGACGGGCGGCTTTGACGGCTCCGGACAGACGGGCGGTTCAGACGGCGCTGGGCAGACGGACAGCTCAGATGGCGCTTGGTAGACGGGCAGCGCAGGCGGCGCTGGGCAGACGGGTAGCTCAGACGGCGCTGGGCAGACGGACAGCACAGATGGCGCTTGGCAGACGGCAGACTCTGGCCGGCTGAGGCGCACAGTCGGCCCGGTGCGTTGTGCCGGAACTGGTGGTACCGGGCTGGGGACACGCACCTCAAGACTAGTGCGGGGAAGAGGAACAGGGCGTATTGGACTGTCGAGGTGCACTATAGGCCTGGTGCGTGGTACCGGAACCGGAGGACTGGTACGAGGGGCTGCCACAGGAGAGCTAGTACATGGGACTGGAACTGTCATTCCCAGCCGGTTAGCACGCACCTTAGGACGAGTATGGAGAGCTGACTCAGGTAACATCACATCCCGCACACGCTCTGTCGGGTGGATGTTGTGCCTCAAGCACCAACACAGCAGCTCCCTCATTTCACTCTCCTCCAAACTCCCCATTAAATCCTTTACAGTCTCTGTATCATTCCCATTGCTCACCTCCAATATCAGCCCGACTGGCTCTGGTTCCTTCTTCGGCTCTTCACGGTAAGCACGGGAAGTTGACGCAGGTCTCTTATCTGAACTCGCCACACTCCCCATGTGCCCCTCACCAATAAACTTTTGGCGCTTCCTACCGCGCCGTCATGCTCCTTTCTCCAACTCCATTATCCAGTAACCCTCCTTGCACTGCTCCAGCGAATCCCAGGCGGGCTCCGGCACTTTCTCTGGATCGATCGCCCACCTGTCTATCTCTTCCCAGGTTGTTCTCAACTCATCCTTTTCCCGGGTCCATTCCTCCACAAAGCGCTGTTCCCTCCTTTCACGCTGCTTGGTCCAATTTTGGTGGGTGATTCACTAGACCTGTCAAATATACATTTAATTGTTATGGAAATGCTACCACATACACTACATTACCAGAAGTATGTGGACACCTGCTTTTCCAACACTGAAACTAAGGGGCCTAGCCCAAACCATGAAAAATAGCCCCAGACCATTATTCCTCCGCCACCAAACTTTAGAGTTGGCACTATGCATTGGGGCAGGTAGTGTTCGCCTGGCATCCGCCAAACCCAGATTTTTCCGTCGTACTGCCAGATGGGAAACGTGATTCATCACTCCAAAGACCACGTTTCCACTGCTCCAGAGTCCAATGGCGGCAACATTACACCACTCCAGACGTATTTTGGCATTGCGCATGGTGATCTTAGGCTTGCGTGAGGCTGCTCGGCCATGGAAACCTATTTCCTGAAACTCCTGACGAACAGTTATTATGCTGATGTTGCTTCCAGAGGCAGTTTGGAATTCAGTAGGGAGTGTTGCAACAGAGGACAGATGTTTTTTATACGCTGCAGCACTCTGCAGTACAGTTCTGTGAGTTTGTGTGACCTACCACTTCACGGCTGAGGCCTCGTTGCTCCTAGACGTGTCCACTTCACAATAAGAGCACTTACTGTTGAACAGGGCAGCTCTAGCAGGGCAGAAATGTGATGAACTGACTTGTTGGAAAGGGGGCATCCTATAACGGCGCCATGGTGAAAGTCACTGAGCTCTTCTTCTGCCAATGTTTGTATATGGAGATTGCATGCCTGTCAGCAACGTGTGGGGCTGAAATACAGTAGCTGTATCCACTAATTTGAAGGGGTGTCCACATATTTATATAGTGTATCACATAAATTGGTCCAGCACACTCACTAACAGCTGAAACAAATATAGCCTCTTAGAAAACACCCAAAAAAAGGGATTAATGAGTGAGAAACAACAATACACTGTTCAGAAGGTTTTGGGCACTCCAACAATGCGCTATTGGTACTTTGTTCTTTATTACAGTAAATTACTGGCAGCAATTGGCCAGTAAGTTACTGCAGAGTTTCAGGACAAGGTTTGTCAAATTCCTAAAATACAGTATATTACCGTATTCTGTGGGGGTACAGCATTCTCACGCACAGCCTCTTGAAAGGCACACCTTGAAGTGCAGGGGTATTCAACTCTTATCCTATGAGGTCCACAGCTTTCTGGGTTTCTGTTCTACATGATAATTAATTGCACCCACCTGGTGTCCCAGATCTTAATCAGTTCCTGATTAGAGGGCAACTATGAAAAAATGCAGTGGAAGTGGCTTTGCGGTCCATAGTTGAGTTTGACAGGTCTAGTGTATCAACAGCTTAATGCTGGGAGCCGCTTGCTTGCCGATTTGACAGCTACAAGAAAGTTACACTTCCGACATTGTGTCACGACTTCCACCGAAGTTGGCTCCTTTCCTTGTTCGGGCGGCGTTCGGCGGTCGACGTCACCAGCCTTCTAGCCATCGCCGCTCCATTTTTCATTGTTCCATTTGTTTTGTCTTGTTTCCCGCACACCTGGTTTACATTCCCTAATCACATTGTATGTTTATTTGGTAACTATAGCTCTGTTCCCCTCCATGTCCTTGTGTTGAATTGTTTTGTGTTGCATGTATTATGTGACGCGCCAGGCTGGTTTTCCATGTTCCGTGTTTTTTTCACGAAGTATGTTTATTTGGTAACTATAGCTTTTGTGACTGTTTTTCGCGCTTTGCACTTTTGCCATTTTTGCTGGAGGTTTTGACGCAGTTGCGTCCGTCTGCTGTTTGCGCCTGCCTAAATCAAGTGTGCGCCTGTTCACAACTCTCTTCTCTCCTGCACCTGACTTTGCTACCAGTACGCACACCCGTGACACATTGCCTGAACGAAAACAATTATATGCTATGCAGTTGAAGGTTACCGCGGGTTAAAACTTCTTAGGGCTGCAATCCCGTTAACGGGATTGATAAGTATTTCACACCATTTTAAAGATAAACTTCTTGTTAATCCCACCACAGTGTCCGATTTCAAAAATGCTTTACAGAGAAAGCACCACAAAGATTATGTTAGGTCACCGCCAAATCACAGAAAAACACAGCCATTTTTCCAGCCAAAGACAGGAGTCACAAAAAGCAGAAATAGAGATAAAATTAATCACTAACCTTTGATAATCTTCATCAGATGACACTCATAGGACTTCATGTTACACAATACATATATGTTTTGTTCGATAAAGTTCATGTTTATATCCAAAAACCTCAGTTTACATTGGCGTCATGTTCAGAAATGCCTCCAAAATATCGAGAGAAATTGCAGAGAGCCACATCAAATAACAGAAATACTCATCATAAACTTTGATGAAAGATACATGTTTTACATAGAATTATTTTAATTTAGTTTAGTTTAGATTTAAAAAAAGCTTTACGGAAAAAGCAAACCATGCAATAAACTGTGGAAGCCGTAGGAAGTGCAAAATGACCCATATCCCACTGTGTATTAGATAGGCGATGAGTTGAAAACCTACAAACCTCAGATTTCCCACTTCCTGGTTGGATTTTTCATCAGGTTCTTGCCTGCCATATGAGTTCTGTTATACTCACAGACATCATTCAAACAGTTTTAGAAACTTCAGAGTGTTTTCTATTCAATACTAATAATGATATGCATATATTAGCAACTGGGACTGAGGAGCAGGCAGTTTACTCTGGGCACCTCTGGGCACCTTTTCATCCAAGCTACTCAATACTGCCCATGCAGCCATAAGAAGTTAAAGAAAAAATAAGCAAACATGTTTGGTGTTCACCAACATGTATGTGGGAGACTCCTCAAACATATGGAAGAAGGTTCTCTGGTCAGATGAGAATAAAATGTAGCTTTTTGGTCATCAAGGAAAACGCTATATCTGGCGCAACCCCAACACCTCCTACCACCCCGACAACACCATCCCCACAGTGAAGCATGGTGGTGGCAGTATCATGCGGTGGGGATGTGTCACGATCGTGTGGCGGATTGACGGACCAAAATGCAGCAGTTGGAAAATAAGCCATCTTCTTTTATTTTAAAAGATGACAAACAATAAACACGAAACACTTAAACAAAATAACAAAACAACAAAACGACCGTGAAGCTACAAACGTTGTGCACATACATACAGGCTACAAACGTTCTACATAGACAATTACCCACAATTAATGAGAGCCTATGGCTACCCTAAATAAGGCTCCCAATCAGAGACAACCGACATCAGCTGTCTCTAATTGGGAACTCATTCAGGTAACCATAGACTCTTCTAGATCACTCACCAACATAGACAACGCTAGACATCTACACTAAACACAAAACCATATTTTACACCCCATAACCCCTTTACCAAATAAACATCAAAAACCAACAAAACATAAACATTACCCATGTCACACCCTGACCTAACTAAAATAATAAAGAAAACAAAGAATAATAAGGCCAGGGCGTGACAGGATGTTTATCATTGGAAGGGACTGGGAAACTGGTCAGAATTGAGGGAATGATGGATGGCGCTAAGTACAGGGAAATTCTTGAGGGAAACCTGTTTCAGTCTTCCAGAGATATGAGACTAGCACGGAGGTTCACCTTCCAGCAGGACAATGACCCAAAGCATACTGCTAAAGCAACACTCGAGTGGTTTAAGGGGAAACATTTAAATGTTTTGGAATGGCCTAGTCAAAACCCAGATCTCAATCAAATTGTGACTCTGTGGTATGACTTAAAGATTGCTGCACACCAGCGGAACCCATCCAAATTGAAGGAGCTGGAGCAGTTTTGCCTTGAAGAATGGGCAGAAATCCCAGTGGCTAGATGTGCCAAGATTATAGAGACATACCCCAAGAGACTTGAAGCTGTAGTTGCTGCAAAGGTGTCTCTACAAAGTGTTGACTTTGGGGGTGAATAGTTATGCACGCTCAAGTTTTCTGTTTTGTTTTGTCTTATTTCTTGTTTTTTTCACAATAAAAACCATTTAACATCTTCAAAGTGGTAGGCATGTTGTGTAAATCAAATGATACAAACCCCCCAAAAAATCCATTTTAATTCCAGGTTGTAAGGTAACAAAATAGGAAAAATGCCAAGGGGGTTAACTTCTTGCAACTATATGGGGTGCTGTTTCGCATTAGCATAATTTGCTCTACAGATTAAACTGCCTAGTACTCAATTCTTGCTCGTACAATATGCATATTATTATTATTATTGGATATAAAACACTCTCTAGTTTCTATAGCCGTTGGAATTTTGTCTCTGAGTGGAACAGAACTCATTCTACAGCACTTTCCCTTACATGGAGTCAGATTTCAGACATCTTGGCCCCTGATCTGGAGTCAGTTTAAAGGTGCCTGTAAATGCTATGGAGAAACAGACACTTCTTACGTCTTCCCCTGGATGTCAGTACGTGATGACGCTTTGAATGGAGTCGATTGCGCAATCAGTGCCTCTATAAATCACCAAATACCGGAAGTAACTTCCTTTGGCTGCCTGCGCCTGGCGCGCGAAGGACATCGGACTCGCCCCCTTCCAAGCTGTTGTTTAGCCAGTAATATTTCTCCGGTCAAGTTTTTACTCGTTATAGGTGTTAACAACATCATAAGGTAGTTAATTTGAACCGTTTTATAGCAATTTATATCCGTTTAGTTCGATTTTGAGGCATTTCTTTCTGAGACACTTTGAACAGCTGGGCACGTTTCCAGTTCGTACCGAACGTTAGTGGGCATTTCCACATGGCAAGAGGACAGCTTTCGACCAAAAGACGATTAGACCCAAGAAAGGATTCATTGCCCAAGATTCTGATGAAAGAACAGCTCATAGTAAGAACAATTTATTATGATAAATCGTGTTTCTGTCGAAAAATGTTAATCGCTTATTTTGATAGATGTAGCTTCGCTTGGCGCAACCTGTATTGAAAAGTAAGGATAATTTAAAAAATGTAATTCCGCGATTGTATTAAGAATTAAATTGTCTATCAATCGCTGTCCACCCTATATTTTTTAGTCAAGTTTATGAGTATTTATGTATAAGACTAGATCACTGTCTAATATGGCGCACGACATTTTCTGACCAGATGGGCTACTTTTGTCATTGTCTAACCATGATTTTGGTGGCTAAATATGCACATTTTCGAAAAAACTCTATATGTATGTTGTAATATGATGTTACAGGAGTGTCATCTGAAGAATTCTGAGAAGGTTAGTGAAACAATTTATATATTTTGGCGATATTTACGTTATCGCTCTCTTTGGCTAGAATCAACGCTCTGGTAATGTTTGCACATGTGGTATGCTAATATAACGATTTATTGTGTTTTCGCTGTAAGACACTTAGAAAATCTGAAATATTGTCTGTATTCACAGGATCTGTGTCTTTCAATTAGTGTATGCTGTGTATTTTTACGAAATGTTTTATGATTAGTAATTAGGTAATACACGTTGCTCTTTGTATTTATTCTAGTCGAGTTGTGATGGTGGGTGCAATTGTAAACTATGATTTATACCTGAAATATGCACATTTTTCTAACAAAACCTATCCTATACCATAAATATGTTATCAGACTGTCATCTGATGAGGTTTTTTCTTGGTTAGTGGCTATCAATATCTTTATTTGGCCGAATTGGTGATAGCTACTGGTGGAGAGAGAAAATGGTGGACAAAGAAAAATGGTGTCTTTTGCTAACGTGGTTAGCTAATAGATTTACATATTTTGTCTTCCCTGTAAAACATTTTAAAAATCTGAAATGGTGGCTTTATTCACAGGATCTGTATCTTTCATTAGGTGTCTTGGACTTGTGATTTAATGATATTTAGATGCTACTATTTAATTGTGACGCTATGCTAGCGATGCTACTCAGTGTGGGGGGGGTGGGGGGTGCTCCCGGACCCGGGGTAGATACTCGTGAAAGGTTAAATACTTTCGCAAGCCACTACGATAACTTTTTTTACTATGCACAAGCTGGGACAGGAGCTCCTCAAGAAGAGGCTGAGGATAGTAGGATCTGTACGAAAAAACAAGACAGAGCTCCCGCCTCAGCTTTTGAATACACGGAACAGGCCTATCAATTCCTCTAAGAATTCCTCTAACAAAAATGTGGTACTGAGTACGCTGCATAGGGATGGGAGAATCTGTGGCCAGGAACATCCAAAAACAGAAATCATAATGGATTACAATGCCACGAAAGGAGGGTTGGACAATTTAGACAAGCTGGTGACTGGCTACAGCTGCAAAAGAAGAACCCTATGCTTGCCACTTGTGATTTTCTTCATCATCTTGGACAACTCGGCGTACAACGTGTTTGACATCTGGATGGCGTTAAACCCAGATTGGAACAGAGGGAAGCTCCAGAGGACACGGCTCTTTCTCAAGGAGCTGGGCAAGGCATTAGTAAGACCTCAAATCCAGAGGAGGCAACATATCCCAAGGACCCCAGCTTCTGCAGTCATTGTGAGGAGAATACAGGAGGAGGATGCTGGTGCCCCATCATTCTGACCCACAGAACCAACAATTCCAATACCGAAAGTAAGTGTGAGTGATGTTGTTGCATATGTGTGTCTGACTCTCCTACCTTTGCCTGCTGTAACTATATATGTGAGTAAGTGATTGAGATCTTAGTAAAATTCCTGAACTAATTGTTTCTAGATCATTCTAGATTGCAGCCGGTAGCAACAAGAACAAGCGCTGCAATGTATGTGGACCCAAGAAAGGCAGGAAGACACAGTACACATGCATCAAGTGGAAGAAATACATTTGAAACACACACACAGTAAAACTCTCTCCCTCATGTGGTGTGTAGACCGGCCTTAATGTTCAGAGCTGTCCAGACAGCAGACAGACCAGTGACAGCTTTTGGATACTCGCAGAAAAAAGACAATCTGAGATATTGATGGGCTTATTATAGAGAGGATGACATTCAATTAATATCTGGAAATGTCATGGAATTACCTGTGTCAGTCATTTTTATATGAGGCTCTTTCATCAGTTGGTCACGCAGGTTGGTCACCCCCATGGCAATGAGCCACAACCTTGTCTGGGATTGCATCCCAAATGGCAACCTATTCCCGATATAGTGCACTACTTTTGACCAGAACCTTATGGGTCCTGGTCAAAAGTAATGTGTGCACCAGGGAATAGGGTGCAACTTGGGACAACCTGAGTGACTTGATGGTTTCTGCCATCTTTCTCTCTGATTTAAAGACATCCTCCCACCTTCTATTGGATAAAAGTTCAGGGTTATTAAGGAGATAAAGAAAGCCAGAATTATCACACACGTTAGTTATATCTTAAAATCATTGTTTTACGTCAGATAGCCTAACATCTGTCTGCACATTTGGAGAGAAGCTGTCTGACAAAAGACAATGACCCCAACATGTCTTATGCTATTTATTGTGGAACTGGCACCATTTTAACTACTTTGCAGAAATGAAATAAACAGATAATCATAGTATCGTTGGAAAATATAACATTTGCATTGTATGCTTCAAAGCCAAATATATAAAAGTTTCTAAAAATAGGTTACACTTGACTAAATTCTATTACTAAAGTACGGCATTGTTGGCTGAATGAAATCGATGCAGTCAATCCATGATTATTTAATACAATTCACCAATACATCTGTATATAGTTTAATAAATATTGCTATCAGATTGTAGTTTTTTCAGATTCACTCACCTAATATTTTGGACAAAAACTGATGAAAAAGTCCTCTCAACAATCAATCTAGCTATGCAATACGTAGCTAAGGCTATACCTTTTTATTTAGGCCTACTTATTTAACAAGCTAGCTATATGGCTTGATAGCTAAGTAATTTAGCTATCTCTAACCTAAAATGACAGCGCTTATACTGTAGCTAGCTAGCTAGCTATCAGCGGGAAGGATGTCATGTCATCACCTGGACAAGTGGGTGAGTGGTAGACATTTTTCCCCCTATTGTATTCACAGTGCAATTTTGACTGTCAACTAAACGCTGAAAAAATGTGTGGGTTTATCTATGGTCCCTTGTGCTAGATTTTAGCTAATCTGGCTCAGGTTAACATTGTTGTTGTTGTTGTTCTGTGTAAACTGAAGGAGATATGGACCACCTGTTGATTGTTTGATCAATAGGACTGTAAAGTTCCCAAAAGTCAAACTCCTGTGGTATTTATTCTGTGACTTTTGCTACTGCTTTCTAACCAAATAAGTAAAATATTGCCCTGCTGCTTGTAAAAACACAGTCCAGTGCAGTGCAACATCAAAGTGAGTGGCACATACCTGTATGGCATGGCCGATTCATGTCACGTTTCAGGAAGCTAGGCATATGTCGCATGTCACTACTTCACAGAAGAGACATTTGAACTGAATATTCCGTTTTTACCCGAATGTGTTTGTTTTTTCTCGCAGAAATGCCTTCTGGAACATGTGAACTTTAATGTGCCTCAATAACAAACTTCTATGCCATCTTTAACTACAAATAAATCATTTAAATTATGGCCCTAGTTGATTTAGCCACAGGAACCTTCCTGCTAGCTATGATTGCCTAGATAATGGATGGGTTGTACATGCTGAGAGATGATTTCAGATAGGTCTGCCATGTACTGTAGCATGCTTCTGTGTATAACATGAGCTGCTCAGTATGTGTAGACCACATATGTCAGAGTCAAGGCCCGCGGGCCACATCCGGCCCGCGAGAAGGTTTTTTACGGCCCCTGGGATGATCTTGATTTATTATTAGAACCGGCCCGCAGACCGCAGCAAGCCGGCAGCCCGCAGATCTTTTACACGCACCAATACTACAATTCCCACAATGCAACGGTGACGCACCGAGCAGTAGGCTGCTTCATTTCAATATTTATTGGCACAGCAGTCGTCAGCATCACAGTAAAATTAACTTTCAGATACCCATCAAAAATGGCAAAACGGAAGGTGGACACAAGGTGGGAGTCGGAGTATATGTTCACGGAGGTAGCTGGAAAACCTGTGTGTCTTCTGTGTGGAGAAAGTGTGGCGGTACTGAAAGAGTATAATCTGAGACGACATTATGAAACGAAACACGCGGACAAAAACAAGAATATGGACATGGAACAAAGGCTACAAAAGGCAGAGGAATTAAAACGAGGCCTCAAATCTCGACAGGCTCTGTTCAAAAAAGCCAAATCACAAGGCCAGGCTGCTGTCAAGGCCAGTTTTATTTTGGCAGAAGAGATCGCTAAATCAGCCCGGCCATTTACGGAGGGGGATTTCATAAAAAACTGCATGATTAAAGTTTGTGACGAAGTTTGCCCAGAAAAAAGGCAACTCTTTTTAAATGTGAGTCTGAGCAGAAACACCATTGCCGAGAGAGTAGACCAGTTGTCCATCAATCTAAAAGAGCAGCTTGTGAAAAAGGGAAAAGATTTCATTGCATATTCCTTGGCTGTGGATGAGAGCACCGACATTTCTGACATTGCCCAGTTGTCAATTTTCATCCGCGGAGTGGACTCCAGCCTAAGCGTGACAGAGGAGTTTTTGGCTTTACGTCCTATGCATGGCACAACTACGGGGCATGATTTGTATGAAGAGGTGTCAAGATGTGTAAATGAGATGGAGCTGCCTTGGGAAAAACTCGTGGGTTTGACAACCGACGGAGCACCTGCGATGTGTGGACACAGGAGCGGACTGGTGGCGAAGATACGGGAAAAGATGCAAGAGGAAAACGCGACAGGTGAGCTGACAGCTTATCATTGTATCATACACCAGGAAGCGTTGTGCGGTAAAGCCTTGAAAATGGAGCATGTAATGAGCATCATCACGCGCACAGTTAACTTTATCAGAGCCAAAGGTTTGAATCACCGCCAGTTCAAGGCATTTCTGACGGAGTTAGAAACGGAGCATGGTGATTTGCCTTATCACACAGAGGTGCGATGGCTAAGCCAGGGAAAGGTGCTTCAAAGATGTTTCGAGCTTCGTGAGGAGATTTGTCTGTTCTTGGACAGCAAAGGGAAAGACACAACACAACTCCGAGACGAAATGTTTCTGTGTGAAATGGCTTTTCTGTGTGACATTACGAGTCATCTGAATGCAATGAACTTGCAGCTGCAGGGTCGGGATCATGTCATCTCTGATATGTACAGTACAGTGAAGGCATTTAAAACCAAACTGACTCTGTGGGAGACGCAGATGCGGAAAGAAAATTTGAGCCACTTTCCCAGCTGCCAGACCATGAAAGAGAAGCTCTCTACCAGTGCGTTCCCGAGCGCACAGTTGGCTGATAAAATAGGTATGCTTGCCGCTGACTTTCGACGCCGATTTGCTGACTTTGAAGCACAAAAAAGCAGGTTGGAACTGCTCGGTAACCCATTTGCTGTTGACGTGGAAAGCTCACCACCAAACCTCCAAATGGAGTTGATTGACCTCCAATGCAATGATGCACTGAGGGCAAAATATGCGGCAGTGGGTGCTGCGGAGTTCGCCCGTTTCCTCCCCGACACAATGCCCCAGCTGCGCATCCAGGCTGCTCAAACGTTGTCTATGTTTGGCAGCACATACCTGTGTGAACAACTGTTTTCTTTGATGAACCTGAACAAAACATCACACAGAAGTCGACTTACTGCTTACACCTCCACTCAATTCTGAGGATTTCCTCAGCTCAGAGCCTTACCCCGAACATTGATGAACTTGTGGAAAAGATGGGACACCACCAAGTATCACCCTCAACCTCAAACAAGTGAACATTACTGTGCAATCACATATTTAGAGTTTTTACTCAGTTCAAGTTTAAAAGTTAAAGTTTAATATTTGTTTTCACTGCATGTTACTTCTCCTTAAACAAAGTGTTGTTTTTGATTAATAGATTTTTGCACTTTATTTTATTGTATTTCAATCCAATTATATTTTAAAAATATTTCAGTTGAGTGGATGATAGAAAATTGCTATTATTGTTTTTTTCTTTGAAGTAAATTTAGCCCACTTTTGCTAAAATAGAAAATATAGGCTACTGATGGTGCCTTGAATACCGGTTTCTTTCATTTAATGTTCATGTTATGGGGATTTTTATATAAAGGAAATTTGTCTTTTGTGTCTGTTGAAAATTAAAGATTACTGACAGAGCCATAAGAAAATATTGCTTTATTTATCTGATCATATTGGAATATATTTGTTAGGTTTTCAGTAGGTTCAATTAGGTTCACTAGACTATATGCGTCATTTAAAAAATTTTCAATGAACATTCGAACAGTCCGGCCCTCGGCTTGTAGCTAAATTTTTTATTTGGCCCTCCGTCCATTTGACTTTGACACCCCTGGTGTAGACAATCCTTGCTGCCATGGGTTTTTTGAAAGATATCATAGAGAACTGCAAAAGGGTTGCCACTGCTCGCAACATTGCTGCCCTGAATTTAACAGGCGCATTCGACAAAGATCAGTGGGAAAAAATTGTGATGAACTACTTTCTGGATGACGATCGTTCCATGCTGACTCTGACTCTGAAAATGAATCAGACGATTGTAGAGTCTTCTGATGACAGTGAAGGGGAAGAAACATAGATAAACAGTGTGGTTCTCACAGAAGAAGCTGACCCAGTTTTGAAATCAGTGGAATGCTTGGTTGAGGCAGTGTATGATTGCAAATTCAGAAGGAGTCAAAAAGAGTACTAAGGGCAACCATGGCATCCATGACAGAGAGGGAGAAGCGTTCATCCATGTATACGGGTAAGAAAGTCTAGCTACAATTTCAGCTACGTTTCTAATTTGTCAGAAAGTCATTTTCATTGCAAGTTAAAGGTCTAGCTCGCTAGCTAATGGTACATGTATGATCTGTGTAGTAATATTATTTGTATCTCAGATATCCATTTGCACTGCTAGTTATAGCCTAAAGATAGCTTGAACCAAATTGATTAGCTTTAGCCACCTGCAGATTCATGCATGGTGGCTAGCTATGACAATCAGTTTGTATTGCTAGTGGTATGGGTTGGGATTATGGTTCATTGGTTAGCTACCTAGCTAGCTACATGTCTCAACAAAATACTCCACTATACAAGTAACCATTTCACTCTACTGTTTACACCTTCTGTATCCTGTGCATGTGACATAAATATAGATTTTATTTGATAGAGTTTGTGTTTACCAGAGAAGGTAATGTGAAGAACAACATGACCTCCACCAAAGTCAGATTCAGATATAGGCAGAGGAATACAGTGCCTTGCAGAAGTATTTACCCCCTTAGCATTTTTCCTATTTTGTTGCATTGCAACCTGTAATTTAAATAGATTTTTATTGGACTTCATGTAATGGACATACACAAAATAGTCCAAATTGGTGAAGTGAAATTTAAAAAAGATATATATATTTTATTAAATGTAAGAACGGAAAAGTGGTGGCTGCAAATGTATTCACCCCCTTTGCAATGAAGTCCCTAAATAAGATCTGGTGCAATCAATTACCTTCAGACGTCACATAATTAGTTAAAGAAAGTCTACTTGTTTGCAATCTAAGTGTCACATGATCTCAGTATATATACACCTATTCTGAAAGTCCCCAGAGTCTGCAACACCACTAAGCATGTGGCACTATGAAGACCAAGGAGCTCTACAAACAGGTCAGGACAAAGTTGTGGAGAAGTACAGATCAGGGTTGGGTTTTAAAAAACTATCAGAAACTTTGAACATCCCACGGAGCACCATTAAATCCATTATAAAAAAATGGAAAGAATATGGCACCACAACAAACCTGGCAAGAGAGGGCCGCCCACCAAAAATCACGGACCAGGCCAGGAGGGAATCAATATGAGGCAAAAAAGAGACCAAAGACAAACCTGAAGGAGCTGCAAAGCTCCACGGCGGAGATTGGAGTATGTGTCCATAGGACCACTTTAAGCCGTACACTCCAAAGAGCTGGGCTTTACAGAAGAGTGGCCAGAAAAAAGCCATTGCTTGAAGAAAAAAATAAGCAAACACGTTTGGTGTTCACCAAAATGTATGTGGGAGACTCCCCAAACAAATGAGATGAGACTAAAATTGAGCATTTTGGCCATCAAGGAAAACGCTATGTCTGGCGCAAACCCAACACCTCTCATCACCCCGAGAACACCATGTTTTTCATTGGCAGGGACTGGGAAACTGGTCAGAATTTAAGGAATGATGGATGGCACTAAATGCAGGGAAATTCTTGAAGGAAACCTGTTTCAGTCTTCCAGCGATATGAGACTGGGACGGAGGTTCACCTTCCAGCAGGACAATAACCCTAAGCATACTGCTAAAGCAGCACTCGAGTGGTTTAAGGGGAAACATTTAAATGTCTTGGAATGGCCTAGTCAAAACCCAGATCTCAATCAAATTGTGACTCTGTGGTATGACTTAAAGATTGCTGTACACCAGCGGAACCCATCCAAATTGAAGGAGCTGGAGCAGTTTTGCCTTGAAGAATGGGCAAAAATCCTAGTGGCTAGATGTGCCAGGATTATAGAGACATACCCCAAGAGACTTGCAGCTGTAATTGCTGCAAATGGTGGCTCTACAAAGTATTGACTTTGGGGGGGCGAATAGTTATGCATGCTCAGGTTTTCAGTTTTTTTTGTGTTATTTTTTGTTTGTTTCACAATAAAAAATATTTTGCATCTTCAAAGTGGTAGGCATGTTGTGTAAATCAAATGATACAAACCCTCCAAAAATCTATTTTCATTCCAGGTTGTAAGGCAAAAAAAATGAAAAAATGCCAAGGGGGGGTGAATACTTTCGCAAGCCACTGTAGAGGAAGAGGAAGGTGAGAGAGAACGCTGGTAAGACCTGACAAGACAAGACGAACTGGCAACATACAAAACGAGAACGCAGGTATAAATACACAGGGGATAATGGGAACATGGGCGACACCTGGAGAAGGGTGGAGACAAGCCCAAAGACAGATGAAACAGATCAGTGTGACACAATTATGTAGTACAGTAGAGAAATCAGGCACAAAGTAGCCTACACAATCGCAAGCACGTGAAATATATTAACATGCGTGCCGTACACAGCCTAGTTTCAGCAGAATATCATCTTCAGACAGCAAGAGTGTGCAGCCTTCAAATGGTTTTTGCATGAAGAAGCTCACAGAAGAATGACATCGGTATCCGTTTGGGTAGGAAAGTCATTCAACTTATGATATCTATCAGTAAATGCTAACTAAGTCAACAATGGGTATGCAAACCAGGTATTGAAAAAGTTTAGTCCGAAGTGTTGGTTAGTAGGCTATTTGTGATGTGAAATTGTCATCATGATGCTGTTTACATCAGGTGTGTAGACATGGATAGGTCTGGGTGAGCCAGGCCCTGACAGGCCCACCCAATCAGATTGATGTGATTTGAGCATTGTTGTGGACAACAAAAGCTAGCTAGCTAGACTGTGGGAAAAATATTGCTTGCTGTTACAGTGACCTGTTGACCTTCAAGAAGGCAGAAGTTTCTGATTGGATAATTTTTTCTCTTCAGTGTTAACCCTTGCCTTTCCGACAAAAAAACGAAGAGATTAATTCAGAACATCATTGATAATAATAATATAATTCTTATTATTTTATTATATTATAATCATTATTTTATAAATACTTATCACTTCTCTGAAGGCGTAGAAGGCCCATTGTTCCCCAATCTGTTTGAGTTAGTAATAATTTGTATAGTGGCTCTATTTTCCCTCAGCATGTATTTTTTCACCATTATGAATGTCTAAAGAATCCATATGATGTTCTGACATGAACACAGAAATACTGGACATTTTGAACTCTTAATATGGTGGTGATTTGCCAAAATTACAAGTGTGGTCTTGAATTGAACTCGCATTTTTCTACTCACATTTTTTTCTGGTCTCAGTCTCGAACCCCTTGTCCCCCTCCCTGTCTCGGTCGTGACTCAATCCAGATTTGCTCCGGTCTTGGTCCTGAATCGGTCTTGCTATAGGTGGTCTCGAACAGAACACAGATTTTTACAACTACTTTTTACTACTTCTTTCACCACTTTTTGTCTTGAAATCTTTGGTTGTTTACTACACTACCTTACTCTCTCTGTTTATCCCATGTCCCAGTGGTAATTTTAGCATGTAAATCTTGGTGGGAAACCCCCCCCCCCAAAATGTTTTAGATGCATGCCAGCAAAGCCACTACACAACACATTAGTTGCACTATAACGGTAACAAACGGTGCCCACAAACTGTTAGGGCCTACATAAAGCTGTCCAATGAGCAATCCCAACACCTTACCACTGCTACACCTGGCTATCAGCGGACCCTTGTCTGGCAGTAATACAGTTAATTCAGCCTCATTTACTGCCTTTGAAAAAAAGCATTGCTAATTTGGCTGACTTGCTAAAATAAATGTGGATTCTACTGACAAACAATGGCATAAGAGGATGACGAGTGGATAAGAGTCAATCCGTAATTTCGATTAAGATATTAATGAGCGAGCTAGGACGGATGTAGTCAATATAAATATTTGTGCAGCACTTTTGAAATGTACAGTGACAGAATTCAGAACATGAGCAGTTCTTACAGTATTCTCCCTGACACCAAGTCATAACCGTAGGATAAATAAAGGGTACATATAAGCAGACAATGAAAGCTCTTACAGTATTCAATGATTACATTTCTCTAAAACAGGCTATAATATAAGAACTCCAGATAAGACCCAGACGCAGACAGCTAGAGTCACAGACAGTTATTGACATAAACAGGGGGAAGGCAAAAGACAGGTCAAAGGCAGGCAGAGGTCCGTAATCCAGGGCAGAGTCAGGCAGGTACAGAACGGCAGACAGTCTCGGGTTCAGGGCAGGCAGAGGTTCGTTAACGGCTCAGAGTCAGGCAGGTACAGAAAGGCAGGCAGGCTCAGGGTCAGGGCAGGCAGAATGGTCAAAACTGGGGAAACTAGGAAACAGAACTTGAGAACGCAGGGAAAAGGGGAAACACGCTGGTAAGACCTGACAAGACAAGATGAACTGGCAACAGATAAACAGAGATCACAGGTATAAATACACTGGGGATAATGAGGAAGATGGGAAACACTTGGAGGGGGGTGGAGACAAGCACAAAGACATGTGAAACAGATCAGGGTGTGACATATAGGCTATGTGCACAACCAAGTCAGAACAGTAGGTGAAATTAAGAGGGGAAAATGGAGCAAATTATTAGGGTGAGGCACATGGGCTACTAACAGCTTACTACACAACATACACTTCGTATTACTTTCTTAGCTACAGTCTACATATATCCTTGGCATTTTATATAATTTATGCAGCATCATACAATGCATTTTGGGATTTACCTAGTTGTGCTCACTTGAACAGGAAGGGGGCGTGAGAAGAGAAAATGTGAGAAAATGTTGTCATCAAAGTCTGGCATTCTCTGGATTTATGGTGCTTTCAAGACAAATGGGAACTCAAAAAAAACCAAGGTCGACTCATGATGATGTCAGTGGTCTTCAGGTCGGAGGTCTAGAAAGATGGCCGAGTTCCCGACTTGCAATTCCGAGTTGGATGACCGTTCAAAACGTATTCTCCCAGTCCGGGCAATTTTTTTCCCGAGTTCCCAGTTGTCTTGAGCTCACTGAAGTCAGATTTCCCAGTTCAGAGTTTTCAGTTGTTTTGAACTAAGAAAAAATAAGTGTTATGAAATTATTTACTACAATAAACTGAAGTAAAAAATAAATTAATAAAGAAGAAAAATTTAAAACAAGAAATAATTAAGGCGCAACTATAAAATATCAGTAGCGAGGCTATATACAGGGCGTACCGGTCAATGAGGTAATATGTACATGTAGGTGGAGAAAAAGTGACTATGCATGGATAATAAACAGAGTAGCAGCAGCATAAAAATGGGGGTGGGTAATGCAAATAGCGCAGGTAGCCATTTGATTAGCTGTTCAGGAGACTTATGGCTTGGGGGTAGAAGCTGTTCAGAAGCCTTTTGTGTAACTTGTTGTGTAATAAAATGCAAAACAGGCAAAAAATAAACCAATATATATATATATATATTACCTAAAACAGGCCATTTTGTGGGGTGTTACAAGTTTATCAACTTTCAAAGCAGAATTACTTTCCCATTGTTCCTCAACTGCAGTGTATGATATACTGTACCGTTTTCTAGCTCTAAGTCTCGACTTTTATCCAATGTAAAAAACACAATTTCATGAAACTCCCAACGAACAGTTCTTGTTCTGACGTTGCTTCCAGAGGCAGTTTGGAACTCAGTAGTGAGTGTTTCAACCGAGGACAGACAAGTTTTACTTGCTACGGGCTTCAACACTCGATGGGCGCATACTATGCACTTGTGTGGCCTACTACTTCACGGCTGAGCCATTGTTGCTCCTAGACGTTTCCACATCACAATAACAGCACTTACAGTTGACCGGTTCAGCTCTAGCAGGGCAGAAATTTGACGAACTGACTTGTTAGAAAGTTGGAAACCCTATGGCGGAGTCGTGTCTTTGGCATCATTAGAGTGAAGACTGTTATTTTATCAAATCAATTCTCTGTAATTTCTATTGCGTGATTAAACTAATCATGTAAACGTAATTAACCTGTTTGAGCTAGGGGGCAGAATTTTCACGTTCGGATGAAAAGCGTGCCCAGAGTAAACTTCCTGCTTCTCAGGCCCAGATGCTAATATATGCATATTATTGGACAGAAAACACTCTGACGTTTCTAAAACTGTTTGAATGATGTCTGTGAGTATAACAGAACTCATATTGCAGGCAAAAACCTGAGAAAAATCCAACCAGGAAGTGGGAATTCTGAGGTTTGTGATGTCTGTGAGTATAACAGAACTTATTTGGCAGGCGAAACCCCGAGGACAAACCCTCCAGGATTTTTTTTTTTGTTCACTCTCTTTTCAATGGTTTTTCAATGGGAATCTAGAATTCTAAGGCAGTTTCTTGCAGTTCCTATCGCTTCCACCAGTTGTCAATAGTCTTTAGAAATTGATTGATGTTTTTCCTTTGAGAAATGAAGAAGTAGCCCTGTTCAGAATGAGGGTCGAGTGAAGTGTACTGTTGTGGTTGGGGCGAGTGACATGAAAGCTCACTCCACTTTGTTTTTCCTCCGGTATTGAACACAGTTTATTCCGTCTTAAATTTTATTTATTATTTACGTTTAAAAATACTTAAAGTTGGATTAGGAAAGTTGTTTGAAATGTTTGGATCAAGTTTACAGGTAACTAATTAGATAATGTGTAGTCATGTTGCGCGAGTTGGAACTGGTGTATTTTCCTAATCATACGCGCCAAATAAATTAACATTTGGGATATATAACGACAGAATTTTTCGAACAAAAGGACCATTTGTGATGTTTAATGGACATATTGGAGTGCTAACAGAAGAAGATCTTCAAAGGTAAGGCATGAATTATATGTTATTTCTGACTTTTGTGTTGTGCCTGGCGGCTTGAATTATGATTTCCATGTGTATGTTTGATGGGGTGCTGTCTTCAGATAATAGCATGGTTTGCTTTTGCCGTAAAGCTTTTTTGAAATCTGACACTGTGGCTGGATTAACAAGAAGTTCATCTTTAAACCCATGTATAACACTTGTATGAGTTATGAATTATTATTATGAGAATTTCTGTAATTGAATTTGGTGCACTGCTATTTCACTGGGTGTTGTCAAATCAATCTCGTTAATGGGATTGGCGCGCGAAGGGCTCATTAAAAAGTTAAACAACACCCAAAAATGTACTGTAACACTACAGGTGTTAATGTCTTACACTGAGAAATTGTAAAAGCATCAGCACTAAGCAAAATGAGTCCAGTTTACTCTAAAGTGTTATGTTTTAAACTGTAGGTGTAAAGTTCATTTGAACACTTAAAGAGTTGAATGGGGAACACTGCAACAGAGTTAAAACTCTTTTGGGATAGGAGGCAGCATTGGGAATTTTGGATGAAAAGCGTGCCCAAATTAAACTGCCTGCTACTCAGGCCCAGAAGCTAGAATATGCATATCATTAGTGGATGAAGATAGAAAACACTCTAAAGTTTCCAAAACTGTTAAAATAATGTCTGTGAGAGTATAACAGAACTCATATGGCATGCGAAAACCTGAGAAAAATCTAACCAGGAAGTGGGAATTCTGAGGTTTGTAGGATTTAAGTGAATGCCTATCGAATATCCAGTATCTGTGGGGTCAGATTGCACTTCCTAAGGCTTCCACTAGATGTCAGTCTTTAGAATGTTGTTTTAGGCTTCTACTGTGAAGGAGGAGAGAATACGGGCTGCTTGAGTAAGGGGTCTGCCAGAAAGCCATGAGCCGGTCACGCGCGCGGCCGTGAGCACAAGCTCCATTCCGTTTCATTTCTAAAGACAAAGGAATTGTCTGGTTGGAATATTATTGATTTATATAATTATAATTATAAGATTTATGATAAAAACACCCTAAGGATTGATTAGAAACATCGTTTGACATGTTTCTACGAACTGTAATATAACTTTTTTAAACTTTTCGTCTGAACTAATTGCTCGCACACTGTGCATTTGGATTACTGGGCTAAACACTCAAACAAAAAGGAGGTGTTTGGACATAAATGATGGACTTTATCGAACAAAACAAACATTTATTGTGGAACTGGGATTCCTGGGAGTGCATTCCGATGAAGATCAAAGGTAAGTGAATATTTATAATGCTATTTCTGAGCTTTGTGACACCTCTCCTTCGTTGGAAATTGGCTGTATGTTTTTCTGTGACTTGGCGCTGACCTAACATAATCGCAAGGTGTGCTTGCGGTTGCATTTGGAGAAGTTTATCTAAAATTCCATGCATTACACTTGTAT
The DNA here is from genome assembly GCF_029448725.1 of Salvelinus fontinalis. NCBI lineage: Eukaryota > Metazoa > Chordata > Actinopteri > Salmoniformes > Salmonidae > Salvelinus > Salvelinus fontinalis. The sequence continues at coordinate 30,221,918 of NC_074669.1, forward strand.
CTTTTCTGTAATTTGTAATTTCACCGGATGTTTGTTTGAGACAATGCATTACTGAACATAACACACCAATTTCAAATAAGGTTTTTGGACAAAAATATTAACTTTATCGAACAAAACAAACATTTATTGTCTAACATGGAGTCCTGGGAGTGCCATCAGATGAAGATCATCAAAGGTTAGTGATTAATTCTAACGCTATTTCTGACTTTTCCAACCTATCCTTGGTTGGAAAATGGCTGTATGGTTTTTGTGGCAAGGCGCCGACCTAACATAATCGCACGGTGTGCTTTAGCCGTAAAGCCTTTTTTGAAAACGGACACCGTGGTTGGATTAACAAGAAGTGTATCTTTAAAATGGTGTATAATACTTGTATGTTTGAGGAATTTTAATTATGAGATTTCTGTTGTTTGAATTTGGCGCTCTGCAATTTCACTGGCTGTAGGCCAGGTGTTCCACTAGCGGTACCCCCTTCCCAGAAAGGTTCAATATTTTACACTTTCAAAATAGTTTTTTTTACACCAGTTCAGTGGGACTCATATGTTCACAGAAAATCGTGTACATGTAACACTTTCAGAGTAAATGTGCACCATTGATAGCTGTTTAGGGTGAGTCAGAAGGGTTCAGTTGTGATAGTTTTTAAAACGTATAATGATTGAGTTCTATTAATTTTTATCTTACCAACAGAATGGAAGCCTGGAATCTGTGTATACTGTGTATCTATTTTTTATTTTCAGTCTTATTTCTTATTCGCAGAGCTTCCTAATTTGTTGAGCCAGTGCACTCAATTATTCCATTTTGTCTGTCTTACCAGAGAGAATATTCATGCTTCTTATGTAATGGGTCTCATTTGTGAGTGATCAGTTAGTCATGGTTGCTGTGTGGATGAACAGGCAGGGCCTCCCCAGAGTCTTACTATTAATGACAGAGCAAGAATGAAACCTCTTGGGAAACAGCATATATTCATATTTAACATTGCTTATATAATTTATATGGTTAGGATGCTCTTAGTAAGAGATGTGTGACTTACACTATCTAAGAGAGGTTTAATACTAGCTCAATCCCTGGCTGAGTGATATACAGTACTTCTTGACACTTCTTGACATTGACTACACTTCTTGACACTGACTGCCACAAATGTTGGGATTTCAAGATAATCTCTCTGTCTATATCTGCTTTTCTGCTCTTTTGTTTTCCAGTTAGCTCTCCCCATAGGGCTGTCAGACTAAATATAAGTCTACAGACTATACAGCAGAGGACCACAATGCTTCACCTCCTCTTGACTCCTCTAAAGCAGTAAGCCTCAGCCATGCTGTCACCAGACTCTCTTTGTGGGCTGACAGCCACACTCAAATTCTCTTTACAATAGCTGGAAGCAGGCCAGGTGAGCAGTGCCTCTGCTATGCTGCAGCCTCAGTCATACTGAGGATAGCTTACATGGCTTTAGCAATTTATCCCAGGTAGGTAGCATCAGTAACACACACACACACACACACACACACACACACACACACACACACACACACACACACACACACACACACACACACACACACACACACACACACACACACACACACACACACACGGGGAGGTGAATTTCCATCAGGCCATATTTGTATATCAGAACTCCATTTTTGCTGCACTTCTGAGAAGGGTCATTAAGCAAGCCAACAACAAGCTTCTTGGCAATCAGTGTGTGACCATGGTAACATTTGTATTGGTCCACATCACAATCTATTAAACTTATTGATGCCATTTGATGATCGCATTTAACCCATGAAAAGTTGATGTGTAACACTTGTATGTTTTGTAGTGAGAAAAGTATTCAAATATACAGAAATGAACTAGGAGGGAGGTGGTCTCCGTTCCAAAATGTAATAGGCCTGAGACTGATAGGGTTAAAATCATATTTGAATGTAGGCTACTGTGGCATAATATATTCAGATATTATTACACTGATAAGGTATTACCATGTTCCTGGATTCTATTTTTTTTTACCCAATTGGTAGTTATATACAGTGGGGCAAAAAGTATTTAGTCAGCCACCAATTGTGCAAGTTCTCCTACTTAAAAAGATGAGAGATGAGAGAGGCCTGTAATTTTCATAATCTTCAACTATGACAGACAAAATGAGAAAAAAAATCCAGAAAATCACATTGTAGGATTTTTAATGAATTTATTTGCAAATTATGGTGGAAAATAAGTATTTGGTCACCTACAAACAAGCAAGATTTCTGGCTCTCACAGACCTGTAACTTCTTCTTTAAGAGGCTCCTCTGTCCTCCACTCATTACCTGTATTAATGGCACCTGTTTGAACTTGTTATCAGTATAAAAGACACATGTCCACAACCTCAAACAGTCACACTCCAAACTCCACTATGGCCAAGACCAAAGAGCTGTCAAAGGACACCAGAAACAAAATCGTAGACCTGCACCAGGCTGGGAAGACTGAATCTGCAATAGGTAAGCAGCTTGGTTTGAAGAAATCAACTGTGGGAGCAATTATTAGGAAATGGAAGACATACAAGACCACTGATAATCTCCCTCGATCTGGGGCTCCACGCAAGATCTCACCCCGTGGGGTCAAAATGATCACAAGAACGGTGAGCAAAAATCCCAGAACCACACGGCGGGACCTAGTGAATGACCTGCAGAGAGCTGGGACCAAAGTAACAAAGCCTACCATCAGTAACACACTACGCTGCCAGGGACTCAAATCCTGCAGTGCCAGACGTGTCCCCCTGCTTAAGCCAGTACATGTCCAGGCCCGGCTGAAGTTTGCTAGAGAGCATTTGGATGATCCGGAAGAAGTTTGGGAGAATGTCATATGGTCAGATGAAACCAAAATAGAAATTTTTGGTCGTGTTTGGAGGACAAAGAATGCTGAGTTGCATCCAAAGAACACCATACCTACTGTGAAGCATGGGGGTGGAAACATCATGCTTTGGGGCTGTTTTTCTGCAAAGGGACCAGGACGACTGATCCGTGTAAAGGAAAGAATGAATGGGGCCATGTATCGTGAGATTTTAAGTGAAAATTTCCTTCCTTCAGCAAGGGCATTGAAGATGAAACGTGGCTGGGTCTTTCAGCATGACAATGATCCCAAACACACCGCCCGGGCAACGAAGGAGTGGCTTCGTAAGAAGCATTTCAAGGTCCTGGAGTGGCCTAGCCAGTCTCCAGATCTCAACCCCATAGAAAATCTTTGGAGGGAGTTGAAAGTCCGTGATGCCCAGCAACAGCCCCAAAACATCACTGCTCTAGAGGAGATCTACATGGAGGAATGGGCCAAAATACCAGCAACAGTGTGTGAAAACCTTGTGAAGACTTACAGAAAACGTTTGACCTCTGTCATTGCCAACAAAGGGTATTTAACAAAGTATTGAGATAAACTTTTGTTATTGACCAAATACTTATTTTCCACCATAATTTGCAAATAAATTCATTAAAAATCCTACAATGTGATTTTCTGGATTTTTTTTCTCATTTTGTCTGTCATAGTTGAAGTGTACCTATGATGAAAATTACAGGCCTCTCATCTTTTTAAGTGGGAGAACATGCACAATTGGTGGCTGGCTAAATACTTTTTTGCCCACTGTATATCCACTAGTTCCAATATATCCATGGAATTAGTGATTTCCTGTCACGTTTGTCATAATGATTGGACCAAGGCGCAGCGTGGTATGTTTCCATCCTTTTATTTGGAATAGAAAACTCAAAGGGAAAAAACAATAAAGCGAACAAACGAAACTTGACGCTCAAAATAGTGCTCACAGGCAACTATACCTAGACAAGATCACACAAAACGGAAATGGCTGTCTAAATATGATCCCCAATCAGAGACAACGATAAACAGCTGCCTCTGACTGGGAATCATACCAGGCCAACATAGATATATAATTACCTAGATGACCCACCCTAGTCACACCCCGACCTAACCAACATAGAGAATAAAAGGCTCTCTATGGTCAGGGCGTGACATTTCCGTGCATGAGGTTGATAGTTTGTAGTGTGATTTCCTTTACGGTCCATTGAGGTATTTAAAACCATATTATAATCACCCACCATATTAAGAGAGTCTTTGATAAATTATTATATACTGTATATTTTCAAAGAAGCATGGGTCATCATTATTTGGACTGCATAGAATAATGATCCATATCTGTAAATGGTCCAGTAACATACTTAAAATCATCCCTCCAACCTTGCGGATCTGTTTGTACAATTTGCACATTCCGATCAAAATTATTGTGAGTTAGTATCATTACCCCTTTTGAGTTTCTTTGCCCATGGGAGAAGTATATTTCGTCCCCTCTGTAACGGCGGTCCTCTCTCTCTTCATAAGAAGAGGAGGTGTATTGAGGGAGCCAAGGCGCAGCAGGTTGTGAATACATAATGGATTTAATGACAAGACGAAAAACGAACACGAACTACACTTGAAATGATACAAAATAACAAACGACGTAGACTGACCTAAACATGAGAACTTACATAGACACGAAGAACGCACGAATAGGAAACAGACTACATAAACCGAACAAACCGTATACAGTTCCGTATGGTGCAAACATAACACAAACACGGAAGACAATCACCCACAAACAAACAGTGAGAACACCCTACCTAAATATGACTCTTAATTAGAGGAGGACGCAAAACACCTGCCTCTAATTAAGAGCCATACCAGGCAACCAAAACCAACATAGAAACAGATAACATAGACTGCCCACCCAAAACTAACGCCCTGACCAATTACACATACAAAAACAACATAAAACTGGTCAGGACCGTTACATAACCCCCCCCTCAAGGTGCGAACTCCGGGCGCACCAGCACAAAGTCCAGGGGAGGGTCTGGGTGGGCAGGTGACCACGGTGGTGGCTCCGGCTCTGGACGCTGTCCCCACACCACCATAGTCACTCCCCGTTTTTGTCTTCCCCTCCCAATGCCCACCCTAAAACTCACATCCCCTAAATAAACAGCCAGCACCAGGAGAAGGGGCAGCACCGGGACAAAGGGCAGCACCGGAACAAGGGGCAGCACCGGGACAAGGGGCAGCACCGGGACAAGGGGCAGCACCGGGACAAGGGGCAGCACCGGGACAAGGGGCAGCACCGGGATAAGGGGCAGCACCAGGATAAAGACCAGCACCGAGACAAGGGGCAGCACCGGGACAAGGGGCAGCACCGGGACAAGGGGCAGCACCGGGACAAGGGGCAACACCGGGACAAGGGGCAGATCCCGGCTGATAAACTCTGGCAGATCCTGGCTGAGGGACTCTGGCAGGTCTATGCAGGCTGACGGCTCTCGACGCTCATGGCAGGCTGACGGCTCTCGACGCTCATGGCGGGCTGACGGCTCTCGACGCTCATGGCGGGCTGACGGCTCTCGACGCTCATGGCGGGCTGACGGCTCTCGACGCTCATGGCGGGCTGACGGCTCTCGACGCTCATGGCGGGCTGACGGCTCTCGACGCTCATGGCGGGCTGATGGCTCTGGCTGCTCATGGCTCTCTGACGGCTCTGGCTGCTCATGGCTCGCTGGCGGCTCTGGCAGATCCAGTCTGGTTGGCGGCTCTGGCAGATCCTGTCTGGTTGGCGGCTCTGGCAGATCCTGTCTGTTTGGCGGCTCTGGCAGATCCTGTCTGGTTGGCGGCTCTGGCAGATCCTGTCTGGTTGGCGGCTCTGGTAGATCCTGTCTGGTTGGCGGCTCTGGCAGATCCTGTCTGGTTGGCGGCTCTGGCAGATCCTGTCTGGCGGACGGCTCTAGCGGCTCCTGTCTGGCGGACGGCTCTAGCGGCTCCTGTCTGGCGGACGGCTCTGTAGGCTCATGGCAGACGGGCGGCTTTGCAGGCTCATGGCAGACGGGCGGCTTTGCAGGCTCATGGCAGACGGATGGCTCAGACGGCGCTGGGGAGACGGATGGCTCAGACGGCGCTGGGGAGACGGATGGCTCAGACGGCGCTGGGGAGACGGATGGCTCAGATGGCGCTGGGGAGACGGATGGCTCAGATGGCGCTGGGGAGACGGATGGCTCAGATGGCGCTGGGGAGACGGATGGCTCTGGCCGGATACGGCGCACTGTAGACCTGGTGCGTGGTGCCGGAACTGGAGGCACCGGGCTAAGGATAAGCACCTTCCTACTAGTGCAGGGAGCAGGGACAGGGCACACTGTATTCTCAAAGCCCACTCTATAACTGATGCGTGGTACCGGCACTGGTGACACCGGGCTGAGGATAAGCACATCAGGATTAGTAGGGGGAGAAGATACAGTGTGTACAGGGCTCTGGAGACGCACTGGTAGCTTAGTGCGTGGGGCCGGAACTGGAGGCACTGTGCTAAGGATAAGCACCTTCCTACTAGTGCGGGGAGCAGGGAAAGGGCACACTGTATTCTCAAAGCCCACTCTATACCCGATGCGAGGTACCGGCACTGGTGACACCGGGCTGAGGACAAGCACATCAGGATTAGTAGGGGGAGAATATACAGTGTGTTCAGGGCTCTGGAGACGCACAGGAGGCTTTGTGCGTGGTGCCGGAACTGGAGGCACCGAACTGGATACACGCACTACAGAGAGAGTGCGTGGAGGAGGAACTGGGCTCAGGAGACGCACTGGTAGCCTAGTGCGTAATGTAGGCACTGTAGGTACTAGGCTGGGGCGGGGAGGTGGCGCCGGAAATACCGGACCGTGGAGGCGTACTGGCACTCTTGAGCATTGAGCCTGCCCAACCTTACCTGGTTGAATACTCCCGGTTGCCCGACCAGTGCGGGGAGGTGGAATAACCCGCACAGGGCTATGTAGGCGAACCGGGGAAACCATGCGTAAGGCAGGTGCCATGTATGCCGGCCCGAGGAGACGCACTGGAGACCAGACGCGTTGAGCCGGCCTCATGACACCTGGCTCAATACCCAATCTAGCCCTCCCAGTGCGGGGAGGTGGAATAACCCGCACTGGGCTATGCACTCGTACAGGAGACACCGTGCGCTCTACTGCGTAACACAGCGCCTGCCCGTACTCCCGCTCTCCACGGTAAGCCTGGGAAGTGGGCGCAGGTCTCCTACCTCCTAGCCCCCCCCCAAGAAATTTTTGGGAATTACTTACGGGCTTTTTGGGCTTCCGTGCCAGACGCGTTCCCTCATAGCTCCGGTTCCTCTCTCCGGTAGCCTCTGCTCTTCTCAGTGCCTCCAGCTGTTCCCATGGGAGGCGATCCCTACCAGCCAGGATCTCCTCCCATGTGTAGCAACCCTTTCCGTCCAAGATATCGTCCCATGTCCATTGCTCCTTCTTTTCCTGTCCCTTACTCCGTTGACTCCGCTGCTTGGCTCTGGTTTGGTGGGTGATTCTGTAACGGCGGTCCTCTCTCTCTTCATAAGAAGAGGAGGTGTATTGAGGGAGCCAAGGCGCAGCAGGTTGTGAATACATAATGGATTTAATGACAAGACGAAAAACGAACACGAACTACACTTGAAATGATACAAAATAACAAACGACGTAGACTGACCTAAACATGAGAACTTACATAGACACGAAGAACGCACGAATAGGAAACAGACTACATAAACCGAACAAACCGTATACAGTTCCGTATGGTGCAAACATAACACAAACACGGAAGACAATCACCCACAAACAAACAGTGAGAACACCCTACCTAAATATGACTCTTAATTAGAGGAGAACGCAAAACACCTGCCTCTAATTAAGAGCCATACCAGGCAACCAAAACCAACATAGAAACAGATAACATAGACTGCCCACCCAAAACTAACGCCCTGACCAATTACACATACAAAAACAACATAAAACTGGTCAGGACCGTTACACCCTCATTCCTTTTTTTCCACACAACTTCATCTAGAATTATTGATTGAGTGACCTGTAAACAATAGATATTATATTCCTTGTCTTTTCGCAGGTAAATACTGATCGTCTTTTCATATTGTCTACTAAGCCATTACAATTATAGCTGGCTATAATATACAAAATATATGTTTGTAAACTTACCATTACGAAGTGCAAATAATAATTGAGTGTCCATATACTGTGGGTGTACCTTGACATTTGCATTGCTACTAAGTAAACCTCCAACTGTTCTCCATTATTAGCAACCAAAAATGTGTTAAAAAAATCTAAATATACTATATATTTGTGATTCTTCAAAGTAGCCACCCTTTTCCTTGATGACAGCTTTGCACAGTCTTGGCATGCTCTCAACCAGCTTCATGAGTTAGTGGCCTGAAATGAATTTAAATTAACAGGTGTGCCTTTAGTTAATTTGTGGAATATCTTTCCTTTTTAATGCATTTGAGCCAATCAGTTGTGTTGTAACAATGTAGGGGTGGTATACAGACTATATATTTATTTTGTAAAAGACCAAGTCCATATTGTGGCAAGAACGGCTCAAATAAGCAAAGAGAAACGACAGTCCATCATTACTTTAACACTCAGAATGTTCTTCTGTTTTCGGGGAGGTGATGCACCCAGACCAAGCCTGTGCCATCCCTGGAAGGAAGATCACAGACAGCCTGGTACTGATGGATGAGAGATGCCTTCTGTTATGCGAGATACAGAAATATGCGGCTTGTTGTATTAAATGTAGATTTTGAGAAAGCTTTTGATTGGGTCTCGCATCAGTACCTCTTCAAGGAGAGGCGGCAACAAATGGGGTTCCCTGAATAGTTTCCAGCTTGGGTGGGATTGGTGTATGGAGACATTACCAGCAAAATCCTTCTAAATGGGAAATTGTCAAAAGCAGTCGGAGTACACTGCGGCGTTTGTCAGGGGTGTATGTTATCTCCTCTTCTGTTTGTGGCCTGTATTGAACTACTGGCACAGGCCTTGAGAAAGGACCAACGAGTCAGTGGGGTGGGTATCCCAGGAGTGGGGGGATGACCGCCAAGTGCATGTTTTATATGGATGATGTCAACATTCTATGCACCCACCTTGTATCCATTGATAGGACCCTGGACAGGACTGACTGGTACGGACGAACCTCTGGGGCGAGACTGAATAGTGACAAGACAGAGACCCAATTCTTTGGACCATGGGCAGACACAGACTTAACCAGACTACCACTGACAGTTAAAATGACGTACATAAGGGTACTGGGTGTAATGTTTGACCGGGAGGGAGGAGGGAGGGAAAAGCAATTGCACTGGGATTTTAGGGACAGTGAGACAGAGACTGGGCTTTTGGGGGCTATGACAGCTGACTTTTGAGGGTAAGGTTTTAATCAGAAATACTCATCATAAACTTTTATGTTTTGATGTTTTTCTCATATATATCCAATAACGTCCCAGACGGCGCATTTCTTCATGTCTATCTAACGCATTGCAGACAAGGACATCACATGCGCAGTGTGCATGGCCAAGAACTTGCAATATGCCTGACCAGTCACTCCATTGGCTCTCATCCGGTCCCACATCAAGCTATACGGTTCATTCCACGTTCTACTGCCTGTTGACATCTAGTGGAAGGCGTATGAAGTGCATACAGATCCATAAATATAAGGCAATTGAATAGGCGATGCCTTTCACAGCGACCCATTTCAGAATTTTAACTTCCTGTTTGGAAGTTTGCCTGCCATATGAGTTCTTTTTTACTCACAGATATAATTCAAACAGTTTTAGAAACTTCTATCCCATAGTAATAATAATATGCATATCATATGATCTGGGACAGAGTACGAGGCCGACCTATATATGTACATGACCTATACATGTTCCTTGGCAGCCGCTACATGGTGTTACACCTCACTCTTTCCACCTCCCCAGTCAACAACAAGACCAAGTCCCTCGCACGGTTCTTGCTGGGGTCCTACCTCAGGACCCTGAAGCTGGTCCCAGTCGACCCTAGAGCACCAGTCTCTTTCCTGCTCCCCATACACTATGCACAGCTCAAAAAGTTATTGAGACATTTTAAACTGGAAAAAGAGCGATTCACGCTTTTAACTAAAAATGCTCTCTTTTCTCTCTCTTGTGCAGAAATGAGAAACAGTGTGTCCAGTGCACGGGCTTGCTATAGGTGAGCCCACAATGGTTTGGCACAACGTGGCCCATCCTGCTCTGCTGAACCAGCACTGGTACCTGTCCTGAATGGTCACCCACGAGATCTTCCTGGTCAGGGCTGTTATGGACTCCCGGGCCATGGCGAGGACATGGCCAAGACGAGTCGGTGAGGCACTTGCTCTGGGAGTGCAGAGCTGCCAGGGACATGTGGAAGGAAGCAGACCCCCTGATCTTGCCGTGTCTGCCAGCAGAGGAGGAGCTTGTGTTGTATGGTGTGGGCCAAAGGCCTATCCCACCAAAGGCCTTCGCCAAGCTCTAGCTCACCCTCACGTGTCTGGAGGATGCACTGTGGTCCTCCTGCAACCTGCTGGTAGGAGAATGAGTAGAAACCACCCCCGCAGGCAGTGGCTTTGATAGCCACAGAAGCCCTGGGGTGGTACGAACAGAAAGGTGGCCTCGACCCCAGACGAAGGGTCCCCCACAACACCTAAGGTCCCGGTGGCCACTGCCTCACAGCGCTGTGGTACCTTGGGTGATCTGCCAAGGGAAGGGATCTCCTCTGGACCCTGACAGGTGGGCACAGAGTTGATTCAGAAGAGAAGGAGGAGGTATTTTTTGATAAGGACTCACCCCATTCCTGTACAAAGGACTAGAGACATTTTTCTTTAACAAAGTGACTATTTAACCTGTCTAGGACTGGGTTTCCGCTAGCAGAACCCCTCGCCAACAGCCAATGAAACTGCAGGGCGCCAAATTCAATCAACAGAAATCTAATAATTCAATTTTCTCAAACATACAAGTATTAGACAATATTTTAAAGATAAAATTCTTGTTAATCCAACCACAGTGTCCGATTTCAAAAAAGCTTTTCGGTGAAAACAGAACATATCATTATGTTAGATCAGCAACTAGTCACAGAAAGCATACAGCGATTTTCCAACCAAAGAGAGGAGTCACAAAAAGCAGAAATATTGATAAAATGAATCACTAACCTTTGATATTCTTCATCAGATGACACTCCCGGGACAAAATGTTACACAATACATGTATGTTTTGTTCGATCAAGTTCATATTTATATCCAAAAACCTCAGTTTACATTTGTCTTTGACTTCAAAACATCCCGTGAATTTGCACAGAGCCACATCAAATCACAGAAATACTCATAATAAACATTGATAAAAGATACAAGTGTTATTCACAGATTTAAAGATATACTTCTCCTTAATGCAACCGCTGTGTCAGATTTCAAAAAAACTTTACGGAAAAAGCAAACCATGCACTAATCTGAGTACGGCGCTCAGACGACAAATCAACCCAAAGAGATATCCGCCATGTTGGAGTCAACAGAAGTCAGAAATAGCAGTATAAATATTCACTTACTTTTGATGATCTTCATCAGAATGCACTCCCAGGAATCCCAGTTCCACAATAAATGTTTGATTTGTTCCATAAAGTCCATAATTATTGCCAAATTCCTTCTTTTGGTTCGCGCATTCAGTACACAATCTAAACTCACGACGCGCAGGCAGGTCCAGGCAAAAGTTCAGACGAAAAGTCATATTACAGTCCGTAGAAACATGTCAAACTAAGTATAGAATCAATCTTTAGGATGTTTTTAACATAAATCTTCAATAATGTTCCAACCGGAGAATTCCTTTTGTCTTCAGAAAAGCAATGGAACAGAGCTCGCTCACGTGAACGAGCGTCACAAGCTCAAGGCATTCTGGGAGACCTCTGATTCATTCCCCTCTCATTCAGGCCCACTTCACAGTAGACGCATCAAACAAGGTTCTGCAGACTGTTGACATCTAGTGGAAGTCTTAGGAGGTGCAAAATGACCCCATAGACACTGTGTATTTGATAGGCCAAAGGTTGAAAACCTACAAACCTCAGATTTTGTCACACCCTGGCCTTAGTTATCTTTGTTTCCTTTATTATTTTTGTTAGGTCAGGGTGTGACATGGGGGAGGTTGGTGTTTGGGTGATTATATGGTTAAGGGGTTGTTGGGTTTTGTGTGTGTGGTTTTGTGTTGAGTTAGTATGTCTAGGTATGTCTATGGTTTAGTGAGGGTTTCTAGGTATGTCTATGGTTGCCTGAGTGGTTTCTCAATCAGAGACAGATGTCTTTCATTTGTCTCTGATTGGGAGCCATATTTTAGGCGGCCATAGGCATCATGTGTTTGTTTGGGTCATTGACTTAGTCGGTGTCTTAGTCTGTGTCTAGGTCTATGTCAAGTTTGCATGTTTTGCATTTAGTCGGTTTTGGTTTCACGGTCTTCGATTTGTTGTTTTGCTTCGTTTGGTCATCTCCTAAATAAAGAGAAGATGCATTTTTTACACGCTGCGCCTTGGTCCTCTCTCTCTCCCATGGTCGATCGTGACAGATTTCCCACTTCTTGGTTGGATTTTTCTCAGGTTTTTGCCTGCCATATGAGTTATGTTATACTCACAGACATCATTCAAACAGTTTTAGAAACTTCAGAGTTTTTTCCATCCAAATCTACTAATAATATGCATATATTAGCAACTGGGACTGAGTAGCAGGCAGTTTACTCTGGGCATGCTTTTCATCCAAACGTGAAAATGCTGCCCCCTATTCATAACATGTTTTTCATGTCTTAAAAATGTGTACTCTTGTTTTCAATTATATGTAAAATGACTTTAAAGATTATCTTTTTTTAAAGTACTTTTGTCTTAGGTTGTTTTCAGCTGAGGCTGAGGGTTCTGAGGATGGGGGTGGCAAAGTACTGTTCGAAGTAACTGGCTTTCCTGTCTGTCTTGTGGATGTTGGTGACCAAGTTGGATAGCCCCTATGCCCTTATGATGTTAAGGATGTCTCGGAGCTCCTTACCCCCATTCTCAGCTGCTTTGTACAGAGTGCTGCGCTTGAGTCACTCCATCTGGCTCCCCCAGACAAAATCTTACATCATGCGTTCTATCTGGTGGCTCTGTCTGGGGGAGACATCAAGCCTAAGTACAGGAGAATGGGGAGAACACTTGTCTTCAGGACCAGGATCTTACCTGTCATTGTGACAGACCGTGCCATCCATTCGCCGATCTTCTGTTGAAGATGGTGAATGGTCTCCTCCCAGCTGTCAGAGCCATCTCCATCCCTCTGGAAGGTGACACCAAGCAGCTTGATGGTCTCTGTTTAGACAGGGAAAGAGGGCGCCAGTGGCTGCACAGTAGTCTTCCACGACTTTTGTTGCTGTGGCGATGGAGTGACTCTCTGTGCTGACAATGCTGACGTTGTCCATGTACGCCGCCATGTACGCCGCCTTTCCCCATGGGCCCCTGGCATCTGGTAGCCAGGGATTCCTGGTGTTGACCTGCTTTTCTGGTGGAAAGGCTCTAGGTAGATGACATACAGCAGAGGAGCTAAGGGACAGCTAAGGGACATCTCTGAAGACCTCCACCACATTGTCATGAGAAGTTACCAGAAAGTCTGATAGAACTCTCCTGGGATCCCGTCCGGTCCAGGTGCTATATGTTTGTTCAGGGAGCACACGGCCCGAGTGAGCTCCTTGACGCTTAGGCGCCAGGATGTCCTCACTGTTGGTCACAGAGTCCCCTTGGTTGTTGGAAAGGGACAGGTTGAGTTTCTGCTTTGACTGTGCCCTGCAAAAGAACAAGCAGGTGCATTTCTCCTCCTCCTCCTCCAGACCCTGGAGCTTTTACTTGTGCTGGGTCTTCTTCTGTTCTTCCGGATAGAGTGTGGAAAGGTGTTCTTTGGTTTCAGCGAGCTCTCTGGCCATCTCCCACACCTCTAGCTGGAGGAGGCTAAGTCATTGGAGGGCCTTATTGTGGTGTTCAAAAATGTCTCTCTTTTCCTTAGCTATCCTCTGCCCAATTTCCCTGAAATAGCCCTTGGTCCTGGCCTTGACCATTTTCCACCACTCTATCGGGGAGTCAAATAGCTCTTTCAAAGTTCTCCACTCCAGGTAGCGTCTGGAGAAGGAGCACTTGACTGCTTAATCCATCTTTATGATGTTTTTCTCATATGTATCCAATAAATTCCAAGATGGAGCATTTCGTAGTGTATACCTAACGCATTTCAGAAGACAATGTGGGGTTCCATGGTGCGCGCCTAAATACTGCCAATAGGGCGGACCTGTCACTCCAAAAGCTCTCATTCGGGTCTCACATCAAGCTAGACACCCCATTCAACATTCTACTGCCTGTTGACAGTGGAAGGCGTATGAAGTGCATACAGATCCATAAATAAAAGGCAATTGAATAGGCAAGGCCTTACACAGAGCACCATTTTCAGAATTTTCACTTCCTGTTTGGAAGTTTGCTGCCAAATGAGTTCTGTTTTACTCACAGATATAATTCAAACAGTTTTGGAAACTTCAGAGTGTTTTCTATCCAATAGTAATAATAATATGCATATCATATGATATAGAACAGAGTACGAGGCCGTTTAATTTGGGCACGATTTTTTCCCAAAGTGAAAACCAGGTCGCAATTGTAAAATGGCACCTTAATGGCACCTCCCAAATGGCACCTTATTCCCTATATAGTACACTCATTTGATCAGAGCCCTTGGGCCCTGGTCAGAAGTAGTGCACTACTGTATAGTGAATAGGGTGAAATTTGAGATGAGTCAGAGTGATAAATCATGACAGTTAGCCAAACGTAGTTTTTCATTGTTTAATTTTCCTATCAGAGCATGCAGAGGATGAACTTGACGCACAGCAAGGGCCCTTACCTGCCCCTCCCCTATACCCTGTGAATCACAAACAGAACATATCATGAACACTCTAGTCTAAAAGGTCCTTTAGGCAGATGCTGGGAGGTATATGCTAATGCTAATAACAGATACACCCACATAATTGCAAGTGCATGATTTTTAAAGGAGGTACAACTGTTTGACTGTATTGACATTGATTGGATCTTTTGGTTGAGAGGGTATATGCATAAGAAATAGCAATAATGTCAAGATCCCCCGGCGCTTACCACTATTGTGTAAGGCTGATGAGATGGTTGTATAATGGTTGGAAGATAATAATAATCATTAAATATATATATATTTAGCAAAAGCTTTTATCCAAAGTGACTTACAGTCATGCATGCATAAATATGACGGTTTCCTCCAGTCAAATGGAACAGCCCTGAGTGAAAGAGAGCGACCGAGTATTTCTCTGTGATTGAAAAATTTGTAAAGAATATTGAAATACATTTTGGAGGCTAGCTGATATAGGGTGACATTTACAGGGGAAAAAGGCGCATTGTATTCTAATTGTCTCTTTCCGAGAAAGGAGAAAATGTCTCCTCTTCTCTCTCTCTCTCACCCTCCCTCCTCACCTGGCCCTCTCCATCTTTCTAACACACAGCAAATTTTCCAGTGTTAAAAAACAACACAGAAAGGGTTTTCTGTAGATCCATATAGACACCGGAACAGTGTTAAATTAACTACACACTGTTCAGTGTAAAGCCTTATTCAAATATTTCCCAGATTGCCTTGCCTTTCAAGTAAATTGTTACCACCCATGATTGTATTTGTTAGTGACAGTTACATTGTTTGTTCCCTTTCATATGTTTAGGTCCCAAGTACTTCACCAAGTATGATCCTAACAAATAAGTAATCTTAAAATGTTTTTATAATATAACACAATACCACATGTACAGTAATTCTTAAGGCCATATTTTGAGGGCCTAGTTTAACCTCTTAGTGAATAGGGGGCGCGGTTTTTATTTATTTATTTTTTATTTCACCTTTATTTAACCAGGTAGGCAAATTGAGAACACGTTCTTATTTGGCTTCCTTTACCACCAGCCAGCTAGCACTACGCTGACAGTCTCCTCTCTCCTCATTCTCCAACCTGCAGCCTCCAATCTATTCATGGACCCATTTTCTTCCCTAATAAGGCCCCAGAAATACTATTACAAGTGACGGAAATATCAAAGAGTGGCAGAAATCATCTGCTCGCTATATCACCGTAATTACATTTTTAGAAAAAAAGGTGCTAAGTAGAACCATACAGGGTTTTTCAGTTTTCCCTGATAGGCGAACCCTTTTTGGTGCTGGGTAGAACCCTTTGCAGAGGGTTCTATCTAGAAGGGTTCTATGTATGGATCTTCAAAGAACCCTCTGTGTATGGTTCTATCTAGAACACTCTATGAAGGGTTCTTCCTGGAACCCTCTATGACAGTTCTGCCAGCCTTATTAGCCTTTAATAAAGGTCATAAACAGTGAAAATCATGGTTATCATGCAATTAAATGATACTTGAAGGAAACCAGATCAAAGTATGATGACCAAAGTATGAAAATGAACTGTTGCTTCTACAGTGATGCAATTTATCATAAAGTTACTGGTCCCCTCCCCCATTTCAAACACTTGGATCCATTATTAAATGGACAAGGTGACATCACATTAACTCTAATTTTAATGCACTAATGGTTACATGATATACTCTTACCAAATTTAAATAAGTACCTACCACCTTGTAACCAACATCGGATAAGGTGTGTTTGCAGAAGGGTGTGGTATATATAGCTAGCTAGGTACTCTACTGGTGCCAAAACTTGAATGTTGGGTGTCTGCAAATATAAAAGTTTACCCTATAAAAATACATATATTTCCCATTTCAACTGTGTCTGGTGTGAGCTAGTTACTGCATCTCTAAATGCAGCACACTGTAAATTATGGCGCATTGTGGAGAAATATTGTGGGAAAAGAGAGAATTGCAGACTCATTAACATATTTTAAGGCGTGCTTTGTAAGTGGTTAGATTTGTTGTACCCGTTAGTGAGAGTTCTGTACCAATGTAAATGATATGTGGTAGTAGTTAGTCATATTACATGAATATAGGAAACAGATCAATGTAATAACAGGTCCACAGGGGCAGTCCCATGATTGACCTCTGGGTCTTGGGCTGCCTTGCATGTCTGTGCTCTTCTCAGGTTGTCCTTCCTTTCCTCTGCATATCCAACACCAGTTCCAGTGTGTTTTCTTGCTCCTCAGGTTGTCCTTCTACCCTTCTACAGACCCTGACCCAGCCCCGGTTTGTGATTTCTCCCAGAACCCCAGACCCAGCACGAACCCTAGATTTTCCCAGGTCCCAACACCAGCACCAACCCTGGACACAGCACCGACCAACCACAACTGCCACCCCCATCCAGTATCTACCAGCCCAGACCTCCCCCATTCCCCTCCCACAAGAAAAAGACAAACACTCTGTCAACAATCCCACCAGACCAAGCAAGTAAGGAAGACTCCAAGGAAAATAAACAAATTGTGAAAGACCTGTATCTTGCTTTGCGCCATTGGCACATCAGTTTGTGCTGTACGGGGTGGACCGAAGCTCTGGCTCACACTCATGTGTCTGAAGGACGCACTGTGGTCCTTCCGCAACCTGATGGTTGGGAAACGTGTGGGGACCACCCCCCAGCCAGTGGCCATGATAACCACGGAAGCCCTGGGGTGATATAAACAAAAGGGAGCCTCAACCCCAGACGAAGTGTCCCCCACAACGTCTAAGCACCCGGCGGCCATGGCCTGTCAGTGCTGCCGCGTCTAGGGGAGGGATCTCCTCTGGGCCCCGAAGGATGTGGACACAGTTGATTCAGAAGAGCAGGAGGAGGAGAGTTTGATAAGGACTCACTCACCCTGCTCCTGCACAAAGGACAGAATACAGCTTTTTTATCAAAGTGACTTTAACATGTTTACATGTCTTAAAAATGTATACTCTTGTTTTCATCATATGTGCACATTTTAAATGGCTTTTTTTATGGTACTTCAAGCTTAGGTTATTTTATTGTATTAATAACAACTCATACTTTTAACATTTTGTAAATGTTCAATGCTGTTTTGAATCTAAATTATGCCATTTTAAAATTGTACAAATTATTATGTAAAAGGATCAGGTGTTTTAAGAAATTCTGTGAAACAGTCTGTTCTTTGGAGCTTTGATTCAGTCTTTACCTGACAAAGTAGTGTAAGGACATATGAGTTATGCTGTTACAGCTTTTTTGCCGAATACACTGTGGTGTTATACAGTGCCTTGCAAAATAATTCATCCCCCTTTTTCCTATTTTGTTGAGTTACAACCTGTACTTGAAATATATTTTTATTTGGACTTCACGTAATGGACATGCACAAAATAGTCCAAATTGGTGAAGTGAAAGGAAAAAAAATACTTATTTCACAAAATTCAAAAAAATGTAAAACTGAAAAATGGTGTGTGCATATGAATTCACCCCCTTCGCTATGAAGCCCCTAAATAACATCTAGTGCAACCAATTACCATCAGAGGTCACATAATTAGTCCACCTGTGTGCAATCTAAGTGTCACATAATCTGTCACATGATCTCAGTATATATACACCTGTTCTGAAAGTCCCCGGAGTCTGCAACATCAGGGTTGGGTCATAAAAAAAAATCTGAAACTTTGAACAACCGTTTTAGCACCATTAAATCCATTATTAAAAAATGGCAAAAATATGGCACCACAACAAACTTGCCAAGAGAGGGCGGTCCACCAAAACTCACAGATCAGGCAAGGTGGGAATTAATCAGCGAGGCAACAAAGAGACCAAAGATAAACCTGAAGGAGCTGCAAAGCTCCACAGCGGAGATTGGAGTATCTGTCTATAGGACCACTTTAAGCTGAATACTCCACGGAGCTGGGATTTACGGAAGAGTCGACAGAAAAAAAGCCATTGCTTTAAGAAGAAAACAAGCAAACATGTTTGGTGTTCGCCAAAAGGCATGTGGGAGACTCCCCAAACATATGGAAGAAGGTACTCTGGTCATATGAGACTAAAATTGAGCTTTTTGTCCATCAAGGAAAACGCTATGTCTGCCGCAAACCCAACACCTCCCATCACCCCGAGAACATGGTGGTGGCAGCATCATGCCGTGGGGATGTTTTTCATCGGCAGGGACTAGGAAACTGGTCAGAATGGAAGGAATGATGGATGGCGCTAAACACAGGGAAATTCTTGAGGGAAACCTGTTTCAGTCTTCCAGAGATTTGAGAATAGGACGGAGGTTCACCTTCCAGCAGGACAATGACCCTAAGCATACTGCTAAAGCAACACTCGAGTGGTTTAAGGGGAAACATTTAAATGTCTTGGAATGGCCTAGTCAAAGCCCAGACCTCAATCCAATTGAGAATCTGTGGTATGACTTAAAGATTGCTGTACACCAGCGGGACCCATCCATCTTGAAGGAGCTGGAGCAGTTTTGCCTTGAAGAATAGGGCAAAAATCCCAGTGGCTAGATGTGCAAAGCTTATAGAGACATACCCCAAGATACTTGCAGCTGTAATTGCTGCAAAAGGTTTCTCTACAAAGTATTGATTTCAGGGGGGTGAATAGTTATGCACGCTCAAGTTCTGTTTTTTTGTGTTATTTCTTGTTTCTTTCACAATAAAAAATATTTTGCATCTTGTGTAAATGAAATTATGCAAACCTCCCAAAAATCTATTTTAATTCCAGGTTGTAAGGCAACAAAATAGAAAAAATGCCAAGTGGGGTGAATACTTTCGCAAGCCACTGTAGGTGTCACGTTTATGGGCATGTCGGAGCAGTGTGTAGGAGGGAGAATCCAAGATGTGGGAAGTGTGCAGGAGGACATGGGGCAGAGTGATGTGTCGTATTTGTGGAAAAAGTTGTGTGTGTCAACTGTAAAGGTGCTTATATTGCTGGGGATCGGAGGTGTCCGGTGCGAGAGAGGCAGGTTGAGATGGCCAGGGTCAAAGTAGTGCAGAAGATGTCATATGCTAAGGCAATGAAGTAGAGGAGGGTGGTTCAAGGGTGAGGGATCCTGAGAGGATCCCTGTGAATTGTATAAATGTGACAGAACTAAGGGATAGGCCAATGAGTAATATACAGTATGTTTCAGTAAGTTTGGCTTCTTAGCATTCATAGTCACAGAAAAGTCACAGAAAATAAATAAGTAAGTAAGTAACTCACAGAAAATAATGTTGTGGTGGCAGCTGCAGAGAAGTACTTAGGGGTACGAGATACAAATTCAGAAGAGTTACAGGGTGTGTTGAGTGGTCGTTTCCCGTCCTCTCAGGTAGTTGGCCTGGGGTACGATCAGATAGGGTTAAAGTTTTGGAATAGTCCAAAATAATTCCAGAGTCAATGTCATGGAAAGAGTAATGCTTTGTGGTGAGAGGAACAAGTAAAGATGGAGGACTGAACACAGCAGTGCAGATCGCCTCAAGATAAAAATGTAATATTCAATATCTGTAAGTTTGACTCAATATTAGCATTTCACTCCACATACTCGTGGGTAATAGCCTTCAATCTGGATAACAACACAAAACAAATAAGGCTAGAGAAAATGTTTTTACATTGTTTGTGTTTTACCCCTCTTTTTCTCCCCAATTTCGATCTCATCCCTGCAACTGCCCAGCACGCTTGGGAGGTGATGGTCAAGTCATGCATCCTCCGAAACATGACCCACGAAAATGCGCCTCTTAACACCCGCCCGCTTAACCCAACAGCCATCTGCACCAATGAGTCGGAGGAAATATTGTTCAAATGACAACCGAGGTCAGCCTGCAGGTGCCCAGCCTGCCACAATGAGACGCTTGAGTGCGATGAGCCAATGTGATTCACAATCATGGCCGGTTGTGACACCCCCCGGGATCCGACCCGGGTCTGAAGTGACCCCTCTAGCACTACGATGCAGTCCCTTAGACCGCTTCGCCACTCAGGAGGCCCAAGGCTAGAGAAGTGCTTCGACAAATATTACAAAAAAATTAACACCCAAACATGACGGAGAGCAAACACAGAGAACCAATTACCAAAAGAAAATGCAACTCCTCGACGGACACAGACGATTTATGCTTTTCACCACCTTGAATGGGAAGGGTGTAAACCGATCTGTTAAAGTCGATAAATGATGTACTGGGCATACTTGAATTAGTCAGTAAAGATATAAAGGAGTTGAAAGCGAGCCTTCGAGATGAGTGACGGGGTAAGTAACAAAAAAGCTAAAAGGTACAGTCAATAAGATGGAAACACACGTTGATGAACTTAAAAAGGAGGACAGGTTTCTGAGAGAAGCCTTACTTGACATACAGACTAGCTCTATGTGAGAAAAGCTGGTACTTACTGGTATAAAATAAAAGAATGCGAAAACCCTGAATTCTTTCTTACAGCGCTACAGATCCCAGGCGATGTTGTCAACAAAAATCAGACAGAGAGGACAGAGATATGGGCACCCAATCGTTGCCAAATTTGCATTCTTCAAAGATAAAATAATGGTTAAAAGCCTGGGTAAAAGACTCGCTGGCACGTAAATAGGCATGAATGATCAGTTCCCGAAGGAAATTGCAGAACGGCACAAAGTTCTGTACTCACACTTCAAGAAGAATAGATTAAAATAGAAACATGTAGCACTCGTAAATAGATAAGACAGCATTAGAAGAAAGGATAATTAGCAAAATAATACATCTTCAAATATAAGGAACTAGAACACAAAAGTACTCAGAATCAACATGGTAGAGATAAAAACACAGCAAACAGAGGATATAGAAGGCACAGTATGTGGGTATGTGCGGGTGTATTGTGATAGAAGATGGGGTGTGTGTTTTTGTGTTTGGATAAGTGTGGAGTTAGGTGAGTGAAATGTGTGTCTGTGAGAAGGGGTTATGAGAGAGAGCTTTCAATTTTGTGCAGATATGGGATATAGATTTTATAATTAATCATAATTATAGTTTATTGTCCTATCATGATGGAACAGTCCCCAGCCCTATACCCTAGACACCCACCTGAGTGACCCATACACTAAGGAGAAGTCCTGATATGTTTCATGGGCCTACTGTAAGTAGCCTACACGCAGCCAAAACAGAAAGATAAATGTGGTCAGAGACCCACTTAAGCAGCACCGCCCCCTCAAGATTGTGAGCCTGCCTGGCAGGGTTGGACCTACAAATCCAAAGCCCCCTGATGGCTGAGCATTATATACAAGTCATTTCTCAAAGCTGCTAATGAGAACCTTGACGACCTTGTACCTAGCAGGTGGGGATTCCGGTGGGGTGTCCCCACCCAGGTAGTGGCAGTGATGGCAACACTAGCTGCAGTAACCCATGGAGAGGGGGTCACACTAAGACAATCAGAGAGGAGCCAAATTATTGTGGCCCTGGTGGCACGGAATGATCAAAGGTCTGACTGCACAGACATGCTTGGGAAATTGTCACAACGGGGAACCAGCGTGTGTGTGTTTCAGAGGATGGGGGTGTACCTGATCTCTGTCAGCTAGGACTTGACATTGGTTAATCAAATGTCTACATTTTTGCTACATTTTGCATACCTTTTCAAACAGCTGCAACTGTATATGCATTCGCACATCAAGTCTTTTCTTGAGTTGGGCTCGGTGATGGAACAACTGTTCAACGTCTGAGCTTGTGGTTGTTTGTGGGGGAAAGGGGTCAAGTGTGTGTGTGTGTGTGTGTGTGTGTGTGTGTGTGTGTGTGTGTGTGTGTGTGTGTGTGTGTGTGTGTGTGTGTATCCCACATCTATTACTATGGTGTTATGATGTTAGGGACAATATAGGACGAATCAAAATAATTGATTGCTAAAATAATTATTGCTTGCCGAAACTGTAATCTTTGTAATGGCAATACTGTTTATAGGTAACAATCCGTTGCATGAATTGCCTACATTATTAGGCATATAATTCTTCAAATGTGAAAATTAAGATACACAAGATTCTTTATATATACTGTATATAGTACCAGTCAAAAGTTTGGACCCACCTACTCATTCAAGGCTTTTTCTTTATTTGTACTATTTTCTACATTTTTTTATAATAGTGAAGACATCAAAACTATGAAATAACACATATGGAATCATGTAGTAACCAAAAAAGGGTTAAACCAATCAAAAATCAAAACAAAAATCTCAAAATATCTCTTGGCATTCTCTCAAACAGCTTCATTAGGAATGCTTTTCCAACAGTCTTAAATGAGTTCCCACATATGCTGGGCACTTGCTGGCTGCTATTCCTTCACTCTGCAGTCCAACTCATCCCTATCCGTCTCAATTGGGTTGAGGTCGGGTGATTGTGGAGGCCAGGTCATCTGATGCAGCACTCCATCACTCTCCTTGGTCAAATAGCCCTTCCACAGCCTGGAGGTGTGTTTTGGGTCATTGGCCTGTTGAAAGACAAATTACAGCCCCACTAAGCGCAAACCAGATGGGATGGCGTATTGCTGCTGAATGCTGTGGTAGCCATGCTGGCTAAGTGTGCCTTGAATTCTAATTAAATCACTGACAATGTCAGCACCAAAGCACCATCACACCTCATCCTCCATGATTCATGGTGGGAACCACACATGCAGCGATCACCCATTCACTTACTCTGTAGCTCACAAAGACACGGAGGCTACAACCAAAAATATCAAATTTGTATTCATCAGACCAAAGGACAGATTTCCACCAGTCTAATGTCCATTGCTCGTGTTTCTTGGCCCAAGCAAGTCTCTTCTTATTATTGGAGTCCTTTAGTAGTTGTTTCTTTGCAGCAATTCAACCATGAAGGCCTGATTCACGCAGTCTCCTCTGAACAGTTGATGTTGAGAACTCTTTAACTTGAACTCTGAAGCATTAATTTGGGCTGCAATTTCTGATGCTGGTAACTCTAAAGAACTTATCCTCTACAGCAGAGGGATCTCTGGGTCTTCCTTGTCCTGTGGAATTGACTGACCTTCATGTGGATTGCGGATTGACTGACCTTCATGTCTTAACCTGTCTAGGATCAGCGTGGCGCTAGCGGCACACCCCCCCCCCCCCCCCACTGAAAAACCAGTGCCGCGAAATTCAAAAAAAATATTTTTTTTAAATATTTAACTTTCACACATTAAAGTCCAATACAGCTAATGAAAGACACAGATCTTGTGAATCCAGTCAACATTTCCGATTTTTAAAATGTTTTACAGGGAAGACACAATATGTAAAGATGTACATCTATTACCTAAAAACACATTAGCATAATCCACCATCTTTTATTTGTCCACCAACACCAGTAGCCATCACCAATTCGGCTAAACTAAGATATTTATAGCCCCTAACCAACAAAAAAACTCATTAGATGACAGTCTGATAACATATTTATGGTATGGGATAGGTTTTGTTAGAAAAAAGTGCATATTTCAGGTAGATGGCATAGTTTACAATTGCACCCACCATCACAAATGGACTAGAATAATTACAATGAGCAACGTGTTTACCTAACTACTAATCATCAAACATTTCGTAAAAATACACAGCATACACGAATCGAAAGACACAGATCCTGTGAATACAGACAATATTTCAGATTTTCTAAGTGTCTTACAGCGAAAACACAATAAATCGTTATATTAGCTTAGCACATAGCAATTAGCAGCCCAGCATTGATTCTAGCCAAAGTGAGCGATAAAAGTCAACATCGCCAAAAGATATTAATTTTTTCACTAACCTTCTCAGAATTCTTCCGATGACACTCCTGTAACATCACATTACAACATGCATATACAGTTTGATCGAAAATGTTTATATTTAGCCACCAAAATCATGGTTAGACAATGTGAAATGTAGACAAGCTGGTAAAGAAAAAGTCCTTGCGCCACTTAGACAGTGATCTACTCTTATACATAAATACTCATAAACGTGACTAAAAAATATAGGGTGGACAGGGATTGATAGACAATTTAATTCTTAATACAATTGCGTTATTACATTTTTTAATTTATCCTTACTTTTCAATACAGTTTGCGCCAAGCGAAGCTACGTCAAAAAACATGGCGTCCTAAGCCACTAAAATGTTTCGACAGAAACACGATTTATCATAATAAAAATGTCCTACCTTGAGCTGTTCTTCCATCAGTATCTTGGGCAAAGGATCCTTTCTTGGGAGAAATCGTCTTTTGGTGGAAAGCTGTCCTCTTGCCATGTGGAAATGTCAACTGCGTTCGGGATGAACTGAAAAGCGTGCCCAACTTTTCACATCGTTGCAAAAATAAATGTCCCAAAATCGCACTAAACGGATATAAATTGCTATAAAACGCTTTAAATTAACTACCTTATGATGTTTTTAACTCCTATAACGAGTGAAAAGATGACCGGAGAAATATAACAGGCTAAACTAACGCTTGGAACAGGTGCGCGCCGGTGTCCTCTAGGCTCATGACGCAGCTCCCAAAGAATGACTAGCTTCAGGGTTTTTTCATTTGTAGGGCCTGTGAACGCGCAATCGACCCCGTTGGAATCGTCATCACGTAAAGGCATCCAGGGGAAGACGTAAGAAGTGTCCGTATAGTCATAGCAACGACAGTGCCCTTTTAACTGACTTCAGAAGAGTGGCCAACATTTCTCAAATCTGACTCCATGTCAGGGAAATTGCTGTAGAATGGGCTCTGTTCCACTTAGAGACAAAATTTCAACTCCTATAGAAACTATAGACTGTTTTCTATCCAATAATAATAATAATATGCATATTGTACGATCAAGGATTTTGTGGGAAGCCGTTTAAAAAATTAGCCAAATTAGCATAAATAGTCTAAACAGCGCCCCCATCCCCAACAGGTTAACCTGTTAGGGGGGTAGCCCGACGCCGGTACACCTATGACAACATCCAGCTCAAGTGCAGGGCGCGAAATTCAAAATCTATTTTTTTTTAATATTTAACTTTCACACATTAACAAGTCCAATACAGCATTTGAAAGATAAACATCTTGTCAATCCAGCCAACATGTCCGATGTTTTAAATGTTTTACAGAGAAAACACCACATATATTTATGTTAGCTCACCACCAAATAAAAAAGAGGACAGACATTTTTCACAGCACAAGTAGGATGCAAGTAGCATGCACAAGCCAACCTAACTAACCTAGAACCAACCTAAATAACCTAGAAAAAACTACCTCAGATGACAGTCCTACAACATGTTACACAATAAATATATGTTTTGTTCAAAAAATGTGCATATTTTAGTTATAAATCAGTTTTACATTACTGCTCCCATCATAGCTACAGTCTGAAATCGCACGGAAGTAGCCAGAGAAAATACAGACACCAACGTCAACTACTAATTATACATCATAAAACATTTCAGAAAAATATATGGTGGATAGCTAATGAAAGACAAAGATCGTGTGAATAGAGCCAATATTTCCGATTTTTGAAGTGTTTTACAGCGAAAACACAATATATCGTTATATTAGCTTACTACATTAGCTAGCACACGACAGCATTGATTCTAGTCAAACGGTAGCATAGCACAGTTCGACAGATATATGAAAAAGCATCCCAAATTTTGTCCTTATCTTTGTTGATATTCCATCAGATGTTGTAAAGGGGTCCATTGTCCAGTACAGTCTTTGTTTGGGATCCAGAACAAACTATTTCCCTCTTGAATTAGCAAGCACACTGGCCGTGCGGCGCTAACCTCTCTTTCTTCAAACAATTCTTCCAAAGCATCACGTCTAAAGTCCAGAATAAATTTCAATAATATAATTAAACTATATTGAAAAAACATACTTTAGGATGATTTTGTGACATGTATCAAATAATATCAAAGCCAGAGATCATATTCACCTTTAACGAGCGTCGTGCAGGAGCCGAGTCCATGTTCTACTTCGTGACCAGAAAAAAAAATTAAGTGCGCAGGTCTCACTCCAAGATGTTGTGTTCAGTCCCTGGACGAGATATTCAACTCCTTTCTGCTCTCACTTCCGCATGACACCCAGAGGAAGGCGTATGACGTGTTTCTACAGTCCTAAGTGACATGACCTTTTATAGACAAGCTCTTAAAGAGAGACCTCGCATTTGGAAATCTCAATTCCGGATAGGAAATGGGCTGTAAAAAATAGTTCTGTTCCACTTAGAGAAATGATTCAAACGTTTTTAGAAACTAGACACTGTTTTCTATCCTATAGTAGTAAATATATGCCTATTGTAAGAGCAAAAAATGATTAAGAGGCCGTTTGAAAATGTGCACATATTTTCCAGTTTTTCAATACGCCCCCTGCAGTCATAAGAAGTAACCTTTGTAAAAAGTTTACAATCAAAATTTAAAAGGTTAATCGGTCTCCAGTTTTTCATTTATCTTGTCGTTTTTCTTATGTAAAAGGGTCACGATTCCTGCTCTAAAACTTTCAGGTCGTCTGTTGAGTCGTTCAAAGTCCGTAAAAACAGTCAGAAGGTAGTCGGCTAAAACATCCCAGAAAGTCAGATAAAACTCCAAAGGGACGCCATCCTCCCCCGGTGATTACCCCTCTTAGTACTTCATTGTTCAGTCTTTTACCAGGTTGTCTGTGTTAGATGAAGTCTTGTCGATGTATTTATTTATTTATTTGATTTATTTCACCTTTATTTAACCAGGTAGGCAAGTTGAGAACAAGTTCTCATTTACAATTGCGACCTGACCCAGATAAAGCAAAGCAGTTCGACACATACAACAACACAGAGTTACACATGGAGTAAAACAAACATACAGTCAATAATATAGTAGAAAAATAAGTCTATATACAATGTGAGCAAATGAGGTGAGATAAGGGAGGTAAAGGC
This sequence comes from Salvelinus fontinalis, assembly GCF_029448725.1. Taxonomy (NCBI): domain Eukaryota; kingdom Metazoa; phylum Chordata; class Actinopteri; order Salmoniformes; family Salmonidae; genus Salvelinus; species Salvelinus fontinalis. The sequence continues at coordinate 30,249,440 of NC_074669.1, forward strand.
AAAAAAAAGGCCATGGTGGCGAAGTAAATACAATATAGCAAGTAAAATACTGGAATGGTAGATTTGCAGTGGAAGAATGTGCAAAGTAGAAATATAAATAATGGGGTGCAAAGGAGCAAAATAAATCAATCAATCAATCAATACAGTAGGGGAAGAGGTACTTGTTTGGGCTAAATTATAGATGGACTATGTACAGGTGCAGTTATCTGTGAGCTGCTCTGACAGCTGGTGCTTAAAGCTAGTGAGGGAGATAAGTGTTTCCAGGTTCAGAGATTTTTGTAGTTCGTTCCAGTCATTGGCAGCAGAGAACTGGAAGGAGAGGCGGCCAAAGGAGGAATTGGTTTTGGGGGTGACCAGAGAGATATACCTGATGGAGCACGTGCTACAGGTGGGCGCTGCTATGTTATGTAAACGATGTGTGTTATGCTATCTATGTTAAAACCTCCCCCGTGGTTTCCTCACACACTTCTTTATCCCCAAACAGTTCCCCATAAAAATCTTCTACTACTTATTATTTTAACTCCGTAATTGTCCTACCCTTAATTATTCACAATTGTCTTTAAAAATTACCTTGTACACTTCTTCTAGTACCCTCTCTTTGCATCTTAAAATAATCCACTTGCTCTTTTGTTCTGCTAATAATGCCATCTCTTTCTTTACCTCTTTAATTTCATAATTAAAATCCAGGCCTTGTTGTACTAGATTAAAATACCTTTCCAGTCACCTCTGCAGTCCCACCATGTGTCTGTCCTTTTCTTTACTTTTTAAATTCCTATCTCTCTAAAGAAGGTCCTCGTCTTACCCTTCAACACTTCCCAACACTGTGCTTGTGTGTCACAGAAGTCCTGTAACGTCTGCCACTGGCTGAACTGCTCCCTGTACTGACTAACTACTCTATCATCTTCTAGAAGGGAGCAGTTCAGTTTCCAGGGACCTCTTCCCAGTCACACCCAGAGTTAGTGACAGGGTGCACGTCAGCATTACGTGATCTGAGAAGAAAGCAGGGGTTATTCTAGCATCAGTTGGGGCCAGTGACGGGTAAAGAGATAGTCAATGCAAGAGGCTCTGGTGCCATCTGTTCTACTTAAAACACAGTTAAAATCCCCACCACAACTAGAGGATCCCTCCCTAGCATGTGGGACTGCAAGTCTTCTAAAAGTGCGCCCCAGTCATTTTTGTAATTAAAACCATAAACATTTAGCACATTAAAATCCCTCCCCATAAAGGTACAGTTGGCTGAAAGAGCACTCCCACCAAATACCACTGTGCGCCCCTTCACCACCAGCTGTGGGGTCTTGATTAAAATGTAAACGCCAGCGTTTTTGTTAAAATTGGATCCACTCCAAATGGAGGGCCTATGCTGTCATTTCTCCTCTCATTTCCTGTAAGATGTTAAAAAGGGTAGACCACACTCCTGTAATAAGCTGCCCCCACGCATGCACTGACACTGAAAACATCTACCAGCTGTTTGTTGAGTGCACCGTGGCCAGGCGGGTCTTGGCCCACTTTGTTCCCTCTGTCTCCCCCAAAAGGTCTGCTGACACTACCTCGCTTGATGACAGAGAACATCCTGGATGGTATGTCCTATGGAAGACAAGGACCATCAGGTTATACCAACAACAAACTGGGAAACAAACGACCCTGAGGAAGAGGATTACCACCCTTCTTAAGGATCACGCCATCAGAGATTTCCATAAAGACCCAGAAGATATGAAAGCGGTATGGGGGTGGCAAGATGGAAGGACATCAACATCTAAACCGCCACCCGAGCCTTCCAGACTAAGACAAACGCCAGACCCGTCCTCTGGTCTTCAGCAGCCAGCCTCGCCACCGCATTGCTGCCACCCAGGACCTCTATACCAGGCGGTTTTTCAGTGGAATGCCCAGAAATGGTCAAAGTCTCCAGCCACCCAAGTCATAAAATGTTCTTTCTGCTACTGCACGGAAAGAGGTACCATTGTGTAAAGTCTGGGACCGAAAAGTTCCTGAGCACCTTCTACCCCCAAGCCATTACGGTTGAACAGTTAATAAAGTGTCTACCCGGACTATATACATTGAGCCCTTTTCTTTGTACTGACTTTCATGCTCTGGGTCTATGCACACTCACTGGACTCTACACACACAAACTACACACACACACAAACTACACACACACAAACTACACACACACACACACAGAGGCCACAGAAACACACTCATACATAAACACACTCTTCACATACGCTGCTGCTATTCTGTTTATTATTTATCCTGATTGTCTAGTCCCTTTTACCCCTACCTCATGTACATATTACCTCAATTACCTCGTACCCCATCAAATTGACTCAGTACCGGTACTCCTTGTATATAGCCTCATTATTGTTGTTTTATTGTGTTACTATTTCCTTTAGTTATTTAGCAAATCTTTCTTAATTTTAACTTTGCATTGTTGGGAAAGGGCTCGTAAGTATGCATTTCACGGTAGTCTACACCTGTTGTAGTCAGCATATAGTATGTGACAAATACACATTTATTTGATTTTAATTGCGGTACAATTATGCACTTATAACTTAAGGTACAAAGGATGACCTTACAGGGTATGACTAAAGTGACAAGTTATAGTACTCCTTTAAGAATAAATAAACATTTAAACATCTGATAGTTTAATACAGTGGCCTGAAACACATGGTTTACAGGCCACATCTAGTGATGGGAAACCAATACTTTTCTAATGCTTTGAAGCTTTCAGCAAATTGTGCCGAAAAATTATTAATTACTCTGAGATTAAATATTGGTTCACGATGCACATTAGTAACATCTGCTGGTCAACAATAAATAGAAGCATGTGATTATGAGATGGAACATTTTTCTCCACTATTTTCATCAAACCTCTATGGCGCAGCGCAAATTTGTTGGCTTTAGTAGCCTATAATCAGTTGGAATACCAGATTCAAATCATGCTTCCCTTTTTTGCCTTCAAGTTTACTCTTTTTTTTTACGGAACCGATGACAATATTTAGGATGCAGTGCAGAAAGTATGGTTTCACGTAAAAATATTTTCAAAAGTGTGCAGGATTCAACCTCGTACCCTCACCTCACCTCCCTGAATTTTCTATAGTTCCCTACTCTATCTGCAAGCTACCAGTCAGGTGAAACTACATGTAAAAAATCCTAATTATATTTATAAGTATGGTGTCCAGTAGAGGTCGGTATTTGAAAGCAGTTTAGAATCAAAGAAAGCACTAGAATCAAAGAAAGCACTGGAACCACGGCACATTCAGTGGGATCTCGCTTTTTGCAACACACGGTTTGAAAAAGCACGTTATCAAACAAAGCTTTGGACGTCATTGATGACATTACTTCTGATACACGCATTGGCACATTACTTAGAATTTTTTTTCATGATATCCAATTGGTAGTTACAGTCTTGTCCCATCGCTGCAACTCCCCTACGGACTCAGGAGAGGTGAAGGTCGAGAGCCATGCGTCCTCTGAAACACGACCTTACCAAGCCACACTTTCTTGACACACTGCTCGCTTAACCAGGAACCCAGACGCACCAATGTGTTGGAGGAAACACTGTCCACCTGGCGACTCTAGTCAGCTTACAAGCACCCGTCCGCCACAAGGAGTTGCTAGAGAGTGATTGTATGAGGAGAGAAGAAGTTGTGTTGAGTAGACTACAGTTTGGGAACTTAAGTTTGAATGCCATGTTGTAGATGATAGGGAAAAATGAAACAGGTCTGGTGATGAGTGTTTAGTGGAGGAAACGGTGGAGCATGTGTTGATATTTTGTGAACTGTATGATGTAGATAGGGAGAGATTGTATGAAAAGGTTAGAGAGGCTGGGCAGGGTGAGGTTTGCGTGGTGTAGTAGGGTGAGGAAAGCGAATGAAAGTGATGTCCAGGGCTCCATTTCACTTTCTTAGAAGAACAGGACTAAGGAAGAGAATTAGGTAGGTAGGCCGTGACTGGCCTCACACTCAAGTACAGTAGGTGGCGGTATTTCCACCTTAGAAGTTGGATGCGATCTGCCAACCCAATCCAAAAAAGAAGAAGAAGAAGATGCTTTAGGTAGGCTCATAACTTAGTCTTCCCAACTCTGGCAGTCATCCTGAATACAGGTTGAGTGTGATTAAAAATTACAAACGTTTTATATCCCCACACTGCCTCGATTCCAATAGGAATCCCGCCCGTCCAAAAACTCCCCTAACCCGGACGACGCTGGGCCACTTGTGTGCCGCCTCATGGGTCTCCCGGTCCTGCGATCGAACCCGGGTCTGTAGTGACGCCTTAGACCGCTACGCCACTCGGGAGGCCCTCACATTGCTTAGAATTTAGCTGCTTAGCAATTTCTACGCACGCCTCGGAGCTCCGGAATCATCACTAGACACAGCAGGCTTGCAAGTCACATTGTGCGAGCTTGCAAGGTTATCTGTAATTCCTATTGGAATCAAGGCAGTGTGGGGATATACAACTGTAGTCTACTCCATACAGCTTCTTCTCTCCTACATACCATACTTCCCACCTCTTCCTTTACTGACTGATGTACACGATAAAATTGCCTCCCTTTGCCAAAGATCAGCCCTTTTTGCCCAGATCAAAGACTTCCCTGCGGCCCAACGGGATCTGAATATCTACCCCCTCTCTCACACCATTGTTAGCCACCACATCGTCCTTCTCATTACCCTCCACACCCACATAGGCAGGAACCCAGCAAAATCTTACCACCACTCCCATCCTCTACAATCCCATTAACAGCACCATTATCTCCACAAACAGGTCTCCCCTATCTGACCTGCCCATCTTCACACTACTCAACACTGCATCCGAATCAGATTAGATCGCCACTGAGTGGTTTCACCTCCTCCACCCATCTCAAATCTATAATCATGGCCATCAACTCGGCCGCATACACTGACACATAATCAGTTAATCGCTTACATACTCCAACATTGAAATCTGGGATATACAGCCCTGCCCCCACCTTACCACCTTTACCTTGACCGTATGTTGCAGCCTAACATCTTTAAAATTCCTCCTAGAATACACCATGAAGCAGGACTTGGCCACAGATATCTTAAACCCCCATGTTAGACACCAATCTTCCACAGCTTCTTGGCTCTTCCTCATCACATATTTCAAATTCCCATCTCTCTTCCATACAGCCCCATCATCGGCATACAATACCACACCCACTCACTGTCCCACACCCTTAAATATGTAATCTATCATCAAGGTGATCGATACCACACTAAACACACTTCCCTGAGGAGTACATTGCCCTTGGCGTTTTTCCTATTTTGTTGCATTACAACCTGTAATTTAAATTGATTTTTATTTGAATTTCATGTAACGTACATACACAAAATAGTCCAAATTGGTGAAATGAAATGAAAAAAATGACTTGTTTAAAACCTCTTAGGGATCCCTTCACCTCTATTCCCGCTCGAATCCCGGTAACGGGATTGATTTGACAACATCCAGTAAAATTGCAGCGTGCCAAATTCTAAAACAGAAATACTCATAATAAAAATTCACAAACATACATGTGTAATGCATAAAATAAGCTTTACTTGTTGTTAATCCAGCCGCCATGTCAGATTTCAAAAAGACTTTACGGCAAAAGCACACCATGCGATTATCTGAGGACAGCACCCAGCATACAAACACATACAAATCATATTGCAACCAGCCAGGTACGACACAAAAGTCAGAAATAACGATATAATTCATGCCTTACCTTTGAAGATCTTCTTCTGTTTGCACTCAAAAATGTCCCAGAAACATCACAAATGTTCCTTTTGTTCGATAAATTCCTTCTTTATATCCCCAAAATGTCAATTTATTTGGCGCGTTTGATTCAGAAATACACCGGTTCCAACTCGCCCAACATGACTACAAAGTATCTAACAAGTTACCTCTCAAAGGAAAAACATAAACCAATTTCTAAAGACTGTTGACATCTAGTGGAAGCCATAGGAACTGCAAGCATATTTCTATTAAAAAGGGATTACCATAGAAACCTAATGGAAAACATTGAGCTCAAAAAATGTGTTCCCTGGATGGATTGTGCTCGGGGATTTGCCTGCCAAATAAGTTCTGTTATACTCACGGACATTATTCAAACAGTCTTAGAAACGTCAGAGTGTTTTCTATCCAAATCTACTAATAATATGCATATCATAGCTTCTGGGCCTGAGTAGCAGGCAGTTTACTTTGGGCACACTTTTCATCTGGAAGTGAAAATAATGCCCCCAAGCCCAAATAGGTTTTAAGAAGTCACATAATTAGTTAAATAAAGTCCACCTGTGTGCATTTTAAGTGTCAAATAATCTGTCACACGATCTCAGTATATAAATACACCTGTTCTGAAAGGCCCCAGAGTCTGCAACACCACTAAGCAAGGGGCACCACTAAGCAAGCGGCACCATGAAGACCAAGGAGCTCCTCAAACAGGTCAGGGACAAAGTTGTGGAGAAGTACAGATCAGGGTTGGGTTATACATTTTTTTTTTTTTTTTTTTACTTTGAACATCCCACGGAGCACCATTAAATCCATTATTACACATTTTTAAGAATATGGCACCACAACAAAACTGCCAAGAGAGGGCCTCCCACCAAAACTTATGGACCAGGCAAGGAGGGAATTAATGAGAGAGGAAACAAAGAGACCAAAGATGACAATGAAGGAGCTGCAAAGCTCCACAGAGATTGGAGTATATGTCCATAGGACCAATTTAAGCTGAATACTCCACAGAGCTGGGCTTATTGGTAGAGTGGACAGAAAAAAGCCAATGCTTAAAGAAAAAAAGAAGCAAACACGTTTGGTTTTCGCCAAAAGGCAGGTGGGAGACTCCCCCAAACATATGGTAGAAGGTACTCTGGTCAGATGAGACTAAAATTGAGCTTTTTGGCCAGCAAGGAAACGCTATGTCTGCCCAAACCCAACACCTCTCATTACCCCGAGAATACCATCCCCACAGTGAAACATGGTGGTGTCAGCATCATGCTGTGGGGATGTTTTTCATCGGCAGGGACTGGGAAACTGGTCAGAATTGAAGGAATGATGGATGGTTCTAAATACAGGGAAAGTCTTGAGGGAAACCTGTTTCAGTCTTCCAGAGATTTGAGAATAGGACGGAGGTTCACCTTCCAGCAGGACAATGACCCTAAGTATACTGCTAAAGCAACCCTTGAGTGGTTTAAGGGGAAACATTTAAATGTCTTGGAATGGCCTAGTCAAAGCCCAGACCTCAATCCAATTGAGAATCTGTGGTATGACTTAAAGATTGCTGTACACCAGCGGAACCAATCCAACTTGAAGGAGCTGGAGCAGTTTTGCCTTGAAGAATGGGCAAAAATCCCAGTGGCTAGATGTGCCAAGCTTATAGAGACATACCCCAAGAAACTTGCAGCTGTAATTGCTGCAAATGGTGGCTCTACAAAGTATTGACTTTGAGGGGGTTAATAGTCAGCTTTTTTGTCATATTTCTTGTTTGTTTCACAATAAAAAATATTTTGCCTCTTCAAAGTGGTAGGCATGTTGTGTAAATAAAATGAAACAAACCCCCCAAAAATCTTTTTTAATTCCAGTCTGTAAGGCATCAAAATGGAAAAAATGCCACAGGGGTGAATACTTTCACAAGCCACTGTACCATTATCCACTTCGAACCACACTGAGAAATCGGACCCCACTCTCACCTGTATGACTCGATCAAACAGGAATGGCCAACGCACTCAACTTGCGCAACAACTCTTCCCTCCAGTTGGTATTGGTATTGTATTGTATTGTAAGCTTTCTCAATATCAAAATACACAATACTCATCACCTCTTTTTTAAACGATCTGAATGGCAAGAACCATTTCAGTAATGGTTGCAATAAATACAAGTAACATATTGGATTATTTTAAATATATTTTTACATTTATATTTGATTATCTTAAGATGAATTAAATACTCAATCAATCAACGTACATGCACAAACATAGATATTGACAAAAATAATTATAAAAATCAACATGCAATAGAGAATGCTGGGAAATATGATAATATTGGGCATGGTTTTGGTTCAAAAATGTGTATGGGTTTCAGGCTCCTGTATTTAGTGATGCTATATTTGATACCGGAGCTCCATGGCATGCGTTGAAATCGCTAAGCAGTTTCTTTCAAAGCAGTGTGCCAATGCTTGTATCAATTTATCAGAAGCATGTGATCAATGATGTCCGAAGGTTTATTTTGTCAAAACAACCACCTTGCCTTTGCGACGTGATATATAATAATTTGGCTGTTCTAAATGATTTTGACCAACAGGCGGCACTAGTTCATGTGTTGATCAAAGCCTCAAATAATTACCTATTTTTGGCTGGAAATGTGTAATGCTTCCATAAGCTTCATTTCACCAATACTACCTGTAAAATTAGGCCCTCAAAATAAGGCCTTATGAAATACATATGTTATTGTGTTAAAGTGGCACTCCAGTCTCCTTTTCACCTAATTAAACACCTGATTTACTTAAAAGGCACATCTCAAGTAGGTGTTCCACTGGAGGACACCTTTAAATATATATATATACAAAAATTATGATTACATATTCGCATATCTCACTTGGTGAGGTCCATAGGACTAAAAATGGAGGAAAGCAACAACCATGTCTCTGTCATTAAGGTAATTGGTTGCACCATCTTATTTATGGGCTTCATAGCAAAGGGGGTGAATACATATGAACGCACCACCTTTTTTTTTTTTTTTTTTTTTTACAAATACAGTCATTGGTCATTGACTTGAAATATTTTAATACGGCATTACAGTAAGGAGTGTGTTAATTTAACACTGTTCCGGTGTCTATATGGGTCCACAGACTCAACACTCTCAGAGTTCATTTTGTTTTTTAACACTGGAGAATTTGCTGTGCACATTAATATTCAGAGTGCAGCTTCTTCCCTCCTTCAAGTGAAAAAAAATGTTGGGAAGCAATTGGCTGTAATGACCAGCCAGGTCACCAGCGCATTCAGTTGTTAATGAAAGCTGATGTCTTCTATTCTGCCCATGGAACACAGGAATGGGCAATGCCTGGAAATGATATGGCCATAGACTATACACCTCCTAGCACTGATTGCATTGTTTACCACTGAAGCAGGTCCTAAGATGCATAATGATGTTACATCATACTGAGCAGTGAACACAGTATTTCTCCTCCGATGATGACTGATTAGACATATTTCTTGTGACACCTCCCAAACAGAGAGCAGAATATGGACCTGCATTGTCTCAAACTAACCTGGTCCCATAGCTGTTTGTTCCATCTTGGCAAATCATATGGGTCATACTGTGATATGTTTTATCCTGTTATGATTCGCAGTTCTAGGTGGTTCAACACTAGTACACATAATGCACTACTTTGACCAGAGTCATATTAGTCCTGGTCAAAAACTAGTGCACTATTTAGGGAATATGGTATCATTTGGGATGCACTTATCTGACTGGTGCCAGTGTTGCCAACTATTTTTCAGTGAGAATCACTATTGGCTCCTTGATTTGTTGCTAGAAATCACTAGATTACCCCTGACAACTCGATAAATATAGCGACAAAGTTACTAAATTGACAACACTGGTGGCAGCAGGCAGAGTACACAGTTGCTATATCCAGCCAGATCACTCAAGATTTGCTTAAAAATTTGACATCTGTCCATGTCCTGAGGACATCTGTAAATGCCTTCAAAACCGACTCTGGATCCGAAGGTTGCGTGTTCAATCCCAGTGGTAGACACTTGTTTTTTTTCTTAACCATTCAGAATGAATTCCAAAACTTTATGTTTTAACCCTATCCAAAACTTTAACCCTTCAGAACCATTCAGAACGATGCAAAACAGGACAAGCAACCCAGGGTGTCAAAGAACTTCTAAATTTGACATTTGGAGCAACTTTGAAATATGATGTTTGGAAAAACGTGGATAAATGTCAGAATCTGAAGTCAAATTGGTAAAACTGTGAGATCTTCATGCTATACTTGCCCTTTTCCCTCCAATCAGATTGGTGTCAATTTTGTATTAATATATATTTATTTTAATTTTAGTCTCTTTTCTATCCTGTTATTTTAATAGTAAAGAACTCCCCATAAAACGAGCTCGTTTCTAATTTTTGAAACTTGGAAAATGTCCCTTCCCCCACTCCTCCACATGTAAGCACACACTGCACTCATCCTGCAGCTGCACAAGCAGAGGATGCCAGTGCCGAGTGGTATTATGAGTAGAATGAGAGAATAGTCAGATTAATTGATAACTAAAATGGCAGTGCAGATGGCACTCTTGCTAAATGCAGAGAGGTATTATAGGTAATGAATGTATATAGACCCCTTTCCAGTACACAGCACACTGACATCACATACGGATGTCCACGACTCTTGGCTGCAATAAGAAAGCCATTGACATCTGTGCCCGTTTAACATAGCCTAGATTTACGTTTTTATTACTTTAAACAAAATTACTTTTTTTGGTTCTCATGCTTACAATTATGTTTAGATTCTTACTTGAACAGTCAGTAAGATTATATAGTATTTGGTTGTGATCTTTGCAAAATAAGATTTTGGATTCAGCAGTCGTTAGCTAGAATGCTAACGCTCATTGACATAGGCTGTAGCAAAAGATAGCCAAAGAGCCAATTTACTGGTTTGAGTTCAAATGTTTTTTAAGTATAATGCAGTGGATTTGCGATGATGACACAAACCTTATATTAAGCAGGAACTTCATACGAGCCTTAAAATCCAATTATAATCCAAAAGTAGTGAAAGGCACTCATCAGCAACATGTAAATAGAGCCTTTTTTGCTTGTGTTATATAAGTACTCCACCCTGTTCTGCCACTCACTTGCGCGCATCGCCCTTGGGACCATGACATGACTTCTGAAGACTGGTAAAACAAACGTCTTGAGAAACTTACAAACATCCTAACACGGTCCTCACTTTTATGGTGAAACCACATGAATTTCACTTGATCACATGTTTCCACATGTAAAATGTCACATGTGAAGTGCTCCAAAATCACATTTTCACATGTGAATTGTCACGTGAAGTGTTCAAAAAACAAGTTTTCACGCCACCAGTTCTGTGGCCATGACAAAGATCGACCACAGATTTTTTGGCAAGAATACATTTCTGCACTGCTGAAAGTTGCCCAGAATCAAGTCAATAATTGTTCAATTACACCAATGAAAAAGTAGCAGTACGAAGCAAAACCTGACATTAATGATCTGAGGATTTGAACTTGCAACCTTATGCTCTGGACCACATTGATATCTCAGCAGCGCCACAGGATACATATTGTTTACCAAGAACATATATCGAGACATTATCCGGTACAATGTGTTCCCTGGTTAACAAAAAGGTCATAGGTAGACAAAAAGTAACTTCAGAGGTACACAAGAATTCACATGGTTCACATAGCTTTTAGGGTACATGTGCGGATAATCTAGTATAATGGTACATTTTTCAACACAATATATTCAACAAAAGGTACAATCATTAATGGGCTGGTGAAGGTGGTTTCAATGTGCTAGCTTGTGCTCATTAGCATATTTGGTGGCATGGTGTAATATATGTTGTATTTGTGCCAACCATCAGTGGAAATGTATGAGTTTGTGATTTATCATTATGTTCATGAAGGTTAAGCACCTCTTTTGATGCAGTCAGCAATGCAATTGTTTTACGACTCTGGTATCACGTCACTGTGCACAACCCTGCATGGTTGGGAATTTGCTGGTGTTGTGTCCCTTGCTCTACCCTCTCTCTTTTATACTTTTCTTTGGAAGGCCATGGAGGCAGCAGTGGATTGACTAGGTCTGGCGCTGCCTTTCTGGTCCAGCGAGCCAGGCCGGAATAGCCTGAAGTACTGGGGAAGCCAGAAGGGTAACAGTGGCTTTTACCGATTCAAATTTGAATTTGAACCTAATAAAATTACCCTTTTTAAGAATTTCTGATAATCAAGAGCTGCACTTGTTAAGATGTTACTGTGCATTTCCTAGTAACTTAATGGCCGCTTTTTCACAGAAAGTGAATGTTTTAATATTCAGTAACTTACTGTTAAGTAGCTGCAAGTCTGCATTTAGATGCATTTATTGTAGCTGGGGATTTTAACCAGGCTAATCTGAAAACAAGGCTCCCTAAATTTTATTAGAATATCAAATGCGCGACCCGGCTGGCAAAAGCCTGGATCATTGTTACTCTAACGCCCTCCTTTCGGCAAATCTGACCACGACTCCATTTTGTTGCTCCCAGCCTATAGACAGAAACTAAAACAGGAAACGCCCATGCTCAGGTTTGTTCAACGCTGGTCCGACCAATCTGATTCCACGCTTCAAGATCACGTGGACTGGGTTATGTTCCGGATAGTGTCGAACAACAACATTGGTGAGTGAGTTTCGGTGAGTTTCGGCGAGTTTCAATTCGGTGAGCGAGTTTATTAGCAAGTGCTTCGGTGATGTTGTACCCACGGTGACTATTAACTTCTTGTCAATAGGGGGGCGCTGTTTTCACTTTGGAAAAAATTGTGCCCAAATTAAACTGCCTCGTACTCTATTCTGGATCGTACAATATGCATATTATTATTACTATTGGATAGAAAACACTCTCAAGTTTCTAAAACTGTTTGAATTATATCTGTGAGTAAAACAGAACTCCTTTTGCAGCAATCTGAAAACGAGGCTCTGCCTATTCAATTGCCTAATATTTATCGATATGCATGCACTTCATACGCCTTCCACTAGATGTCAACAGGCAGTGGAAGGTGGAATGGGGTGTCTAGCTTGATCTGAGGTCGAACAAGAGCTCTTGGAATGACGTGTCCAGAATTTCCTTTCTCTACCTAGGCGCGGAAAGCACCTCCATATTGTCTTATGATAAGCGTTCGGTATACACGGCTAATATCTCCGGCTCTGTTTTTATTTGATATTGTATAACTTGATGTTATAAGACTGTCATCTGATGAAGTTGGTCAAGGTTAGTGATTAATTTTATATCTTTTGCTGGTTTTTGCGATCGCTACCTTTTGCTGCTAATAAATGCATTTGTGTGTTTGGCTATTGTGGTAAGCTAATATAATGCTATTTGTGTTTTCGCTGTAAAACACTTAAAAAATCGGAAATATTGGCTGGATTCACAAGATGTTTATCTTTCATTTGCTGTACACCATGTATTTTTCATAAATGTTTTATGATGAGTATTTAGGTATTTCACGTTGCTCTCTGTAATTATTCTGGCTGCTTTGGTGATATTTTTGATGGTAGCTGCAATGTAAAACTATGATTTATAGCTCAAATATGCACATTTTCGAACAAAACATAAATTTATTGTATAACATGTTATAAGACTGTCATCTGATGAAGTTGTTTCTTGGTTAGTGACTAATTATATCTATATTTGGTCAGTTTTGTGATAGCTACCTATGCGGTAGATACATGGGTTGAGTCTTTTGCTATTGTGGTTAGCTAATAGAAATACATATTGTGTTTTCGCTGTAAAACATTTTAAAAATCGGAAATGATGCCTGGATTCACAAGATGTTTATCTTTCATTTGCTGTATTGGACTTGTGATTTCATGATATTTATATGCTATTATTTACTTGTGGCGCTATGCTAGGTTATACTAGTCAGCTTTTACTGATAAGGATGCTCCCGGATCCGGGATGGGTGTTAAGTAAAGGTTAAAACCTTCTCCAACCAGAAACCGTGGATTGATCAATCAATCAATCAATCAAGTTTATTTTATATAGCCCTTCGTACATCAGCTAATGTCTCGAAGTGCTATACAGAGACCCAGCCTAAAACCCCAAACAGCTAGAATGCAGGTGTAGAAGCACGGTGGCTAGGAAAAACTCCCTAGAAAGGCCAAAACCTAGGAAGAAACCTAGAGAGGAACCAGGCTATGAGGGGTGGCCAGTCCTCTTCTGGCTGTGCCGGGTGGAGATTATAACAGAACTATGCCAAGATGTTCAAAAATGTTCATAAGTGACAAGCATGGTCAAATAATAATCATGAATAATATTCAGTTGGCTTTTCATAGCCGATCATTAAGAGTTGAAAAACAACAGGTCTGGGACAGGTAGCGGTTCCATAACCGCAGGCAGAACAGCAGCAAGGCCAAGCGGACTGGGGACAGCAAGGAGCCACCACGCCCGGCAGTCCCGACGTATGGTCCCAGGGCTCAGGTCCTCCGAGAGAAAGAAAGAGAGAAGGAGAAAATTAGAGAGAGCCAAGATTTTCAAAATGTTCATAAATGACAATCATGGTCAAATAATAATCAGGAATAAATCTGTTGGCTTTTCATAGCCGATCATTAAGAGTTGAAAACAGCAGGTCTGGGACAGGTAGGGGTTCCGTAACCGCAGGCAGAACCGTTGAACTGGAATAGCAGCAAGGCCAGGCGGACTGGGGGCAGCAGGGAGTCGTCATGCCCGGTAGTCCTGACGTATGGTCCTAGGGCTCAGGTTCTCAGAGAGAGAAAGAAAGAGAGAACGAGAGAATTAGAGAAAGCATACTTAAATTCACACAGGACACTGGATAAGACAGGAGAAGTACTCCAGGTATAACCAACTGACCCTAGCCCCCCGACACAAACTACTGCAGCATAAATACTGGAGGCTGAGACAGGAGCGGTCAGGAGACACTGTGGCCCCATCCGAAGATACCCCCGGACAGGGCCAAATAGGAAGGATATAACCCCACCCACTTTGCCAAAGCACAGCCCCCGCACCACTGGAGGGATATCTTCAACCACCAACTTATAATCCTGAGACAAGGCCGAGTATAGCCAACAAAGATCTCCACCACAGCACAAACCAAGGGGGGGCGCCAACCCAGACAGGAAGATCACGTCAATAACTCAACCCACTCAAGTGACGCACCCCTCCCAGGGACGGCATGAAAGAGCACCAGTAAGCCAGTGACTCAGCCCCTGTAACAGGGTTAGAGGCAGAGAATCCCAGTGGAGAGAGGGGAACCGGCCAGGCAGAGACAGCAAGGGCGGTTCGTTGCTCCAGAGCCTTTCCGTTCACCTTCACACTCCTGGGCCAGACTACACTCAATCATATGACCTACTGAAGAGATAAGTCTTCAGTAAAGACTTAAAGGTTGAGACCGAGTCTGCGTCTCTCACATTGATGCCAGCATTCGCGCAAAACTGAAAGCGTGAACCACTGCTTTTAATCAGGGCAAGGCGACCAGAAACATGACAGAATACAAAAGAGTGTAACTATTCCTTCTGCAAATAAATCAAACAAGCTAAGGGTCAGTATAGCGACAAAGTAGATCCACAATTCAACGGCTCAGACACAAGAATTATGTGGCAGGGTCTACAGTCAATCACGGACTACAAAAAGTAAACCAGCCCCGTTGCGGACCCCAAATGTCTTGCTCCCAGACAAACTAAACAGCTTCTTTGCTCGCTTTGAGAACAATACAATGCCAATGACACAGCCCACTACCAAAACCTGCGTGTTCTCCTTCACCGCAGCCAACGTGAGTAAAACATTTAAACGTGTTAACCCTTGCAAGGCTGCCGGCCCAGACGGCATCCCTTGCTGCGTCCTCAGAGCATGCACAGACCAGCTGGCTGGTGTGTTTACGGACATATTCAATCCATCCCTATCCCAGTCTGCTGTTCCCACATGCTTCAAGAGGGCCACCATTCTTCCTGTTCCCAAGAAAGCTAAGGTAACTGAGCTAAATGACTATCGCCCCGCAGCACTCACTTCTGTCATGCTTTGAGAGACTAGTCAAGGATCATATCACCTCCACCTTACCTGACACCCTAGACCCACTCCAATTTGCTTACTGCCCCAATAGGTCCACAGACGACGCAATCGTAATCACACTGCCCTAACCCATCTGGACAAGAGGAATACCTATGAAAGAATGCTGTTCATCGTCTACAGCTCAGCATTTAACACCATAGTACCCTCCAAACTCGTCATTAAGCTCGAGACCCTGGGTCTCGACCCCGCCCTGTGCAACTGGCTCATGGACTGTCTGACGGGATGCCCCCAGGGGGGAAACAACATCTCCACCCCGCTGATCCTCTAAACTGGGGCCCCACAAGGGTGTGTTCTCAGCCCTCTCCTGTCCTCCCTGTTCACCCATGACTGCGTGGCCATGCACACCTCTAACTCAATCATCAAGTTTGCAGACGACACTACAGTGGTAAGCTTGATTAACAACAACAACAACGAGACGGCCTACAGGGAGGAGGTGAGGGCCCTCGGAGTGTGGTGTCAGGAAAATAACCTCACACTCAACGCCAACAAAACAAAAGAGATGATTGTGGACTTCAGGAAACAGCAAAGAGAGCCCCCCCTATCAACATTGACGGGACAGTAGTGGAGAAGGAGGAAAGTTAAGTTCCTTGGTGTACACATCACGGACAAACTGAAGGCTGAAGGAATTTGGCTTGTCACCAAAAACACTCACAAACTTTTACAGATGCATCCTGTCGGGCTGTATCACTGCATGGTACGGCATCATCTCCGCCCTCAACCGCAGGGCTCTCCAGAGGGTAGTGAGGTCTGCACAACACATCACCGGGGGCAAAATACCTGCCCTCCAGGACACCTACACCACCCGATGTCACAGGAAGGAAGGCCAAAAAGATCATCAAGGACAACAACCACCCGATCCACTGCCTGTTCACCCCGCTATCATCCAGAAGGTGAGGTCAGTACAGGTGCATCAAAGCTGGGACCGAGAGACTGAAAAACAGCTTCTATCTCAAGGACATCAGACTGTTAAACAGCCATCACTAACATTGAGTGGATGCTGCCAACATACTGACTCAAACCTCTAGCCACCTAATAATACAAAATTGGATGTAATAAATGTATCACTTGTCACTTTAAACAATGCCACTTTATATAATGTTTACATACCCTACATTACTCATCTCATATGTATATACTGTACTCTATACCATCTACTGCATCTTGCCTATGCCATTCAGCCATCGCTCATCCATATATTTATATGTACATATTCTTATTCATTCCTTTACAGTTGTGTGTATAAGGTTGTTGTTGTGAAATTGTTAGATTACTTGTTAGATATTACTGCACGGTCGGAACTAGAAGCTCAAGCATTTCGCTAAACTCTCAATAACATCTGCTAACCATGTGTATGTGACCAAGAAAATTTGATTTGAAGTCAGTTATTGCACATTTTCACAGTAGCTCACGGTAGCTCATAACGGTGTTGCAGAGATGCGAGTTTTACAATGACTTGTTAAACAGCTACAGATTAAATATTGTATGATTGTTGGTATCACACACACTTATGCCAGTTTTATCAAGGCTGGAGAAGTAATAGCATACAAGCTTCGTGTTTACAACCAGAATACAACAGACCATATTAATGTTCCCGCTCAAGATAGACCAAAAATAGCTAACTGAAAGCCACACCTCCAATAAGCCACACCTGCAACATTCTGATAGGCTGTCACTGCTACAGTATGCTGCCAATTATTTGGCGACATATCGCATTCATTTGATTAATTCAAATGTGTGTTTTAGCTCAATGTTCCAAATGCCTGTATCGCAAGAATCAAGTTTTTTATTTTTTGTTTGTCTTTATGAGCGTTCTATTCTGAACAAAAATATGAAACGCAACATGCAACAATTTCAATGATTTTACTGAGTTACAGTTAATAGGGAAATCAGTCAATTTAAATAAATAAATTAGACCCTAATCTATGGATTTCACATGACTGGGCAGGGGCACAGCCATGGATGTGCCTGGGAGGGCATAGGCCCACCTATTTAGGAGATTAGCCCACCCACTGGGAAGCAAGGCCCAGCCAATCAGAATATGTTTCCCCCCACAAAAGCGCTTCATTGTAGACAGAAATACTCCTCAGCTGTCCGGGTAGCTCGTTTCAGACGATCTCTCAGGTGAAGAAGTCGTATGTGGAGGTAATGGGCTGTCGTGGTAACACGGGGTCTGTGGGTGTGAGGCTGATTGGATGTACTACCAAATTCTCTAAAATGACAGTGGCTTATCGTAGAGAAATGAACATGACATTTTATGGCAACAGCTGTTTTGGACGTTTTTGTGGTAGCATGCCAATTGCACCCTCCATCAACATTTGAGTCATCTGTGGCATTGTGTTGTGTGACAAAACTGCACAGAGTGGTCTTTTATTGTCCAGAGCACAAAGTGCACCTGTGTAATGATCATGAATGATGATAATAAATGTGTTTATGTTAATTAACAATGAATTACCGTGAGACGGACAGTTATTTGCTTGACAATCACCGGCTGACAAAATTTTGTGACCGTCACAGCCCTACACCTAACCAATAAAACTATAAACGCTTATGGGATTTCCTCCAACCCGATACTACATTGTGAATAAAAATCCATGCCCTGTTCAAAAGGACCAATGAATGTGGAACATGATTTTCTGTGTTTATCTTGTTAGGTAGAGACTTGTTACCTAAATTTAATGCTACAATTTATTGTACCCCAGATGGAGTTTACATTGAAATCCCAAACAATGAGATATTAAACCAATGAGTAAGCAGGCAAATTGAACCACTACCCCAGGAAGAGTGGGGGTCTGACACTGCTTCCCAGTCTATCCTGTCTCAGGTGCCAGACTCATTATGGATGGAGCCCTCAAATGACAGTGGACTGAGAGGCAGTGCTAGCCTGGTTATAATAACTGTTGATCCCAGAAAGAAACTCTAGTCTCGAGAGCTACCTTAAACTTTGAAAGGGGGAATAGAAATTGTAATCTATTGCTTACCTTAACATTTTTGGAAAACTATCACAGAGTGATAAAAGGAGGGAATGTGAGGGAAAATGTTTATGTGGATCAGATCATACACAGATTGTATGTTTAGCACACTTATTACTTTTCTAATAACCAACTCTGTTGGGTTCATGCTTGTGACTGATTGATTGTACACGCGGATTGATTGTACATGGGAAGAATCCTCATTATCACTGTTTAAGCAATTTGGAGGAAAGTACCCAGAACATTGCTTTGGGAAACAAGAAGAGTATCTCAGTTTCAATGGCTCAGCCTCGAGAGAAAAAGCCTCTTGAGGTATCGGTCAGTCACATGCAGGAGCCAACGTTAATAATGAAAATCATGCTTATATATCTTGTTTGTGTAGCAGTATATAAGAACTGAGAGGGAACGCCCTTTTCATCAAGCTTGGATTGAGTTTGTGAAACTCTCCGGCCATGGTAAAAAAGATTGATTAATTTACATTGAGTTTGAGTCCTTAGTGGTGAATTTCCACAACACAGTATTCCTGGAGGGGCAGATGAGTGAGGAGGATATTGTGCAGACTGACTCTTTCTCTGCATGCGTCACCAGACCAGAGATACTCTGAGAACCAGACACTGCTGTGGTCTGTCTGGTGTTTTTCTCTCTCACACAAGTCAACAAAGTCTGTTTTTTTTAACATCCTTTTATTAATACCCCCTTGCATGGTCCATGAGTTTTGGTTGGCGGCCCTCTCTTGGCAGGTTTGTTGTGGTGCCATATTCTTTCCATTTTTTATAATGGATTTAATGGTGATCTGTGGGATGTTCAAAGTTTCTGATATTTTTTATAACCCAATCATGCTCTGTACCTCTCCACAACTTTGTCCCTGACCTGTTTGGAGAGCTCCTTGGTCTTCATAGTGCCGCTTGCTTGGTGGTGCCCCTTGCTTAGTGTTGTTGCAGACTCTGGGGCCTTTCAGAACAGGTGTATATATACTGAGATCATGTGACACTTAGTTAAATAAAGTCCACCTGTGTGCAATCTAATTATGTGACTTCTGAAAGTAATTGGTTGCACCAGATCTTATTTAGGTGCTTCATAGCAAAGGGGGGGAATACATATGAACGCACCACCTTTCAATTTTTTATTATTTAGAATTTTTGGAAACAAGCTATTTTTTTCATTTCACTTCACCAATTTGGACTATTTTGTGTATGTCCATTACATGAAATCCAAATAAAAATCTATTTAAATTACAGGTTGTAATGAAACAAAATAGGAAAAGCGCTAAGGGGGGTGAATACTTTTGCAAGGCACTGTAAGTAAGCATTTCACTGTAAGGTCTACACACAGCAGTTGGATCCAAAAATCTCAAATTTGGACTCATCAAACCAAAGGAGAGATTTCCACCGGTCTAATGTCCATTGCTTGTGTTTCTTGGCCCAAGCAAGTCTCTTCTTATTATTTGTGTTCTTCAGTAATGGTTTCTTTGCAGCAATTTGACCGTGAAGGCCTGATTCACTCAGTCTCCTCTGATCAGTTGATGTTGAGATGTGTGTGTTACCTGAACTCTGTGAGGTGCAATTTGAGGTGCAGTTAATTACCGATTTCTGAGGCTGGTAACTCTAATGAACTTATCCTCTGCAACAGACATAACTTTGGCATCTACCTTTCCTGTGGCGATCCTCATGAGAGTCAGTCTCATCCTAGCGTTTGGTGGTATTTATGAGTGCACTTGAAGAAACTTTCAAAGTTCTTGAAATGTTTCGTATTGACTGACCTTACTGTCTTCAAGTAATGTTGGACTGTTGTTTCTCTTTGCTTATTTGAGCTATTCTTGCCATAATATGGACTTGGTCTTTTACCAAATAGGGTTATCTTCTGTAAACCACCCCTATCTTGTTGCAACACAACTGATTGGCACAAATGCAATTAGAAGGAAAAAAATGTAACAAATTAACTTTTAACAAGGCACACCCATGAATTAAAATGCATTCCAGGTGACTACTTCATGTAGCTGGTTGAGAGAATGCCAAGAGTGTGCAAAGCTGCCATCAAGGCAAAGGGTGGCTACTTTGATGAATCTGAAATATATATTTTTTTTAGATTTGTCTAACATGTTTTTGGTTACTATGTGATTCCATGTGTTTTTTCATAGTTTTCATGTCATCACTATTATTCTACAATGTATAAAATAAAGAAAACCCCTTGTATGAGTAGGTGACTGGTACTGTCGGAGGTCCCCTGAAAAAAACGTGTCCGCCTATGGAAATCAAAGGCCTCTCCAAATGATTAGTTCTGGCCCTGATTACAGGGAATAGACTGCCATTTGGGATGTAGCCTTTGTCTGAGCTGTGCCAAAATCTGGTGGAGCTGATTAACTGAGTCCTGTAACTCTCCTAACAGAATGCTGTGCTGGTTGGGAGCAGGCAGATGACAAATAACATCCTGGGGAGTCTTGGCAGCGGTACGGCTTATATTTAGAGAGAGGTCACCTTTTTTGCGTCCCAAATGTAACCCTATTCCATTTACAGTGCTAGTTTTTAACCAAAACCCTATGGGAAATAGGCTGCTATTTGGGACAAAGGCATAGTTACACTTCCTGTCTTGGTCTGGTCACAACAGAATGTTGTACAGTAGACTGCACAGTGTTGTGCAATTATTTCCAGGGTGGGTGCATTATATAACTATAAACAATTCTCTACCGGGGTACGATTATAATACAATGTCAAGAAAGGTTTCTGAGCAGTGAGCACAAGCCTCTTTGGGACTCAAGTCCCTCTTCAAAGAAGCTAAAATGTATTCATGACTTTTTTCTGGGCCATACTTTTAAGAGACCGCTTGTATTACAAGCCAATCATCAAGCCAACATGTTCAACTATTTCCCCTCTTTTCAGGACCAAATGTATTGTTGTTTTAAATCCAGTGCTGACACCAGGCTGGCCAAACCACAGTAAACACAGGCAGCCCAATAGAATGGTTCTCTGGAACTAGGATCAACCACCATGCCACCACAGGCAGTGTCTGTTCTGCTTGTCTGTCCATCTGAAAACGGACAGGACCGTCTGCTCTCCTGGTCCACCCTGACAGCCCTGTATATTGACCCCTACCCTGAGATGACATCTCCGGCGAGCTTCCAGGAGCTGGTTGGGGCAGACTGTGATGGACCCCCTCCCCACACCACCACAGGACAGCCTCCAGCATCATCATAATTACAGGGAAGGACTGAAGGATGGAAGCGCTCTGAATGGTAATAGGTTCAGGAGCATTTATAGAAGTCATGAGAACCTCTAGGCACACTTTGTTAAATACTGTTAAATAACTATTGTTCAGTTCTAACATTGTAAAAATCTCCATTGCATGTTATCGGGATTATGAATATATACCCTAAACAAGATTATGTGTAATATACAGGCATATAAAAGACACTTGAAAAACAATTGTTGCCCTTAAATTGTCTATATGACTTTAGGATGTAAAGCAGCATGTATTGTTCAGATGAAAGCATTACAAAGAATGCAAGGATAAAGACATCTCTGTAATGACAAAACTCTGCAAATACCTCTCATTTTAAAAGCCTGTAGTTCCAGTTTCTCAGTCATTGCAAAATGACAACAACAGCCTGGGACTCTGTCCTCCCGTGGCTCCAGAAATATGCATTACCATTCCTAGCAGGGTCCATTGCATAGCAGACTCAACGGGGACATGAGATCGTTTTCTCTGCTAGTGGCGATCCCATGGAGATGAGTGTAGCAGTGTAGTGGTGAGATATGGCTGGCATGCTGCTAACAGCTGCCTCTCCCAGAGAGAAGGGTAGCGTCCCAAATGTTACACTATTTCCTATATAGTCTACTACTTTTGAGCAGACACTTACAGTAGCAGTGTGTGGGTTAAAATCACTGGCTAAGACAGAAAAAAATCCATATTACAACCTATCTGTTGTGATAATTGCGCTGTTTCGCCTGCATAGCCCAGTGCGGGCTATTCCACCTCGCCGCACTGGCAGGGCTACGGGGACCATTCAACCTGGTAGGGTTGGGGAGGCTCGGTGCTCAAGAGCACGTGTCCTCCTTCACGGTCCGGTATATCCGGCGCCACCTTCCCGCCCCAGCCCAGTACCACCAGTGCCTACACCACGCACCAGGCTTCCAGTGCATCTCCAGAGCCCTGTTCCTCCTCCCCGCACTCGCCCTGAGGTGCGTGCCCTCAGCCCGGTACCTCCAGTTCCGGCACCACGCATCAGGCCGATTGTGCGTCTCAGCCGGCCAGAGTCGTCCGTCTGCCCAACGCCGTCTGAGCCATCCGTCTGCCCAACGCCGTCTGAGCCATCCGTCTGCCCAACGCCGTCTGAGCCATCCGTCTGCCCAACGCCGTCTGAGCCATCCGTCTGCCCAACGCCGTCTGAGCCATCTGTCTGCCCAACGCCGTCTGAGCCATCTGTCTGCCCAGCGCCGTCTGAGCCATCCGTCTGCCAAGCGCCGTCTGAGCCATCCGTCTGCCACGAGCCATTAGAGCCGCCCGTCTGTCCCGAGCCGTTAGAGCCGTCCGTCAGTCAGGAGCCGCTAGAGCCGTCCGTCAGTCAGGAGCTGCCAGAGACGCCAGCCAGTCAGGAGCTGCCAGAGACGCCAGCCAGTCAGGAGCTGCCAGAGACGCCAGCCAGTCAGGAGCTGCCAGAGACGCCAGCCAGTCAGGAGCTGCCAGAGACGCCAGCCAGTCAGGAGCTGCCAGAGACGCCAGCCAGTCAGGAGCTGCCAGAGACGCCAGCCAGTCAGGAGCTGCCCTACGGTCATGAGCTGCCCTCCAGTCATGAGCTGCCCTCCAGTCATGAGCTGCCCTCCAGTCATGAGCTGCCCTCCAGTCATGAGCTGCCCTCCAGTCATGAGCTGCCCTCCAGTCATGAGCTGCCCTACAGTCATGAGCTGCCACTCAGTCCGGAGCTGCCACTCAGTCCGGAGCTGCTGCCCCTTCTCCCGGAGCTGCTGCCCCTTCTCCCGGAGCTGCTGCCCCTTATCCCGGAGCTGCTGCCCCTTATCCCGGAGCTGCTGCCCCTTATCCCGGTGCTGCCCCTTATCCCGATGCTGCCCCTTCATTTAGGTGGGTTTAGTTGGAGGGTGGTCATTGGGCGGGGGATACGGAAGCGGGGAGTGACTATGGTGGGGTGGGGACCTCGCCCAGCGCCAGAGCCGCCACCGTGGACAGACGCCCACCCAGACCCTCCCCTAGACTTTGTGCTGGTGCGCCCGGAGTTCGCACCTTAAGGGGGGGTTCTGTCACGTTCCTGACCTGTTTTACTTTGTTAAGTATTTGTTTTAGTTGGTCAGGGCGTGAGTTGGGTGGGTTAGTCTAGGTTTTCTATTTCTATGTGGGGTTTTGTGTTCGGCCTGGTATGATTCTCAATTAGAGACAGGTGTGTATCGTTTGTCTCTGATTGAGAGTCATACTAAGGCAGCCAGGGTTTCACTGGTGTTTTGTGGGTGTTTGTTTCCTGTGTCAGTGTTTGGGCCACACAGGACTGTTTGAGGTTAGTCACGTTTGTTGTTTTGTATTTTGTAGTGTTTTCTTGTGATTTACATTAAACATGTACAATTACCAATCCGCATCTTGGTCCGATCCATGCTCCTCCTCGTCTGAGGAGGAGAACGACATTGACAACCGTAACAAGTAGACTAAGTTATGAGGGAGGAAAGGGACCAAATCACTAGGGTGAGGCATATGGGATAATAACAGCTTACTACACAACATACACTTAGTATTACTTTATTGGCTACAGTATACATATCTCCCTGGCATATTTCGTCATTTATGCAATACATTTTTTGACTCACTGTTGTGCTGTGCTCACTTTAACAGTTAGATGGCGCGGTGATCCTTCTTGTGGGCTCTAGAAAAGGCCTGAAATCCTGACTTGGAATTCTGAGTTGGATGACCGTTCAAAATTATTTCCGTATTTTCCAAGTCGGAACTATTTTTTTCCTGAGTTCCCAGTTGTCTTGAACTCACTGAAGACAGAGATTTCCCAGTTCCGAGTTTCCAGCTGTTTTGAATGCTGCAGAAGTCATGCTGAATTGACAGCATTGCCAATGTATTCAAACTTTTCTGGCCCATTGCATTACCCCCTTTTTCGTGATATCCAATTGGTAGTTACGATCTTGTCTCATCACTGCAACTACCCTACGGAGACACGGCGAATGTCAAGAGCCACACTGCTTCTTGACACACTGCTTAACCTGGAAGCCAGCCGCACCAACGTGTCAGAGGAAACACTGTCAAACTGACGACAGGGTCAGCTTGCAGTCACTCGGCCCACCACAAGGAGTTGCTAGAGCACGATGAGACAAGGACATTCTGGCCGGTCAAACTCTCCCCTAACCCGGATGATATCTTCTGTATACCACCCCAACACAACTGATTGGCTCAAACACATTAAGAAGGAAAGACAAATACATTAACAATGCACACCTGTTAATTGAAATGCATTATACAGTGGGGCAAAGAAAGTGAGAGAAAAAAAATCCTGAAAATCACATTGCTCTAGAGGAGATCTGCATGGAGGAATGGGCCAAAATACCAGCAACAGTGTGTGAAAACCTTGTGAAGACTTACAGAAAACGTTTGACCTCTGTCATTGCCAACAAAGGGTATATAACAAAGTATTGAGATAAACTTTTGTTATTGACCAAATACTTATTTTCCACCATAATTTGCAAATAAATTCATAAAAAATCCTACAATGTGATTTTCTGGATTTCTTTTCCTCATTTTGTCTGTCATAGTTGAAGTGTACCTATGATGAAAATTACAGGCCTCTCTCATCTTTTTAAGTGGGAGAACTTGCACAATTGGTGGCTGACTAAATACATTTTTTGCCCCACTGTAGGTGACTACCTCATGAAGCTGAATGCTAATCATTTTGCAAATAATTTGTAAAGCTGTCATCAAGGCAAAGAGTGGCTACCTTGAAGAATCGGTTTAACACTTGGGATACTTCCATGTGTTATTTAATAGCTTTGATGTCTTCAGTATTATTCTACAGTGTACAGAAGAAGATAATAAAACTTAAGAAAAACCCTTGAATGAGTGGCTGTGTCCACATTTTTGACTGGTACTATATATATATATATATATATATACTGCTCAAAAAAATAAAGGGAACACTTAAACAACACAATGTAACTACAAGTCAATCACACTTCTGTGAAATCAAACTGTCCACTTAGGAAGCAACACTGATTGACAATAAATTTCACATGCTGTTGTGTCTTGCTAATTGCCTATAATGGGAAAGCATGCTGGTTGTCTTGGAACATATAAGACAAACTGGCACAGACAGACAACACAGGTTTAAATACCCAGGGGATAATGGGGAAGATGGGTGACACCTGGAGGGGGTCAGATCTACCAATTATCGGCATATCCTAGCTTCTGGGCCTGAGTAACAGGCAGTTTACTTTGGGCACGCTTTTCATCCGGACGTGAAAATACTGCGAGCTGGAGCTGGGGTAGGCTGTACAAACCCTCCACTGATAGTACAGAGGTTAATGGGTGGTTGGGAGGTCTCAGAGGTGGCAGGCTGGCTATGAGCTAACTCACTGATTCATTCCATGATAGCCTTGAACCCTTGGTCGTGGCATTCCGTCATAGAACAAAGCCCTTCCAAAAGGTCCAGCAGTAGCTCCTCGTACCTCCCAATGGGGGCTCCCTGCAGGGAGACAGCGTGGCGGAGCTGGTCCAAGTCTGCTGGGTCTGTCATGGCCAGTTCGTATTATTAGGGCACAAGGCGAGACCCAGATGCAGACACTGGAGGCAGATGGTTTGCGTCTTGGATATTTATTCATTATCCAGAAGGGGTAGGCAAGAGAATGGTCGTGGACAGGCAAAAGGTCAAAACCAGTTCAGGAGGTACAGTTTGGCAGGCTGGCTCGAGGTCCGGTCAGGAAGAATGGTCAGGCAGGCGGGTACAGAAAACAGACAAGGCAGAAAAGGCAGGAGCACGGGAAAAACACGCTTTTTGACTTGGAACATACAAGGCGAACTGGCACAGACAGACAGAAAACACAGGTTTAAATACCCAGGGGATAATGGGGAAGATGGGTGACACCTGGAGAGGGTGGAGACAAGCACGAGGACAGATGAAACAGATCAGGGTGTGACATAAATATATTCGTTTTTTTGCTAAACGGGTGGGGCTTGGTCCCACCTGCCCTGAATGATGCGTCACAACTGGTTTCATCGCAAAACTGGAGAGCAATCTCTGTCCGGTGAAGTCCACAAAGAATACTGTACGTAACAGTTTCATGACTTACAGCATGGTCAAGCAAGATAAAGTTTCTGACATTTTCGGACCACTAAACAAATATTGATTTAGAACCACGGAGCATGCGCAAATCGCAAAGAAAACAGGAGCTGTATCCACTATTCAAGCATCATTTCAATTTCAATATTATATTTAAAAAATGCATTCAATGCTATGGAGTGCTTTCTCCAGTGAGATACATTCCTCCTTTTGCGAATTGAAGGAAAATTATTAAATAGAGAGAGACGGAAGATAAACTGTTTAATTTATTTCAAATTTTGGGGGAAGGCTGGCAGGCTGGAAGGATTGACATCCATGCAAACACACCACTGGAGCTTTATGGGCCCTGATGTCATTTGGGTTGCATCTGTGGGCTCACCATGGTTCAGCCTTAGCAGATGAATACTAATCACTGCAGGTGTCCCGCTGCTCAAGACAATATTAAACACACTTTGATGTTTCAATACAACATGGTGAGCTATTTGTTTCTCCCTCCTCATTCCCGAAATAACAGAGGAGACCCAGGAATAATGTGATGGTAGTGTTACAGAAATGATAGAGGATTGTCATGCAAAGCGGTCCCACTGTGTGTATCAAATCACTGTTCTTTTGCTCTGTCAAACTTACATGTATAGAGAGCCTAAATGTATTCTACCCACACAGCAAGGTGGTTTGAAAAATATTCCCAAACCATATAGAAACAGTAGACTCCTCTCTTGGCACTACCTTTTAATTAACTTCCTCTTTGTTCAGAAGCTGAACTACTGTTCAGAGATATTGTACAGTGGCTTGTGAAGGTATTCACCTCCCTTGGCATTTTTCCTATTTTGTTGACTTACAACCTGGAATTAAAATAGATTTTTTTTAGGGCTTCTTGATTTGATTGACACAACATGCCTACCACTTTGAAGATGCATCATATTTTTTATTGTGAAACAAACAAAAAGTAAGACAAAAAAACTGAAAACAGATAACTATTCACCCCCCAAAGTCCTTTGTAGAGGCACCTTTTGCAGCAATTACAGCTACAAGTCTCTTGGGGTATGTCTCTATAAGCTTGGCACATCTAGCTACTGGGATTTTTGCCCATTCTTCAAGGCAAAACTGCTCCAGCTCCATCAACCTCTCTTATTGTCACTCAATGCCTAGGTTTACCTCCACTGTACCCGCACCCTACCACAGTGTCTGTACATTACTCCCTGCATCTATCCTACCATGCCCAGAAATCTGCTCCTTTTATTCGCTGTTCCTAATGCACTAGATGACCAGTTTTGATAGGCTTTAGCTGTACCCTCATCCTTCTCCTCCTCTGTTCCTCGGGTGATGTAGAGGTTAACCCAGGCCCTGTGTGTCCCCAGGCGCTCTTATTTGTTGACTTCTGTAACCATAAAAGCCTTGGTTTCATGCATGTTAACATCAGAAGCCTCCCTAAGTTTGTTTTACTCACTGCTTTAGCACACTCCGCCAACCCTGATCTGAATCCTGAATCGTGTCTGGATCCTGGCTTAGGAAGGCCACCAAAAATACTGAGATTTCCATCCCCAACTACAACATTTTCCATCAAGATAGAACTGCCAAAGGGGGAGGTGTTGCAATCTACTGCAGAGAGAGCATACAAAGTTCTGTCATACATTCCAGGTCTATGCACAAACAGTTCAAGCTTCTAATTTAAAAAATGTATCTCTCCAGAAATAAGTCTCTCACTGTTGCCGCCTGTTATAGACCCCCCTCAGCTCCCAGCTGTGCCCTGGACACCATATGTGAATTGATTGCCCCCCATCTATCTTCAGAGTTCGTTCTGTTAGGTGACGTAAACTGGGATATGCTTAATAACCTCTTGACGCTAGGGGTCAGATTTATTTAATTTTTAAATAACGTTCCCAAGGTAAACGGACTATTTCTCAGGTCCAGGTTGTAGAATATGCATATAATCTACGGATTAGGATAGACAACACTCCAAAGTTTCCAAAACTGTCAAACTATTGTCTGTGAGTATAACAAAACTGATTCTGCAGGCGAAACCCTGAGAAAATCTAACCCGGAAGTGATCTTTTTTTTATTTTTTTATCTGTGTTTCCTGGCCCGTCTTTCTTCCATTTAAAGGGGTATCAACCAGAATCCTTTTCCAATGGCTTCCTCCGGCTCTGACCAGGCTTTAGACATAGTTTCAGGCTTTAATTTTTAAAAATGAGCGAGATTTTCAAAACTAGTCAGGTGTCCTCTGATTAGTTTCTGCGCGCGAGAGGGGTAGCTCTCCTCTCTTTTATTGAATAGGTTACGGTCCGGTTGAAATATTATCGATTATGTTTGTTAAAAACAGCCTGAGGATTGATTATAAAAAACATTTGACATGTTTCTACGAACATTACGGATACTTTTTGGAATTTTTGTCGAACGGAACGAGGCTTTGGTTTTCTAAACATAACGCGCAACCCAAATGGCGTTTTTTTGTTATAAAAGTAATATTTATCGAACAAAAAGAACATTTGTTGTGTAACTGGGAGTCTCGTGAGTGCAAACATCCGAAGATTATCAATGGTAAGCGATTAATTTTATTGCTTTTCTGACTTTCGTGACCATGCTAATTTGGGGCTAGCTGTTGTAGCATTGATTAATACACTCACAAAAGCTTGGATTGCTTTCGCTGCAAAGCATATTTTCAAAATCTGACATCATAGGTGGATTAACCTCTACAGAGTACCTAACCCGGATCCGGGAGCACCCCCCCCCCCCCCCCACACACTGATTAGCATCGCTAGCATAGCGTCACAATTAAATAGTAGCATCTAAATATCATTAAATCACAAGTCCAAGACACCCAATGAAAGACACAGATCTTGTGAATAAAACCACCATTTCAGATTTTTTAAATGTTTTACAGGGAAGACAAAATATGTAAATCTATTAGCTAAACACGTTAGCAAAAGACACCATTTTCTTACTCCAACAGTTTCTTACTCCATCAGGTGCTATCACCAATTCGGCTAAACTAAGATATTGATAGCCACAAACCAACAAACAAATTCATAAGATGACAGTCTGATAACATATTTATGGTATAGCATAGTTTTTTTTTTTTAAATGTGCATTTTTCAGGTATAAATCACAGTTCTACATTGCAGCTGCAATCTGATATAGTGCTGATGCAGCTAGAACAATTACAGAGACCAACGTTATATAACTAATTACTTGTCTTAAAACATTTCAGAAAAAATACACAGCGTACAGACATTGAAAGCCCAACATCTGGTGAATCCAAACAATATTTCAGATTTTTTAAATGTTTTATAGCGAAAACAAAATGTATCGCTAAATTAGCATAACCAGGCCAGCCAGAACCGGCTGGACGCGCCCGACCAGTTCACATGCACGACAGATATATGAAATAACATCGTAAATTGGGTCTTACTATTGCTGGTCTTTCATCAGAATGTTGATCAAGGTGTCCTTAGTCCTGATGAGTCGTTCAATCCATTCACAATGGCAACCTCCCCTCTTCATTTAGCCTGGGTACTGGTCGACTGGCACGGTCCATGTCCAAAGTTAAAAAACTCAAAGAACGGAACACGGCAAAACTCCCGAAAAAATTCTAATAATCTGATTAAACTATATTGAAAAAACATACATTACGGTGATATGGTCACATGTATCAAACAAACTTCGACACGGAGATAGTTTTCATTCGTAACGTCAGCATAACAAAAGACAATGGCACCTCTGAAAACGCGCATCTCAGAAACCGGAAGTTGTCGGTCACGCTAAAGAAATAGGTCTTATTTCACGTCAGTACAAGATAAACAAAAAATTTCTCCTCTGACGTCTTCCAGACACCCAGAGGAAGAAGAAGGAAGTGTGTTTCGGGTCATAGGTCGCGTGACCATATATAGGCAGAGCTTTGAAGCGAGCATACACATCTTGCAATCTTCTTCTGGCTCAGGGAAAGTGCTGTGAAATGACCTGTGTTTGACTCAGAGACAAAATTGGAACGGTTTTAGAAACCATAGCTTGTTTTCTATCCAATGGCATATGGTTATATGCATATAGTAACAGCAATAATTGAATAAGAGGCAGTTTAATCTGTAGAGGCAATTATGCTAATGCGAAACAGCACCCCCTGTATTCTCAAGAAGTTAACAACAAACTACGCTGTGTTCTGGTATATTTCACTTGTGATTGCATGATTATAAATATTGTTAGTAATATTTTGCGCCCTGCAATTCAGCGGTTGCTCAGGAAAATAGCACAGAGAAGTTAACACCCCGGCAGTCCTACAATCTAAACTAGATGCCCTCAATCTCACACAAATTATCAATGAACCCCCCAGGTACAACCCTAAATCCGTAAACATGGACACCCTCATAGATATTATCCTGACCGACTTGCCCCCCAAATCCACCTCTGCTGTTTTTAATCAGGATCTCAGCGATCCCTGCTTCATTGCCTGCATCCGCTATGGCATCCGCTATGACCACCCCTCATCACTGTCAAACGCTCCCTAAAACACTTCTGCGAGCAGGCCTTTCTAATCGACCTGGCCCAGGTATCCTGGAAGGATATTGACCTCATCCCGTCAGTAGAGGATGCCTGGTCGTTCTTTAAAAGTTATTTCCTCACCACAGCGAAGATACTTCAATCTCCGCTGTGGAGCTTTGCAGCTCCTACAGGGTTATCTTTAGCATCTTTGTTGCCTCTCTGATTAATGCCTTTCTTGCCTGGTCCATGCGTTTTGGTGGGCGGCCCTCTCTTGGCAGGTTTGTTGTGGTGCCATATTCTTTCAATTTTTTAATAATGGATTTAATGATGCGCCGTGGGATGTTCAAAGTTTCTGATATTTCTTTATAACCCAACCCTGATCTGTACTTCTCCACAACTTTGTCGCTGTCCTGTTTCGAGAGCTCCTTCATCTTCAAAAATGTAAAGAGTATGGCACCACAACAAACCTGCCAAGAGAGGGCTGTCCACCAAAACTCACGGACCAGTCAAGGAGGGCATTAATCCGAGAGGCAACAAAGAGACCAAAGAGTTTCAGTTTCTTTTAGTTGGTATTCATTTCTGCGTCATTGTCTTTTTCTAACTGCCACCTCTATTCTCTTCAGCAAAGGCATCTTCATTACATCAGAAAATGTGGCTCGGCGAAGCTTCCCTTTTGAGTGGTAGCTTGTTATACTCTGTGCTGTCATAAAGAGCTATGTTTGTTAAAACCTTAACAAGTAAAATGTTCAAAAAAATGTTTTTACTGAAAAGGGAAGGCATTGTGCTGAAATATGATGTTTTCTCATATATGTGACATTACATTTTGTGAAATGTCACAATCAACATTACTGTTTAAAGCTTGGTTACAAATGGGTCTTCCAAATGAACAATGACCCCAAGAATACTTCCAAAGTTGTGGCAAAATGGATTAAGTACAACAAAGTCAAGGTATTGGAGTGGCCATCACAAAGCCCTGACCTCAATCCTATAGAAAATCTGTGGGTAGAACTGAAAAAGCGTGTGCGAGCAAGGAGACCTACAAACCTGACTCAGTTACACCTATTCTGTTTAAATAGACTCGTAATAGAAGGCGGAAGACCATTTGGCGCCATGTTACTATCACATTATTATGGACTAATTACGTTTTCATATTACCTGGAAAAGGTCAGCCTATTTTGGTGTATGTTCCCCTGCTCTCTTAGCTTGACAAATGAATGTTATCACTGGCAGCAGGACAATATCGTTGTCGCCGTTATCTATTTCCTTCAGTGTTTTTTTATGACTGATCACAAACCGACTTAACCATGGCAGATGGCACACTGCTTTTAGATTCTTCTCCAGTGACTTGGGTGACTGAGTGTGTGTCCAAAATGGAATCATACTCCCTATATAGTGCACTACTTTAGATCAGGGCCCACAGGGCTCAGATCAAACATAGTGCACTACATAGGGAGAAGGGTGCTATTTGGGACACAGACTTGGTTACTGTTCCTCTTCATTCAATATGTCCTCCATAATACTACCCATCAGCAAGTGATAATTCACACACCGATGGTGCAAATCCATAATTTTTTTACAGCCATGAGTACTGAGGAACATCAGAACTCAACCCCCACGTCATAAGCTGTGACTTCGAAGTGACATTAGCCCATTTGGCAAGCTGACTGTGAAGAAATTGAAGGACATCAAATTCAGAGGGGGTTTCTGACTCTCTCCTACACTCTTAGAATGAGTGGTGACACAAGGAACCCTGGAGATCCTCAAGGAACCTCTGGAGTTTCTCAGGGAACTATTTCTAGTTATATTGTTCATATATACATCTTTGGTTAATTGACGGATTCTCAGAGGAACCTTTAAAGAGCGACTGTCTTTAAAAATCAACGAATCCCTTTTAAAACAGCCTATGTGTCAACGATATGAGTCAGAAACAGTTATTCTAGTGTCAAAATTGTGTCGCCTAAAACGGAGTTTGGAATGTCCATGCGTCACAACGGGTAAATTAATGTTGGGTTTTGATTTGACAATGTCCATTTGCCCGCTAACATGGGTTGAACAGCTGTAGTGACTTCTCTCTATTCAATAGCATAGACAGTGTGACAGACCTGTTCAGCAGCTCTGACTGTTTACAGAAGACAACACGCCGCATATTTTTTTACTTGAGAAATACTGCACAAAACACCTGAGTAAGATGTAAAATTGTGCAACTAAAACATCCTCGGCAAAAACGTCTAAACTCAATAAATCTGTAATGAATTATCTTCGATTTCTTCTGGGGATCAGCTAGCGAGGATGACAATATGATATTTTGATGACTATATTCCCTCTAGCCAAAGTGCTTTATCAATTTGGAAATGGGATGGTTGATTAACATTGTAAATATCGAAGGACTAATGATAAAAATAATATTGCCATCTCTGACTCAGCCTGTTGACTCAACCAACAATTATTTTGTACTGTCAATATTTTGTTGAATTAAAAGGCTGAATTCACTATAATAGTGTTTGTCCATTAAAACATTCTGGACCAAAAATATTCATTTTTTACATGCGCCATTGACATTCCTCTCATCTTGGACCTCATTTCTCTCCAAGGTTTTTATGGACTGTTCCATTATGCTGTGACTGCATCAGAATCAGCTGCCAGGCTTTGTACCATCACGTGTGTGTGTGTGTGTGTGTGTGTGTGTGTGTGTGTGTGTGTGTGTGTGTGTGTGTGTGTGTGTGTGTGTGTGTGTGTGTGTGTGTGTGTGTGTGTGTGTGTGTGTGTGTGTGTGTGTGTGTGTGTGTGTGTGTGTGTGTGTGTGTGTGTGTGTGTGTGTGTGCGTGCGCACCATTGCTCCCCTCTCGTGTAGTGAGTCAGAGATGCCTTGGCCATCTGCCAGTGGAAGTACCTTGAGAGATGCTCTAATATGTCTAATATTAGCAATTTTTCCCAATGCACATCCCCTCTGAGGCTGTGTCCTGGGGGAAGACCATCTGTCTACGTAGTTTCAGTATTGGACGAAGGTAGAGTCAATGCTACTTGACCGTATCATAGAGGATAGTGTACTGGATGTACATTAGCATTTTCATTTTTCTTGAGATGCACGTGCTCCACATTTATTAGGATGATGGGATGGGGGTCATATAATACTGTACTGTGTGTACTTTAGATGTTCATGTCTTTATTGACTTGTACTCAGGCTACTGGCTCCACAATTTCAGATTTGTATGGTGGGAGGGTAGCTGCTCCTTGAACATATCATACTACTGTACTGAATGTACTATTTTTCCTTTTCTGTTATCATGTTTTTATTGATTTTCACTTTGGCTACTGGCTCCATATTTTCAATTTTGGATGATGAGACGTTGGTGCTCCTTGACCACATCATACTGTATTATATAAACATGTTTTATTGATAAAGGATATACAGTACCAGTCAAAAGTTTGGACACACCTACTCATTACATTTTTTTAATTTTTGGGGGATTTTCTACAATGTAGAATAATAGTGAAGATATCAAAACTTTGAAATAACACATGGAATCATGTAGTAACCAAAAAGGTGTTAAAAAAATCGAATAATATTTTAGATTCTTCAAAGTAGTCACCCTTTAACCTTGATGACAGCTTTGCACACTCTTGGATTTATCTCAACCAGCTTCATGAGGTACTCCTGTGATCCTCCAGAGCCAGCCACATGATATCCTATCCTATCCGGGGGCCATTAGGACACTGCCCTGCCCACCAGAACTAAATAGCTTTGCATTAAAAGAAATACAACATTTGTCAGCTTGATATCTCTTTTCTGTCTACTCCAGAAGGAGGAAAGAGAAGATGGGAAGAGAAGATTCCCTCTGTGCAATGAGATAGAGAAGAGAGGGATGACATCAGGAACTCAATATTGGGATAAAAACAGTGACTGGAAGAAGGGAAGGGGTAAATAATGAAACATGCAACTAGTTCTGATTATTAACAGAACTAGTGAGAAGGAAAACCAATCAAATCAAATCAAATTGTATTTGTCACGTGCGCCGGATACAACAGATACAACGGATACAACCGTACAGTGTAATGCTTACTTACAAGCCCTAACCAACACTGCAATTTTTAAGTAAAACATAGGTATTAGGTAAACAATAGAGAGATAAGAGGACCACAATGGAAATAAGTCCCAGACTTTATTGTGTGTTATCCTCAATGATTTTATTCATGTACATGTATGGCTTTTAAGTTTTATATGTGCTTGTTTTTTTAAATGGTCGAATGAATAAACTAAACTAAACTAAAAGTAAAGAAATTAAAAAACAGTCAAATGACAGTGAAAATAACAGTAGCGAGGCTATATACAGGGGGTACCGGTACAGAGTCAATGTGTGGGAGCACCGGTTAGTCGGACTAATTGAGGTAATATGTACATGAATGTACAGTTAAAGTGACTATGCATAGATGATAAACAGAGAGTAGCAGTAGCATAAAATAGGGACTGTTGAGACACAATGAAAATAGTACAGGTAGCCATTTAATTATCTGTTCAGGAGTCTTATGGCGAGGGGGTAAAAGCTGTTGAGAAGCTTTTTTGTCCTAGACTTGGCGCTCTGGTACAGTTTGCCATGCGGTAGCAGAGAGAACAGTCTATGACTGGGGTGGCTGGGGTCTTTGACAATTTTTAGGGCCTTCCTCTGACACCTCCTGGTATAGAGTTCTTGGATGGCAGGAAGCTTGGCCTCAGTGATGTACTGGGCCGTACGAACTACCCGCTGTAGTGCTTTGCGGTCAGAGGCTGAGCAGTTGCCATACCATGCAGTGATGCAACCAGTCAGGATGCTCTCGATGGTGCAGCTGAAGAAAGGTTTGAGGATTATGCCAAATCTCCTGAGGGGGAATAGGTTTGGTCGTGCCCTTTTCAAGACTGTCTTGGTGTTTTTGGACCGTCATAGTTTGTTGGTGATGTGCGCACCAAGGAACCTGAAGCTCTCAACATGCTCCACTACAGCCCCGTCGATGAGAATGGGGGCGTGCTCTGTCCTCCTTTTCTTGTAGTCCACAACCATCTCCTTTGTTTTGATCACGTTGAGGGAGAGGTTGTTATCCTGGCAGCACACGGCCAGGTCTCTGACCTCCTCCCTATAGGCTGTCTCATCATTGTCGGTGATCAGGATTATCACCGTTGTGTCATCGGCAAACTAAATTATGGTGTTGGAGTCATGCCTGGCCACGCAGTCATGGGTGAACAGGGAGGGAGTACAGAAAGGGACAGAGCATGCACCCCTGAGGGGCCCCAGTATTGAGGATCGGCGTGGCAGATGTGTTGTTACCTACCCTTACAAACTGGGGGTGGCCCGTCAGGAAGTCCAGGATCCAGTTGCAGAGGGAGGTGTTTAGTCCCAGGGTCCTTAGCTTAGTGAATAGCTTTGAGGGCACAATGGTGTTGAACACTGAGCTGTAGTCAATGAATAGCATTCTCACGTAGGTGTTCCTTTTGTCCAGGTGGGAAAGGGCAGTGTGGAGTGCGTTTGAGATTGCACCATCTGTGGATCTGTTTGAGGGGGTATGCAAAATGGATTGGGTCTAGGGTTTCTGGGATCAGCCCTTCAAAGCACTTCATGGCTACAGATGTGAGTGCTACGGGTCGGTAGTCATTTAGGCAGGTTACCTTAGTGTTCTTGGGCACAGGGACTATGGTGGTCTGCTTGAAACATGTAGGTATTGCAGATTCAGTCAGGGACAGGTTGAAAATGTCAGTGAAGACATTTGGCAGTTGGTCAGCGCATGCTCGGAGTACACATCCTTGTAATCTGTCTGCGTGATCACACAGTTGTCCGGAGCATTTGATGTTCTAATGCATGATTCAGTGTTTGTTTCCTCGACGCGAGCATAAAAGTAATTTAGCTCCTCTGGTAGGCTCGTGTCACTGGGCAGCTCGCGACTGTGCTTCCTTTTGTAATCTGTAACAGTTTGCAAGCCCTGCCACATCCGATGAGCGTCGGAGCCAGTGTAGTACGATTCAATCTTAGTCCTGTTTTGAGGCTTTGCCTGTTTGATGGTTTGTCTGAGGGCATAGCGGGATTTTGTATTAGCGTCCGGGTTAGAGTCCCTGTCCTTGAAAGCGGCAACTCTACCTTTTATCTCAGTGCTGATGTTGCCTGTAATCAATGGCTTCTGGTTGGGGTATGTATGTCCGGTCACTGTGGGGACTATGACATCGATGCACTTTTTGATGAAGCCAGTGACTGATGTGGTGTACTCCTCAATGCCATTGGAAGAATACCGGAACATATTACAGTCTGTGCTAGCAAAACAGTCCTGTAGCTTAGCATCCGCGTCATCTGACTGAGTCACTGGTGCTTCCTGCTTTAGTTTTTGCTTGTAAGCAGGAATCAGGAGGATATAATTATGGTCAGATTTGCCAAATGCAGTTAGAGGGAGAGCTTTGTACGTGTCTCTGTGTGTGGAGTAAACGTGGTCTAGAGTGTTTTTCCTCTGGTTGCACATTTAACATGCTGGTAGAAATTATGTCAAATGGATTTAAGTTTTCCTGCATTAAAGTCCCCGTTTCCTGTTTCCTGTTTGCTTATGGTCTTTGTGGTTGTAAATAGACAGCAACGAAAAACATACAGTTGAAGTCGGAGGTTTACATACACCTTAGCCAAATACATTTAAACTCAGTTTCTCACAATTCCTGACATTTAATCCCATTAAATAATCCCACGTTTTAGGTCAGTTAGGATCACCACTTATTTTAAGAACGTGTAATGTCAATATAATTGTAGAGAGCATGATTTATTTCAGTTTGTATTTCTTTCATCACATTCCCAGTGGGCCAGAAGTTTACATACACTCAATTAGTATTTGGTAGCATTGCCTTTAAATTGTTTAACTTGGGTCAAACGTTTTGGGGAGCCTTGCACAAGGTCCCCACAATAAGTTGGGTGAATTTTGGCCCATTCCTCCTGACAGAATAGGTGTACATACACTCAATTAGTATTTGGTAGCATTGCCTTTAAATTGTTTAACTTGGGTCAAACGTTTTGGGGAGCCTTCCACAAGATCCCCACAATAAGTTGGGTGAATTTTGGCCCATTCCTCCTGACAGAATAGGTGTAACTGAGTCAGGTTTGTGGGCCTCCTTGGTCGCACACGCTTTTTCAGTTCTATCCACAGATTTTCTATAGGATTGAGGTGAGGGCTTTGTGATGGCCACTCCAATACCCTGACTTGGTTGTACTTAATCCATTTTGCCACAACTTTGGAAGTATTCTTGGGGTCATTGTTCATTTGGAAGACCCATTTGTAACCAAGCTTTAACTCCCTGACTGATGTCTTGAGATTTTGCTTCCACATAATTTTCCCGTCCTCATGATGCCATCTATTTTGTGAAGTGCACCAGTCCCTCCGGCAGCAAAGCACCCCCACAGCATGATGCTGCCACCCCCGTGCTTCACGGTTGGGATGGTATTCTTCGGCTTGCAAGCTTCCCCCTTTTTCCTCCAAACATAACAATGGTCATTATGGCCAAACATTTCTATTTTTGTTTCATCAGACCAGAGGACAAACCGTAGTCGGGCTTTTCATGGCGGTTTTTGAGCAGTGGCTTCTTCCTTGCTGAGCGACCTTTCAGGTTATGTCGATATAGGACTTATTTTACTGTGGATATAGCTACTTTTGTACCTGTTTCCTACAGTATCTTCACAAGGTCCTTTGGTGTTGTTCTGGTATTGATTTGCACTTTTCACACCAAAGTACGTTCATCTCTAGGAGACAGAACACGACTCCTTCCTGAGCGGTATGACGGCTGTGTGGTCCCATGGTGTTTATACTTGCATACTATTGTTTGTACAGATGAACATGGTACCTTCAGGCATTTGGAAATTGCTCCCAAGGATGAACCAGACTTGTGGAGGTCTACAATTATTTTTCTGAGGTCTTGGCTGATTTCTTTTGATTTTCCAATGATTTCAAGCAGAGGCACTGAGTTTGAAGGTAGGCCTTGAAATACATCCACAGGTACACCTCCAATTCACTCAAATTATGTCAATTAGCCTATCAGAAGCTTCTAAAGCCATGACATCATTTTCTGGAATTTTCCAAGCTGTTTAAAGGCACAGTCAACTTAGTGTATGTAAACTTCTGACCCACTGGAATTGTGATACAGATAATTATAGGTGAAATAATCTGTCTGTACACAATTATTGGAAAAATGACTTGTCTCATGCACAAAGTAGATGTCCTAACCAACTTGCCAAAACTATAGTTTGTTAACAAGAAATTTGTGGGGTGGTTGAAAAACGAGTTTTAATGACTACAACCAAAGTGTATGTAAACTTCCGAATTCAACTGTAGATGAAAACTCTCTTGGTAAATAGTGTGATCTACAGCTTATCATGG
This sequence comes from Salvelinus fontinalis, assembly GCF_029448725.1. Taxonomy (NCBI): domain Eukaryota; kingdom Metazoa; phylum Chordata; class Actinopteri; order Salmoniformes; family Salmonidae; genus Salvelinus; species Salvelinus fontinalis. Next base: position 30,289,305 of record NC_074669.1, read on the forward strand.
GATACTCTACCTCAGGCAGGCAAAACCTTGAGATTTCCTTAATATTAGATTTCGTGCACCAGCTGATGTTTACAAATATATACAGACCGCCACACCTTGTTTACCGGAGGCAGCTGTTCTATCTTGCTGATGTAGCGTAAACTCTGTCAGCTGTATTTTATCCATTTCATTGTTCAGCCACGACTCAGTGAAACATAAGATATTACAGTTTTTAATATCCCGTTGGTAGGATATTTGTGATCGTAGCTTGTCTGTTTTCTTATCCAATAATTGTACATTGGCTAACAGGACTGATGGTAGAGGCAGATTACCCACTCGCCGTCGGATCCTTACAAGGCACCCCGACCTGCGTCCCCGATATTTCCATCTCTTTCTCCTTGTCGCCTTGTCGGGTGTCTGAAGTAAATCCTTCACATCCGACTCGTTAAACAAAAATCTACGAGGCTAGTAATCGTTGCCCTGATATCCAGAAGCTCTTTTCGATCATGAGACAGTGGCAGAATCATTATGTACAAAATAAATAATAAACGGCAGCCATCTCCTCCAGTGCCATTCAATTGTTCCAGAGTTGTTGAGGGCACACAGAAAGGTATTGGTGAAATAATATTGTGTTATATAAAATTAAGGGTTGCCACAAGAACTGTAGTTCTCTTTAACAGGAAAACACTGGTTTGAAGACCAAACCACACTGTAAGCTTCATGTGAACTGAGCCACTCTAAAATAAGTGTATTTTACTTTAACAACTATATAAACAGGCAATTCACTGTAATTTTATTGTAACACAATGCAGGTCTCTCAAGGTCATCACAATACAAGTCCTGAAACATACCCGTAGCTTTTTTGATTTTATTTGGCAATTTAAAATACATTAAAAGAATTACACCAGGCTACAGATACATTCACTCCCCAATAGGCTATCTCTGTATTCAATTACAGTAAGACTTGCTGATACCGACACCTGCTTGGCTACAGTGAGGGGGGTCTGTGTTTTGCAAACTGTGCTGAATCTGAAGAGATGACATCAGCATTGGTACCTCACTCAATAGCTTACTCATCGATTACTGCAAGGTTGAGTCACAATTGACTCACTTGTCTTCTCTGAAGTTACCACTACTGTATCAGCTCAAGGAAACATGGGTGTTATCCACAATGCATTGCAGCACGAGAGGACAGCTATTAGGGGGTTATTGGAGGTTACAGACAACGTCTCCCATGTGGGACTCATTTAATATTGAGATTTTCTTCCATATACAGTGCTGTCACGACTTCCACCGAAGGTGGCTCCTCTCCCTGTTCGGGAGGCACTCGGCGGTCATCGTCGCCGGTCTACTAGCTGCCACCGATCCTTTTTCCTTTTCTTTTGGTTATGTCTGTTTTGTGTTTCACCTGGTTTAATTTTGGTTAATTAGGGGGGGTATTTATCATGACATTTCCTTTGAGTTTCTGTGCGGGATTGTTTTCGTTTGACTGTCAGTTAGTTTGGGTTGCGTTTTCTTTAGTTCATGTTTAACAGGTGTTTTTTCCCTGGACTGTGTCTGAGTGGGGTTTTGTGGCTACTGCTGTAGTCCGGTTTCCTGTTATTTTTGAGCTGGTTTAATAAAACGCCCTTTTCCATCGGAACTTGTTTCTCCTGCGCCTGGCTCCACACCCACATCTCCTTGGGGAGATCTGACAAGTGCCTTCAGAAAGTATTCATACCCCTTGACTTATTCCACATTTTGTTGTGTTACAGCCTGTATTCAAAATGGATTAAATAGAAGAAAAAAAATCACCCATCAACACACCACCCCATAATGACAAACTGAACATTTTTCAAATTCTTCTTCTTGATGAATGCTACAGCCATTTTCAAGTCTTGCCATAGATTTCCATTTAAGTCAAAACTCTAAGTAGGCCACTTAGGAACATTCAATGTCATCTTAGTAAGCAACTAATATGTGTTTTAGGTTATTGTCAGGCTGAAAGGTGAATTAATCCTGTGCTTAGCTCCATTCCGTTTATTTTTTGTCCTGAAAAACTCTATAGTCCCTAACGATTACAAGCATACCCATTACATGATGCAGCCACTCCTATACTTACAAATATGCAAAATGATACTCAGTAATGTGTTGTATTGGATTTGCCCCAAGTATAACACTTTGTATTCAGGACAAAAAGTGAATTGCTTTGCCACATTTTTTGCAGTATTACTTTATTGTCTAGTTCCAAACAGGATGCATGTTTTGCAATACTTTATTCTGTACAGGTTTCTTTCTTTTCACTCTGTCAATTAGGCTAGTGGAATGACTACATTGTTGTTGATCCATCCTCAGTTTTCTCTTATCACAGCCATTAAACTCTGTAACTGTTTTAAATTCACCATTGGCCTCATGGTGAAATCCCTGAGCGGTTTCCTCTCCAGCACTATCCAAAGTGTAATTAATAACTTCACCATGCTCAAAGGGATATTCAATGTCTTATTTTATTTTATTTCATCTACCAATAGGTGCCATTCTTTGCGAGGCATTGGAAAGCCTCCCTGGTCTTTGAGGTTGAATCTGTGTTTGAAATTCTAAACTCGACTGATGGACCTTACAGATAATTGTATGCATGGGGTACAGAGATGAGGTAGTCATCCAAAAATCATGTTAAACACTATTATTGCACACAGAGTGAGTCCGTGGAACTTATTATGTGAATTGTTAAGCACATTTTTTGCCCTGAACTTATTTAGGCCGGTCATAACAAAGGGTTGAATACTTATTGACTCAAGACATTTCAGCTTTTCATATTTTGTTAATTTGTTAAAATTTCGGAAAAAATTATTCCACTTTGACATTATGGGGTATTGTCTGTAGGCTAGTGACACAAAGTTTAAAAAAAATGTCAAATTCAGGATGTAACACAACAAGATGTTAGCAAAGTCAAGGGGTGTGAATACGTTATGAAGGCACTGTATTACAAGGTCAAACTTTGATTAAAAACTGGGACATGCTGGCATAAGATTAACCTATCTTACTATGTGGAGGGCGGCACATAGTCCATCTGTTCCAGGACATAAGAGAGAGAAGTGTGAGTTACTCATCTTACCAGTCCAAGCCTTCGACACTGTGGATCACTCATTACTTATTCAGAGGCCTTCATCAATTGGCCTGGACCAATGTAGCTGGTTTGAAAATGATTTAAAGGACAGAAAACAGTGTGTATTTACTGATGGTGCATGTTAAGTTCTTGACAAAGTGTGTCCCACATGGATTGATTTTTGGTCCGGTTCTTGACACTATTTGCAATATTGGTTTATCTGTAAAAAAATATATATTATGGTCACTCTTTATTTAGATAGCCTAGATTTTTCATTTGTAGATGCTCTACAGATGGTCATATTATCAACAAACTATGGTTAGGGTTAGATTGAGAATAAGGGTTAGAGCTAGGGTTAGTATATAGTTAGTTGAAATGTTACTGATACTCTGCATATAGTCTGTTGAACATTTACAGATGGACTATCCAAATAAAGTGTTAACAAAATGTTTTACTTCCTCCTGTATTTAGAGTACACTGTGGTGTATGCTACTGCCCCCACAGCTAACCAGTCTCTGTCAGAGGTTCGATCTGCCTTTATTGCCCTGCAGAAAGCCATTGATGAATTGAAATTGGCCTCTTAGCTGTAAAGTCCCCTGTTTTGGGGAACTGCGTGGTTCTGATACCGGTTCTGACCGACGGTTTTCACCATAGATCGAAAAGGCTTGGCTTGAGCGGTAGCCCTGATTCTCACGGACACAGGAGATTGTGTGAAGCAGAATGTGAAATCTGACACCAATTGAAGCTGGGATGTCCCTCCTACCATTTATTTCACTCTTCCAACTGTCCATTAACTCCTGGCTGAACCTTATGTCACAGCCACTAACAATCCTTACATCGTAGCTCAGCAGGAGAGAGTGGTTTCATTGCTATAGCACATTCAGAGATTGATTTATAGCCAGTAATCTAAAATAATTCATAGATTAAAAAAACAAAAAAACATGTTCTGTTTGTTAAAGACAGACAAGATTAATATGAGATAAAAGGCACGTTCCTATCCAGCTCAGAAAGCCTTGCTAGAGTGCTGTGAGACGTTCACAGCGATGTGGGCAGACATTTCGATCAAGAGATAATGCACATTTTCTTTAACACTAAACATACAAATATGTATTTTACAGTTATAAGGAAGGTGAAAGCTTATAGTTAGTTGTTTTATCATTTTATTATACTATATTTAGAAAGCATAAAAGTAAGTTCAAGTCTTATTCATACAGTTTTGTTGAATAGGAAACACATTATATAAAATATTTCATATTTTCATCATATTTGTACTGTGTACTTGAGCTTGTGTACTCAAAGGTGACTACACCTCAGCAATTTATAACTATTTCAACCAGAAAGGTGAGATTTTAACCTTTCTTGGAGTATGCAGCTTTAGTAGTTATTGTTAATGGCCCTCTCATGATAAATATTTTTATTTTATTTTTTTTATTCACCTTTATTTAACCAGGTAGGCAAGTTGAGAACAAGTTCTCATTTGCAACTGCGACCTGACCAAGATAAAGCAAAGCAGTGCGACACAAACAACAACACAGAGTTACACATGGAATTAACAAATGTACAGTCAATAACACAATCGAAAACTCTATATACAGTGTGTGCAAATGAAGTAAGATTAGAGAGGTAAGGCAATAAATAGGCCGTAGTGGCGAAATAATTACAATTTAGCAAATAAACACTGGAGTGATAGATGTGCAGAAGATGAATGTGCAAGTAGAGATACTGGGGTGCAAAGGAGCAAAAAATTTAAAATACAAATATAGGGATGAGGTAGTTGGAAGGGCTATTTACAGATGGTCTGTAATTACTTTGGGGGATTATGTAGATTACATTTTCGATTACATTTAGTTACATTTAATTGGTTTTAATGCAGGTAAACTAAGTTTTTGTTTTTTTATGAGTCTAGTGAGTCCCTGAAAAATAGCAGTTCTCCCTCACTCCATGTGGCGGCAGTCATTGGGATCAGGGCTTGCTATCAAAATAATTCTCTCTCTGGCTCGCTCAAACGCTAGGCCTAGGTCCTATTACTACAACATTCAAATGTACAAAAATGTATCTGAAATGCAGCCAACCAGATCAACAACCATTGTTTTATATAGCTTAACAATACAAGATAGACATTGGCATTTTCTTGGTTACGACATACAAGTGTCCAAAATATCCTAAAGGTCTTTGCAGACTGTACGATTTTAGACATCTTATGCCACAATTTTGCCGTCCCAGACAAAATATCCACGTCGTGGGCAATTTTTTAGGTCGTAAACTATTGTCGGACGTCTTGGCTCGTTCAGTGTGCCAGGGTCTAGGTCTGCCGATTTAAATAACACTACGTGCATTCGTAGTCTCAGACAAAGTTCTAGCAGTGTCAGAATTTTTTTTGCCTTTATAGTGCTTGTGTTACGAGCAGATCTTGGTGACTGGCCAATAGTTCGATTTAAACATTTAACCTACATGCCGTGGAAGAATCTTGATTACATGGCAAATCTGATATCAGGCTACCTGATAAGATTTTGATAAATGCACAAAATCGGCAACCATTTTGGGGAAGCCTATTTAATTCTGAGTTCGGATATACAAAGTTTGTATGTGAAAACTATTTCTAAGATGTATACTTTCGGTTTTGCCGAATTCACTTCACATAAGCATAGAATGAAGCTTGCGCTGCTTGGTGCTGGCACATGAACAGATCAAATACAACGCTGCAGTTGACGTTGCCTACGTTGGCTGATGTAGCCTCGCAAGCCAATCGCAGAATGTGACAACAGAACTGATGCAAATCGTACAATCTGGCCAGGTGATATCAATATTTTAATTTGGTAACATCACACCTTGTGACGTGATAATTGTAAAAGACTGAATTCGACATACAAAATTGAGTTCAATTGTGGCCTGGGGTGGTTTAGTGGTTAGTGCCTCTGCTTTCAGTGTGCACATACTCTATATTTCTACCATTGGCGTGGGTTCAATTCTGTTCCACACTGGAACAAAGAACTCACCCCCCACCCCCCCCCCCCGATTTACTTGATTTATTTACACATTTCAAATATGGACATTCCAAGGATATTTTACCCCTTATATCGATAGGAAATGAGCATACCAGACACTTTTGGAAAACATAAATAGGAAGCAAATAGAATAATAACAATAGGCTACACCAACATGTGTTTCCATTGATACAACATGTTGGGTAAATTGCCACTGTAGATTTGCGTGATGAAATACTTTATTTCTATTGTACGGAAGGCTTATTTTATTTTTGATTTAACCTTTTATTTAACTAGGCAAGTCAGTTAATTAAGAACAAATTCTTATTTACAATGACGGCCTACCCCAGCCAAACCCTAACCCAGACGACACTGGGCCAATTATGCACCGCCCTATGGGACGCCCAATCACGGCTGGTTATGATAACGCATTGAATCAAACCAGGGTCTGCAGTGATAACCTAGCACAGAGATGCAGTGTCTTAGACAACTGCGCCACTCGGGAGCCTTATCAAATAGATAAATCACTCTTAGTCTGTTCAAAAAGGACTAAGTTGTTTCGATTACAATGCCAACAAGAGGGCGAACATATCTAGAAAGACTTTGGTTGCAAGCAGGACTAAGGTAACATTGACATAATCTTTTAGGGACCGGTAATGAAGTGACCAATAATGGTTGCAATTGAAATCAGCTGCGCAGGTGAATTTAGCAGGTATTGATGGTTTAACAAGACATCAACTAGTGATAATGATAAGGTTTGATATGATGTTGCGTTAGTTAGCTTGCTATCGATAATGTCTCAACTCGAACTTGAAAGCTAAGAAGATCGTTAACGTTAGCGAGGTAATTAATTAATTTCTACTCAGAAGATGATATTGATAACTAACCTGGATTTGCACGTTATTTAGCTAGCTACGTTTATAAGAACAGGCATGTTTTTTGGATTAGCACTTGCTCTAGATAACTCAGTCCCTGCCTTTACTGCAATGGAATTGGAGTCATGATCAAGGGCATGGATAATTAGCATTAGCTAGCTAGCATTAACGTATTTTCTAAGGCAACAAATAAATGAAGGATGGTACTTGTCTAGCCTGAGTACCAATCTTTTTAGCTAACATGCTACAAATACGTGTCAGCAAGAATTCAGCAATGTAACGTTATACAGATGGTTGCATATGGTGCAATCAAGACAACTGGAAACTCGGGAAAAAAACAAGGTCAAATCATGACGTCAGTGATCTTCAGGTCGGAAAGTCTGAGTTGGATGACCGTTTAAAAAATAAATCCCTGCCGGAGTTCCCAGTTGTTTTGAATGCGGCAATGGTAATGGCATCAGCCTGAATCTATTCTGTACTTACAGTTACTCTATTAGTATAATTACTTACAAACTAGAGAAAAGTAATGTTAATTGCTATATGTTTATTGAGTGACAATATTTTATTTTATTCTCAGGATACTTAAAAAACCTGGTGGATTTGTTGTTCAGCAGTGTCGTGAGAATCCTCTACCATATCAGCAGCACCAGACAAAATGCTGATAGTATGTGGCCAGGCACCAGTCCCACTTCAGGTTGGTCACATTTGATATGGTCATAGCTCAAAATACTATCACTTGTCTGTCCTGGAATTCACCTAACAGCCATTAATAATGCAATCAGTGCTGTGTGTATGAACTCTACCTTGTTTTTCTACAGATGGAGGACAGGAGAGATGGTTTGTCATTGGTTGAGGCAAACTCTGTCATATCCAGGATGGAGTGTCATGCATTCCACCCCTCCTGCCACCTGACTGTACCTGTTCATAATCTCCAATACATTACATAGATGGAAGGAACTTAATCACCCAATGGAGACTTGATGACAGAACCTCACGCAGAGAGCTGTGCATGTCAGTGTGTGGTTAGACAGCCAAATAGAATAGGTCGTTATCAATAAAACTACACAGTAGTGTTAGATGGGGGTGCGAGGAGACCCCCAACTCCGCTAAAACCATTGACAACTATGTGCCGCTTTCAAGGCATTATTAAATAAACGTTATACACCTTTGGTTTTATTATCACTGATTTGAATTGCATAGTCAGAACTACACATTTCCGATTATTCCACATTTAGCTTTATCATCATATCTATACAGCAAGTCACTGCATGCTTTTCGAGATCAGTAAAAATCCATTGATCATGTATTTTCAGAAATGTGTGGGTAGCCAGATCCATTTGGCAAAAAAGATAGTTAGCTAAGCAAACAACGTGTCATTTATCTTGCTTCATCAGAGATTACGCTTTTGGAAAAAGCTTGACATCGGCAAGTCCTTGCCCTGGTAAATTTGTAAGTCAGACTACTCCCAGTGGGCAAAACCTGTTTGAAAAGACCTCAGTATGACCTATTTAATATATTCTCATTCTGGTCGTAAACTGGTTAAAAAAAATGAACTTCTTTACTGACCAGAATAGTGGGTCCTAACTGTGCCCTCTATCTGATCAGCTGGTCATACTTCTGACCACTCTATTATGTGCTTTATTATGTAGTCTGCTGGTCATAGTTAAGACCTCATCATAACCTGGTAATGACCACCTGACCACAGCGCATTACCTACTGTAAAATGTATTGCAGACGATAAAGTTATATATTGGAAACATTGTTCATTACATTTCTATTTGCTTCCATAGTAGCCAATTAAAGGTGCAATATGCAGAAATCACTCCGCCATTTCCTGGTTGCGAAAATTCTAACAGTTTGCCTAATTTCAGGTTATGTGTCAAAACAAGCTTTTATAGTGTAGATCATCATTGTACCATCTAAACCATATTGAAATATATGTTCAATAACCAAAAATATTGTATTTCAGCTGTTTGAAGTGGGTGTACAAAACCGAAAGTAAAAGATGCAAAAACAAAACTTAAAAATGTGAAGCATAGAAATGACGCACACAGAACATGTTTACTGTTTCTTAGACTTGCTTTCAATGAGAATGACATATCTATAACTATATTTCTGTGAATTTGGTTGGGTCTCCCAAAACTATTGCAGCTCTAAAGTTTAAATCTGCAACATATTCTTACATTCAAAATATGCAATGGCAAAAACAAATCTACATCAAAATGTTTTGCATTTCTGCATACAGTAATTATTTCATAATTCACCCGCAGACATGACATGCATTAGAAAGAATGGGACAAATAATAAAAAATAAAGGTAAATGTAAAAATGTATGTGTACAGATGCAATAATGATAGTTTTCAAAAGTTATGTGTCTGTCATATCATTCCTGAAACAAACATTGTTAGAAGTTTGTGTAACTGTCTAATCTCTTGCTGTTCTCTTCAACTGTGCATGTTTGAGAGTGACAAAGGGAATGAGCAAGAGAGAAATGGGAGAAATGTTATGTGACTCACAAAGGGAGGTGTCTGTTGCATGGATTTTGCACCTGGGAAAAAAGGTGAGTTAAAATAGAATTTATTTGCTTTACAAACTTACATCATTAGAAGCGATGCTATTTCAATTAGATCTACTTACACTACACTCTTAGAAAAAGGGTTCTGAAAGGGTTCTGCGGCTGTCCCCAAAGTAGGAACCGTTTTTTGGTTTCAGGTATAAAGTTTTTTGATTCCATGTAGAACCCTCTGTGGAAAGGGTTCTACTTGGAACCCAAAATAGTTTTACATGGAACCAAAAAGGGTTCTTCAAGGGGTTCTCCTATAGGGACAGCAGATGAACCTGTGATGGAAATGTTCTCTGTGTGTATCAGATCATATGTTTAGCACAATGCTTATTTTCTAATAACCAACTTGGTTGGGTTCATGTGAGTGACTGATAGATTGTACATGGGGAGGATTCCACCATATCACTGATAAGCAATTTGGCAGAACGCACAGAATATTGTTCTGGGACTAAATAAGCGATACACGGTCTCAGCTTTGAGAGAAGAGGCCTTGTGAGGTATCAGTAAGTCACATGCAGGAACCAACGTTAATAATAATAATATAAATCATGCTTATATGACTTGTTTGTGTAATGGTATATAAGGGCTGGAAGGGAACGCCCTTTTCAGAGTTTTCATCAAGCTTGTATTGAGTTTGTGAACCTCTCTAATAATAAAGATTGCTTATTTACCTTGAATTTGAGTCCTTAGTGGTACATTTCCAAGACAAACCCTTTTAGATTCTACATCGCATCTTTTTTTCTAATTGTAAGATCAGGCAATCATGTAAGATCAGGCAATCATGGGCAGCTCAATAGCATGTCTCTTGGGGAATCCAGTCTCACTGAGACTTGATGCAGAGAAAAAACATTATTGATCATCAGCATAGCTAGTACAAACCCAGCTTATAAAAAGCTGGTTAGAAGGAATAAATACACATTGAAAATCAGAGTATCAAACAGAAAAAAAAACATTTTGCACACAAAACACACTGTCAATGACTATGGATTTAAGGAGGGGTGGTACTGCTCTCTCCTTTCCCTGGGATGGGGCATAATAGGACACTGGTAATTGAGTGGGTGGCCAGGTCATTGACATGTTTCAGGAACTGTAAAGACAGAGATTAATTAGTAAGTACATTGACTATGTTGCCCCTCAGCAATCTGCCAGTCAGGCTGACATACGGACAGAGAGATAGAAAAAGAGAGAGCCTACCTGTGTTTTGCTGTCTATTTACATTTATTAGTCAGCAGGCTGGATAACTTCTCTACTCCTTCATTCTCTCCTCCGTCCTTCCATCCAAGGTGGAAAATGACTGCAAAAAGTGTTGTCAAGTGTCATACCTTGATCTGTTTCACTTGTTTTTGTCCCTGTCTCCACCCCCCTCCAGGTGTCGCCCATCTTCCCATTATCCTCTGTGTTTTTATACCTGTGTTCTCTGTTTCTCCATTGCCAGTTCGTCTTGTCAGGTTTTACCAGCGTTCTTTTCCGCCTTCCTGTTTCTCTAGTTCTGTTTCCTAGATCTTCCCGGTTCTGACCATTCTGCCTGCCCTGACCCTGAGACTGCCTGCCATCCTGTACTTGCCTGACTCTGACCTGATCACAAACCTCTGCCTGCCCTCGACCTGCCCTTGGCCTGCACCGTGTTTCTAAGAAATCATCTGAGAACTGTACTATCTGCCTCCCGTGTCTGCATCTGAGTCGTATCCTGAGTCATGATATTATGAACTGGCCATGACTGACCCAGCAGATTCGGACCAGCTCAGCAACGCCGTCTCCTCCCAGGGAGCCACCATTGGAAGACACAAGGAGTTACTTCAAGGTCTTCTGGAAGGATTCCAGACCTTGGGGGGATTACCAGGACTGTGCCTTAAACACATTATTGAAGCAATTCTGCGTATTGTCTGTGAGGCAGCCCGCCACTACAGTAACCCCTCAGACTGTCAGTTACCCCAATACCAGCGGCGTTTCTCCCCAATCTACCCCAGCTTCCCAAGAACCCCGGTTACCTCCTCCAGACTGCTACGCTGGAGATCCCGGATCCTGCCGGGGGTTTCTCTCCCAGTGTTCTCTCCTCTTTGATATTCAGCCCTCTTCATTTCCCTCGGATCACTCGAGGATAGCATACGTGATAACACTGATGTCCGGAAGGGCTCTTGCCTGAGCTACAGCTGTGTGGGAGCAAAAATCCACCGCTTGCCTCAGATTGGAGGAGTTTGTGGCGGAGGTACGGAAAGTGTTCGATTATCCTTTGTCCGGGAGAGAGGCGGCTCGTAAGCTGCTCCAACTACGTCAGGATTCCCGTAGTGTGGCAGACTATGGGGTGGACTTTTGCATGTTGTCGGCTGTCCTCGATTTCCACCTTGCCTCTGAGGAATCCCGGATATCCCCGAAGCCCACATTTCCAGAGTGGATCAGATGTCGGCCAAAGTCTCTTTGGGACATCTTTTGTCTACCTGCCCATTATAGAACCAGGCTCATCAAGGAGGTACTAGTACGAGTATGCTGGTGTGCCGTACGGGGAGTTTCCCATCTTCAATTGCTCGTACCCCTCTCCATGCTACCCTGTTATGGAGTGACTGGTCCAAATCTCTCCGGGGCTCATAGACTCTGGGGCCGACAAAGCTTTATGGACACTACCCTGGGGTCGAAGCTGGGAATCCCCACACATCCCACACCACGTGTCCCATTAACTTGAGTGTTGGGTGATCACAGTGAGTTTATGCAGTTCCTGCCCATCAAATCCCCTCATGCACCTGTGGTTTTGGGGTTTTCTTGGCTCCAGAGGCACAATCCCCTGATCGACTGGGCTACTGGTAATATCCTAGGTAGGACCCTGTTTTGCCATGGGCATTGCCTGAAGGTTGCGCTGCCTGGCCCGGGACATCTTCCTGCGGGCTTGGGAAAAACCCATGCCACCATGCTTCCTCTGCATCGGCTCTATGACTGCGCCATCAACCTTCTCCCGGGCACTACACTACCTCTGTGGTGGCTTTTTTCCCTGTCAGGTCCGGAGACAAAGCGAAGGACACATATATTGAGGACTCCCTGGCTGCAGGGGGTATCCATAATTATGCCTCCCCCTCTGGCTCAGGGTTCTTCTTTGTGGAGAAGAAGGACTAAACCCTGTGTCTGTGTATCGACTACCTGGGCCTACATGACATCACAGTTAAAAAACGTTATCTGCTTCCTCTCATCGTGTTGGCTTTTGATTCTCTCCAGGGAGCTACCATCTTCTCCAAGTTGGACCTCCGGAATGCCTACCATCTGGTACGGATCCGGGAAGGGGATGAGTGGAAAAACGCCTTTAACCTCTCTGGGATAGATGGGACGCTTGCGTCCCAACAGCCATGTCAAAATGTAGAGCGCCAAATTCAAAAAAATTATATATAATTAAACTTGATTAAATCACACATATAAGATATCAAATTAAAGCTACACTCGTTGTGAATCCAGCCAACATGTCAGATTTCAAAAAGGCTTTTCGGCGAAAGCATAAGATGCTATTATCTGATGATAGCCCAATGTAAACAAGAGAGTGTAGCCTATTTCAACCATGCTAGCGCTACTCAAAACGCTAATATAAAATATAAAACATGCATTACCTTTGACGAGATTCTTTTGTTGGCACTCCAATATGTCCCATAAACATCACAAATGGTCCTTTTGTTCGATTAATTCCATCCATATATATCCAAATTGTCCATTTATTTGGCGCCGTTGTACCAGGAAAAACAGCGTTCAATTTGAACAAAATCACGACACAATATCTAAAAAAAATTACCTCTAAACTCTGCCAAAACATTTCAAAGTACTTTTGTAATACAGCTTAAGGTATTTGTAAACGTTAATAATCGATCAAATTGAAGACAGGTCAATCTGTTTTCAATACAGGATATCAACAAACTCACGGAACATTTCACGTCTTGCCCAAATCTCAAACATAAACAAACGACGTCCCTCCACTTCCGGGTCAATATCTTGTTCACCTCACTAAGAAAAAACCTTAACCATTTTCCATACAATGGCGACATCCAGTGGAAGCAGTAGAAACTCCGCATTTACTGATTAGAATTCTGGTTTGCCCAAAACAATCCATTGAACATAGAGGAACTTAACAATAAAAAAGTTAGTCCTCAGGGTTTTGACTGCTATATAAGTTCTGTTATACTTACAGATATGATTCAAACAGTTTTAGAATCTTCAAAGTGTTTTCTATCCAAATCTACTAATTATATGCATATCTTATATTCTGGGGATGAGTAGCACGAAGTTGAAATTGCGCACGCTATTTTTCCCTAAGTGAAAATTCTGCACCCTATCATCAAGAAGTTAACATGGCTAGCGGGCACAACGAATACCTGGTGATGCCGTTCGCACTGACCAACACTCCTGCTGTGTTGCAGGACCTGGTAAACAACGTTCTCCGGGACATGTTGAACCAGTTCGTATTTGTCTACCTTGATTACATCCTTGTGTTTTCCCACTCGGCTCAAGAACATGTACTCCATGTCAGACAACTCCTGCAGCATATTCTGGAGAACCATCTGTATGTCAAAGCAGAAAAAATGCAAATTCCAACCCCTCCACCATCTCCTTCCTGGGGTACATCATAGCTGCAGGCAACATCCAGATGGATCCTGAAAAGGTGAGAGCGGTGGTGGAATGGCCGCATCCCACATCCAAAGTGCAGCTGCAATGCTTCATGGGGTTCGCCAATTTCTACGGCCGGTTCATACGGGGATACAGCACCCGGGCTTCCCCCCTGTCACCATTCACCTTTCCAAGGTCCCGTTTAAGTGGTCTCCAGCTACAGACCAGACATTATTTTACAACAAACACCAATTCACTACCGCCCCTATCCTAATCCATCCAGATCCGTCCCGGCAGCTCGCGGTGGAGGTCGACGCCTCGGACGTCAGAGTGGGGGCTGTCCTGTCCCAGCGTTCAACCCAAGATCAAAAGCTGCATCCTTCCGCTTTCCTCTCCCATCTCCATGGAAAGGAATTACAACGTGGGTAACCGGGAACTTCTGGCGGTGAAGATGGCGTTGGAGTGGAGGCACTGGTAAGAGGGGGCGGAACACCCATTCATAGTATGGACAGATCACAAGAACCTGGAATATCTCCGCACCGCATTGTCGCTAGTGCGCAATGGGCAAGAACATCCCTACCGGCCAAACCCTCCCCTAACCCGGACGACGCTGGGCCAATTGTGCACCGCCACATGGGTCTCCCAGTTGCGGCCAGCTGTGACAGAGCCTAGACTCAAATCAGGATCTCTAGTGGCACAGTAATGCAGTGCCTTAGACCACTTTGCCACTCAGGAGAACACCATTCTTGCTGAAATGGACTCGGCCCGAGTACCATTATGATTATGCTGGACTCGGGAGGAGCTAAGCCCGCATGAAGTCCCACGAGTCTGAGTCCATGACCAGTCCCCCGAGTCTCAAATGGAATAGGCCCAAACCCAGCGTGTTGACTGGGTACAGTATGCTACGAGACCCTAACCCACTTTGGTGCGCTCTGCCAGCTGTTGTTTGCCAAGTGTGATAAGCTGAATCATGTAAACCCTGCTGAAAAAAAACATTCCTCCAATTTTAATAATTGTAATGGTTCTAGTGTCTTATATGCAATGGGTGCATGGCCTTCCAACACTATGCACATGTTTATATAGATAAGTGTCTATTAATTAAGTAGCATTTAGAAAACTGGTCAGTAGTTCAGATTTCAACCAAAAATCAGATATCCACCAAAATATGATGTATTTTTCATGAAGTCAAATATACTTCATTAAAAATATGTCTTCTTCTGGTTTTAATCTGGTTATTAAACGTCCCGACCAGAATTTGCAAGTTGTAATGGTAGTCTTCGTCCTCCTCATCTGAGGAGTAAGAAATGTCGGACCAAGATGCAGCGTGGTGAGTATTCATATTTATTACGAATACTTTTAAGAAAGAACAAAACAATAAACAAACAAAATAAACGAGGACGCTACAGTCCCAAAATAGTGAGCACGAACATGAACGACATAACAGGAACAATCACCCACAAAACACACTACAAAACAGGCTACCTAAATATGGCTCCCAATCAGAGACAATGACAAACACCTGCCTCTGATTGAGAACCATATCAGGCCAAACGAAAACCCCACATAGAAACACAACACATAGAACCCACCCAACTCACGCCCTGACCAACTAAAACAAAGAAAATACAAAAGAACTAGGGTCAGAACGTGACACAAGTAAAATATGTATTTTTCACATCGAATGCCCACTGGGGTGTCATCACCACTATGGACGGCAAGCAAATCAAAAGTTTATCCCCTGAAAGTTAGCTTGTTAACTAGCCATATTGGCGTGATCTGTTATAAGCTAGTTAGTCAATTTGACATGGTCCATCAATTAATGTAGCCTATTAGGTCTGTCAGCAGCAATTGTAATTAAACACTATTTTTAAAACAATGTTGATAAGGGGATAATGTTAGCTAACGGTTTGTCCCAACAGGGAAACCCTTTTTGGTGCTGGGTAGAACCCTCTATGAAGGGTTCTACCAATAACCCCTTTTTCATCTATAGGTTCTTCCTAGAAGTGTCCATGGAGGGTTCAATCTATAATCCTTTTATCTTTGGAGGGTTATTCCTAGAACCCTCGATGAACTGTTTCGCCAGCCATATTAGCCTTTAAAATGGTATTATTTCTGACAATACATTTATCATAAGGCCTTTCTTTGAGGGTCTAGTTACACCCTGACTCCTGGTTTACAGGCCACATCAGGCCTGCAAGTCACTATGCTGGCTTGCAAAGTGATGTGCAGTTCCTATTGGAATCCAGCCAGAGTTAGGATATCCAACAAGTGGCATTGTTATTCACATGCAACTGCATTCAGAATGCCTGGATAGGGAAGATTGAATATCTAAACTGTGCAATTGGATCCTGGACATCCTGACGGGCCGTCCCCAGGTAGTGAAGGTAGGAAACAGGATCTCCACTTCGCTGATCCTCAACACTGGGGCCCCACAAGGGTGCGTGCTCAGCCCCCTCCTGTACTCCCTGTTCACCCATGACTGCATGGCCATGCCAGCCTCCAACTCAATCATCAAGTTTGCAGATGACACCACAGCAGTGGAGAAGGTGGAAAGTTATAAGTTCCTCGGCGTACACATCACTGACAAACTGAAATGGTTTACCCAGACAGACAGTGTGGTGAAGAAGGCACAACAGTGCCTCTTCAACCTCAGGAGGCTGAAAACAATTGGCTTGTCACCTAAAAACCTAAAACTTTTACCGATGCACAATTGAGAGCATCCTGTTGGGCTGTATCACCACCTGGTACTGCAGCGCCCACAACCGCAGGGCTCTCCAGAAGGTGGTGCGGTCTGCATATTGCATCACCGGGGGCAACTACCTGCCCTCCAGGACACCTACACCACCCGATGTCACAGGAAGGCCAAAACGATCATCAAGGACAACAACCACTTGAGACTCTGTCTGTTCACCCCGCTACCATCCGGAAGGCGAGGTCAGTACAGAGAGACTGAAAAACAACTTCTGTCTCAAGGCCATCAGACTGTTAAACAGCAATCACTAGCACAGACAGGCTGCTGCCTACATATAAACTTGGAATCATTGGCCACTTTAATAAATGGAGCACTAGTCACTTTAATAATGCCACATTAATAATGTTTACGTATCTTGTATTACTCATCTCATATGTACAGTCATGGCCAAACATTTTGAGAATGACACAAATATATATTTTCACAAAGTCTGCTGCCTCGGTTTGTATGTTGGCAAATTGCATATACTCCAGAATGTTATGAAGAGTGATCAGATGAATTGCAATTAATTGCAAAGTCCCTCTTTGCCATGCAAATGAACTGAATCCCCCCCCCAAAAAATGTCCACTGCATTTCAGCCCTGCCACAAAAGGACCAGCTGACATCACGTCAGTGATTCTCTCGTTAACACAGGTGTGAGTGTTGACGAGGACAAGGCTGGAGATCACTCTGTCATGTTGATTGAGTTCGAATAACAGACTGGAAGCTTCAAAAGGAGGGTGGGGCTTGGAATCATTGTTCTTCCTCTGTCAACAATGGTTACCTGCAAGAAAACACGTGCCGTCATCATTGCTTTGCACAAAAAGGGCTTCACATGCAAGGATATTGCTGCCAGTAAGATTGCACCTAAATCAATCATTGATCGGATCATCAAGAACTTCAAGGAGAGTGGTTCAATTGTGGTGAAGTAGGCTTCAGGGTGCCCAAGAAAGTCCAGCAAGTGCCAGGACCATTTCCTAAAGTTGATTCAGCTGCGGGATCGGGGCACCACCAGTACAGAGCTTGCTCGGGAATGGCAGCAGGTATGTGTGAGTGCATCTGCACGCACAGTGAGGCGAAGACTTTTGGAGGATGGCCTGGAAGGGCAGCAACGAAGCCACTTCTCTCCAGGAAAAACATCAGGGACAGACTGACATTCTGCAAAAGGTACAGGGATTGGACTGCTGATGACTGAGGTAAAGTCATTTTCTCTGATGAATCCCCTTTCCTATTGCTTGTGGCATCCGGGAAAAAGCTTATCCGTAGAAGACAAGGTGAGCGCTACCATCAGTTCTGTGTCATGCCAACAGTAAAGCATCCTGAGACCATTCATGTGTGGTGTTGCTTCTCAGCCAAGGGAGTGGGCTCACTCACAATTTTGCGTAAGAACACAGCCATGAATAAAGAATGGTACCAACACATCCTCCGAGAGCAACTTCTCCCAACCATCCAGGAACATTTGGGTGACGAACAATGCCTTTTCCAGCATGATGGAGCACCTTGCCATAAGGCAAAAGTGATAACTAAGTGGCTTGGGGAACAAATCATTGATATTTTGGGTCCAAGGCCAGGAAACTCCGCAAACCTTAATCCCATTGAGAACTTGTGGTCAATCCTCAAGAGGTGGGTGGACAAACAAAACCCCACAAATTCTGACAAACTCCAAACATTGATTATGCAAGAACGGGATGCCATCAGTCAGGATGTGGCCCAGAAGTTAACTGACAGCATGCCAGGGCGGATTGCAGAGGTCTTGAAAAAGAAGGGTCAACGCTGCAAATATTGACTCTTTGCATCAACTTCATGTAATTGTCAATAAAATCCTTTGACACTTATGAAATGCTTGTAATTATACTTCAGTTTTCCATAGTAACATCTGACAAAAATATCTAAAGACACAGCAAACTGTGGAAATTAATATTTGTGTCATTCTCAAACCTTTTGGCCCCGACTGTATATACTGTATTCTATAATATCTATTTCATCTTAGGCCAAGCCGCTCTGTCATTGCTCATCCATATATTTATATTTATATGCTCTTATTTTATTCCATTCCTTATTCCATTAGGTATTTGTTGTGGAATTGTTAGATATTACTTGTTAGATATTGCTGCACTGTGAGAACTAGAAGCACAAGCATTTCGCTACACTTGCAATAACATCTGGTAACCATGTGTATGTGACCAATAACATTTGATTTGGAACAACCATCTCAGCAACGGGTGCAATAAATCCAACAGATTGGATTAGTTTAGAAAACTGTATGTTATTTATCTTTGTGTAGCATAAAATGTATTAACCAATCAATGTTCATACAAAAACACAGATATTACAATAAAACAGACAATTCTGAAAATCTCTCTGCAAAAGAATATTCTGTGAAATATTATATATAGCTCTATGTAGAACCCTTCTTTCTTTACAAAGAATCCTTCTTGTCTTCCAAAGAATCTTTCAAAAATTAAAAAAATGGGTTCACAGGATGTTAAAGGTTCTAGGTAGAACCGTTTGCCTTACAAAGAACGCTTGTCTTCCACAAAGGCTTCTTCTGATCAAAACAGTTCTTGGTAGAACTCTATCCCTCTGCAAAGAACCCTTTTCAAACCCTTTTTCTAAGAGTGTAGGTCGGCTTACGTTGGTTGGAGAAAAAAGTACATTAGGTCCAATACCACTATGTTTAGCCAATAAAGTTTGCATAAAGTTTCTACCGGTAGCTTGCAAGGTGAACGTTATTAGCTAACAGTAACGTTACAATGTGCCCTACTGCTGCTTGATAGGCAGAGCCCACAAAGGATGGGAAATTAACCTAAACCACTCATACTTGTCAGGCATAGTTCACTGTTATTTTATATCACTGAAATGAAATATCCAATTAATGGTGGCCAATATTGAGAGATATAGGCTACTCTCACGTATCTGAAATTACATGATCAATTGATATTTACTGACCATGAAAAGCAAGCAGTTACTTGCTGTAAGCCTATAACTCTGATGATAGAGCTACATGTGTGCAATTGTTTTGCATGGAATAATCATATATATATATAGCTCTGAATATGCTCTTCAAGAGGTGATGATATTATTAAAACCAAATAGCCTGTTTAACATCTATTTAACAATCCTTTGAAAACAGCACGCAGCCGTCAATGGTTTTAGCGGAGCTGGAGCGACAGGTCAGCTTGCCCTCAGCAGGCAAAATGAACACTCTGCACCTTATTGTGACGTTTAACTGCCGATTTATAGTATGGCATGCTAGTTCTGGGACAGAAGAGACGAGACAAAACTAGACAGTTTTAAAATATTGTGTTGACAGCTGATCTGACTCAAGACCAGGCATTCAACTCAAAGTTGTTGATATCGTTTCCATGGTAACATGTCTTTACATGACCTGATAAAAATTCAAGTTGCAAAGCTACTTTCAAAGCAAGGTGTTGTAGAATGAGTGTCTCATGAAACACATTCCAGACACTGGAACTTCTTGCTATCTTAGCATAACTGTGATTTGACAGAGAAATATCAGCTAGCTAGATAGACTAGCCAGGTGTAGCTCTCCCTGAGTTATGCTAGCTAGCGATCTGCTGTTAGGTTGGCTAAACACAAGGTCAGCACAGGCATTAACCTACACAGAGAACTGAATTAGCAGATCATCGTGAGATGACGAGTCAGTCAGGAGGGGCGAAGTCCCCAACTTCAAAACTTCTCTCTCCATAGCAAAGCTAGCTTAGCTTACTTCTCTGTCACTAAGTTATTGAATGGAAAAAAACGGAACAGAGTCAGTGAGTGCAGTTCAACATTAAGCCTTTCTTAAACCATTGCCCTAACCTTAACCACTCAGAATGAATGCCTAAACTGTGAAAGATGCACTATGCAGAAATCCCTCTGCTATTTCCTGGTTGATAAAAGTCCAATAGTTCGCCTAATTTCAGTTAATATGACAAAACAAGCAAGTATAGTGCAGAGAATACTTGTACCATCTAAACCACTGTGAAATACATTTTCTATAACCAAAAATATAGAATTTTCAGCTGTTTAAAGCTGGTATACTAAACCCAAAGTAAAAGACTCATAAACTAAATTTAAGAATGGGAAGCATAGAAATAGCGCACATAGAACAAATCTACCTCTTCTTAGACGGACCAATTTACACATTTCTATGTGAATTTGGTCGTGTTGCCCAAAAAGATACACATTGCAGCTTTATCCTGTTTCTGTTTTAACCCTGTAATCACACAGAATTAGTAGATGTTCTTCCATGAGTCAAAGGGCAGCATGACAGATTTGAACCCATGCCAATGCTGGCGTAGTGTATGTGTGCCAGAGTCAAAGGCTGTAACCACCACACAGGTACTCATAAAACCAATAATGAATTCTGCCTATTGCTTGCCTTCAACATATGATAAAACAATTGATCTAAAATCAACAGATTTTTCCCTAACAAAAAAACATATCTAGCCCCTACAAATATGTCAATTTATTATAAACCACATGAGAATTAACGAGACACACCGTAGCCTGCACACAGCCTACATAAGGTACAATGTAGGTATGGTGTACATTGTATACAAACAAACACAAACCATTGCTTCCAGCTGCCCCCTGGCAGCAATTCTAAATATTTATTCAGATATTCAAATCCTCCTGCTGCAGGATGACTTTCCTCCTGCGATAACAAATTAAGATCCAATATCTGTATCATAGCACATTGTGCTTTATTAGAGGCGATAGGTTCAGTACACATCATTGCATTTTGTATCAAAATGTGGTTTGGCCCTGCTTGAAGTCTCGTAGTTCGTTCCATTGCGCTCTTTTTGTCTATAAAGCCCTCTTGCATAAAAGTCTGCCATACCTTTCCTCATTGTTAACCTATAGATTTACGAGATACTGGACCCGGGCTCAGGGATGGCTAACTCTGGAGATCCCTTCAATCTCCACTGAGTTGGGTAGATCTGCGTTTAGTGTTTTTTGCACCCTATGTGTGGAATAAGTTGCAATACACAACAAAGTTGAGGAATTGGTGCCTCTAATAAAAAAAGAGACACATTCTTCAGTAAAAAGGTCACCTAACAACTGTCTGAAATGCCCCATTGTGTTTTCGCTTTTTGTGTAATGTGTATATGAATGTGTAGTTTAATGTGTTTATTGTATTTTGATGTGTATTGTGGTGCTATACAGGGCTCATCTGGAGAATAGAACCCGGTCTCAGCATTGACTCCCTGTCAAAATAAAGGTAAAATAAAAGAGGCAGGATTCTCCCCCTAGCAGCAACATTGTGTATGTCCCAATGGCACCCTATTAGTAGAGTACACTTCACTACTTTTATACCAGAGCCTTATGGGCCCTGGTCAAAAGTAGTGCACTATATAGAGAATATGGTGCCATTTGGGATGGAACCATTTAGAGACAACTTGATCTCTCTGACAAACAGAACGGTCTCATTTCTTGTTCTAGTTTTCTAGACCGCTGTCTCTCTCTCTCTACCCCCTATCTTTCTCTTCTAATGGGAAAACCATCTGATACAGGTGTTCTCTCTCGTTTCCTACCGCTTTCTTTCTCCCCCTCTCTCTGATCAAGATAAGAAAACACATCAGATGCAGGTGACTGACAGGCAGAATGATCCAAGCTCCTTTTTACCCAACAGATTAGCCTTTTTCGAGTCAATCTGCATTATTGACGGTGCTCTTTCTTGAGCTATCTCTCTTTGCTCATTTCAATCTTAACACAATCGAGAGGCTTTGATTGCCTTTGATTGTCATTTGAAACCATCTCACAGGATCCTCCAGCGACAACAAGGATCAGCGACAACAAGGACTATTTGAATGAATCTAATTAAAGCTGTAACGTTGCTTTTTGGGTGACCTGACCAAATTCACATAGAAAAGTCAGTTATAAATCTGTCATTATCAATGAACAGAAGTATAAGAAGCAGTAGATCTTTTCTATGTGTGCTATTTCCATCTGAAGTTAAGTTTTTGCATCTTTTACTTTCAGTTTTGTACACCAGCTTCAAACAGCTGAAAATGCAATATTGTTGGTTATTTAAAAGATATTTCACAGCAGTTTAGATGGTACATTGATTCTCTACACTCTGAGGTCTTGTTTGTCACATAAACAGAAATTAGGTGAATTATTAGAATTTTAGCAACCAGGAAATGGGGAGCGATTTCTGCATATTGCACCTTTAAAGGCTATGGTTGTCATCCCATTGACATCGCCATGGAGAAAAGAAAGAGGCTGCGTCCCAAATTGCCCACTATTCCCTACTTTTGACCAGAGCCATATGGGCCAGATAGCGGTTTGTGTAGGTTATTAAGACATGGTGTGGATATAAATTTATTTAAAAATTCTTTATTGACATTTTCAAATATATAACATACACATTAAACATGAATAGAGCCTTCCATTTTTAACATTACAATCTGTTGTGATATGAACTTCTACCTGGGTAAATAAACCAACAAATAATGCAATAATCTATTATCCATTCATCCAGTATATTGTGTCATCAAGCCAATATATATATATATATATATATATTTTTTATTCTCACAATAGTATTTCACATTTGACTGGGCAGCCCTGATAAACAGAGAGATGAATACCCAGCCAATACATTCATTGATTGATACATGATTGCCACATCATTATCATTCTCTCTCTTTGTCTTAAACTTTCCTTTGACGGACAATATTTGGCATTTCTCCCATAATCTTCCCTGTCAATCTCATTGCATTGTGATGGTTAGCTCAGTTGCATGGGCCATGTGTTATCATTCAGCAACTGACCATCGCTGTGCTTTTTATCTCTCTGAACCATCCAGGGTCTCCCATGCCCAGGAGCATTCATCTGACTGGCCTTTGTCTGTCTACCTGATATGCTGTATGTATCTCTCTTCATTCTATTGCCACATTGTGGTATGGATAGGCTGTTGGGGTGACTACAGTATCTTAACTTATTACGAGGACCTTCAAGGAGTATGTTCCCTTTGAACTATCACTTGTTAGAAACAACTTTCATTTGGTCTACCATCATTTAAAAAAAAAAAATCAAATTTAACTATCAAATCCAAAACTGTTATTGTACATTAGATCTACTTAATATTTCTGACTAGTTACTTGCATTGGTCATGTCTTAATGTTAAACATGGTATTGAGAATATCATCGCTTTACATCGCTCCACTTTAGCAGGAATTGTTAAGCACAGGGCTAATTCCACCAGAACCAACTGGAAGTAAAGCAGAAAGCATTGTAGATTGATGTATTTGCATTCGTCAAACGTGTATGCTCATATGCTCTTACTAATGGTGAGAATTGATGATCTCATCATTGATATCCGTTCATCATGATCCATCACACCTCATAGCAGAACAAACGGTTTGATACTAATACAGTTTCAAACATGCATATAACATTGTGTAAAAGTATTGTAAAGTAAAAAATATATATATTACCCACAATCCTCTGAATTGTTTTTGGAAGAACTTAAAATTCTTAAGTTGGAAGGAAATATTATAAACATTTAGTAAGTTAAACACAGTTTTCCTTGTAGTTGTTTTTACACACAAATAGTTGTTTAGATGATGTTTAGATTAGCTAAATGTGCACAATTGTTTTGCATGGAATAATCAGAAATGTGTAGCTCTGAATTTTCTCTTCAAGAGGTGATGATATTAAAACCAAATAGCCTGTTTAACATTTATTGAACAATCCCTTGAAAACGGCACACAGCTGTCAATGGTTGGATTCATTTTTTGTTTTATTTCAAGTTGGTTGCACAAGTGAAGTAGTGTAAAGTACTAATTATATTCAAGTAAAGATGAATATAAAGAGCTGCTAACTTAACTAACCTAACAAAGTTAGTCCAAGATTAGTTTTCCAATGGAGCCCACTGTCTGGAGAGGTAAGTTAACGGTTCCAGCACTGTAGGAGTTGTATCTACTATGCTTTGTTTCAGAACAAACTGGATCATTCAGAGTTCCAATGCGGCAATTGTTCTTTGCCAAGGTTTATAGGTTTGAGGTGGCTTCCATGATCACGCAGGTAGCAAGTAGGAAACTGGGGAAACGCAGAATGGAATGTTTACCTTTTCTACGCTGGTGGCTGGACGGCGTTAGCGCATATTGGATAAATCTCTGTCTTGTCGTTTGTTGTTAACCGACTGGGCGGTGTTGACCAAAGTTCATTCGCCAGAGTAGCCATATCCTGCCTCTCCTCCCCATCTGATAGCGGAGCCGAAAGAGCACAGCAAGAGGAGAATGGCAATCAATGATGATCACATGTCACGAGCCGTGGAATCCGAATTCAGCGGCCTTCCGCAAAGCAGCTTACACTCCCAATGGGAGGCCCGGAGTGGATACAAACAACGAATAGTTTTGCCGCCCTGGAGCCTGATCTTCCTGCACCTTCATCGCTGGGGGCACTTGTGTCGGCAGCCATTGTTCCTACTCCTTCCCCTACGATTTCGGAGTCGATGTCGGCAACCTTCCGTCCCTGCTCTGGATTGAGCGGGCCTTCTCCATCTGTCGGAGGCCTGTACCATCTTGTGAAGCGTGGGATTGGGCGGATTTCCTCGTCCTTCTCACCAGCAGTGATTTTGTGCAGCTCCATGGTAAGAAATGTGACTGTTCCTGGTCCAAAAACAATGTCCTATCCCAGAGCTCGATTAAATTACATTACTAAGCTGCTCCCGAATGCACTACGCCAGGACATGGACATGTCCTGGCGTAGTCCATGTGGGTTTTAATGACATTATGAAGGGAAGCTCTGAACAGTTGAAACTGAATTTCAAAGAGCTGGTTGACTCTCTGCTAGATACTAATAAAAGACCCATCAAATCTGGCCCTGTGCCCTCTCTGAATCATGGCATTGAATGTTTTAGCAGGATTCTTTCTCCTCACAACTAAACTCAGCAAAAAAAGAAACGTCCTCTCACTGTCAACTGCGTTTCTTTTCAGCAAACTTAAAATGTGTAAATATTCGTATGAACATAACAAGATTCAACAACTGAGACATAAGCTGAACAAGTTCCAAAGACACGTGATTAACAGAAATGGAATAATGTGTCCCTGAACAAAGGGGAGATCAAAATCAAATGTAACAGGTACTATCTGGTGTGGCCACCAGCTGCATTAAGTACTCCTCCTCATGGACTACACCAGATTTGCCAGTTCTTACTGTGAGATGTTACTCCACTCTTCCACCAAGGCACCTGCAAGTTCTTGGACATTTCTGGGGGGAATGGCCCTAGTCCTCACCATCCAATCCAACAGGTCCCATACGTGCTCAATGGGATTTAGATCCGGGCTCTTCGCTGGCCATGGCAGAACACTGACATTCCTGTCTTGCAGGAAATCACGCGCAGAACAATCAGTATGGCTGGTGGCATTGTCATGCTGGAGGGTCATGTCAGGATGAGCCTGCAGGAAGGGTACCACATGAGGGAGGAGGATGTCTTCCCTGTAACGCACAGCGTTGAGATTGCCTGGAATGACAACAAGCTCAGTCCGATGATGCTGTGACACACCGCCCCAGACCATGACCGACCCTCCAACTCCAAATCGATCTCGCTCCAAAGTACATGCCTCGGTGTAATGCTCATTCCTTCGACGATAAACGCGAATCTGACCATCACTCCTCGTGAGACAAAACCACAACTCATCAGTAAAGAGCACTTTTTATCAGTACTGTCTGGGCCAGCGGCGGTGGGTTTGTACCCATAGGCAAAGTTGTTGCCGTTGATGTCTGGTGAGGACCTGCCTTACAACAGGCCTACAAGCCCTCAGTCCATCCTCCTCAGCCTACTGCGGACAGTCTGAGCACTGATGGAAGGAGTTTGCGTTCCTGGTGTAACTCGGGCAGTTGTTGTTGCCATCCTGTACCTGTCCCGCAGGTGTGATGTTCGGATGTACCAATCCTGTGCAGGTATTGTTACATGTGGTCTGCCACTGTGAGGATGATCAGCTGTCTGTCCTGTCTCTCTGTTGCACTGTCTTAGGCATCTCACAATACGGACATTGCAATTTATTGCCTTGGCCACATCTGTAGTCCTCATGCCGCCTTGCAGCATGCCTAAGGCACGTTCTTTCTTTTGGTGTTTTTCAGAGTCAGTAGAAAGGCCTCTTTAGTGTCGTAAGTTTTCATAACTGTGACCTTATTTGCCTACCATCTATAAGCTGTTAGTGTCTTAACGACCGTTCCACAGGTGCATGTTTATTCATTGTTTATGGTTCATTGAACAATAATGGGATACAGTGTTTAAACCCTCTCCAATGAAGATATGTGAAGTTATTTGGATTTTTACAAATTATCTTTGAAAGACAGGGTCCTGAAAGCGAGACGTTTCTTTTTTTGCTGAGTTTAGTTACGTGATTATTGCAGCTCAATGGGTGTAACTTTTGTTAACAATTTCGATACCTTTTGGAAACAAAACACGTTTTGTAATGAGGATGGGATCCACCCAAATAATTTGTGTTCCTGGATCCTATCACAGCATTATAAGGCTGCGTTGAGACAATGATTTATCAATGACCCAGCCCAGCTCAGTTAATCCCTACCATTGTGTTACAGAGTCATCATAATGCTTTAGCAAATGTCCATTATACCAGGGGCATTGGTAGACACAATGTAAGAAATATAATTTATGTCACTCTAACTGCCCTGAAAAACCTCTGCTGATCCTACAGCTATTGTATGCAGCAATCATGTGCCTTTGAACCAGATTTATGCTGTTAGCACTGAGACGGTGTGCCCTACTGTAGTATGAAGTCCACTGTGTGCAGCTCACCCTGCAGTAACATAAATAACATGATAATGATCTAATAAATAACATGATCTACTTCTGCTAAACTCCCAAGTAAAACGATGAAAACAAGCAAGCATCCCAGAAAAGTGTTCAAAATAGCACACGTTAACATATGCAGCTTAAGAAACAAGGTTCATGAAATTAATAACTTGCTAGAAATAGATGACAATCATATTCTGACTTTTTCTGAAATTCACTTAGACAATAGATTTATTGATACAGTGGTAGCAATACAAGGTTATAACATTTACAGAAAATAGAGAAATGCCAGTGGTGGAGGTATTGCTGTTTATATTCAGAACCACATTTCTGTAAAGATTAGAGAGGATCTCTTGTAAAATACTGTTGAAGTATTATGGCTATAGATTCATCTGCCTCACCTAAAGCCCATTCTGCTATAGACCACCAAGTGCTAACAGTCAGTATATTGATAACATGTGTGAGATGCTTGATAATGTATGTGATATTCACAGATAGGTATCTTTTCTGGGTGATTTAAATATTGACTGGCCTTCATCAAGCTGCCTACTCAAGAAAAAGCTTCAAACTATAACCAGTGTCTGCAACCTGGTTATCAGTCAACCTACCAGGGTAGTTACAAACAGCACAGGAATTAAATCATCAACATGAATTGATCACATCTTTACTAATGCTGCAGAAATGTGCTTGAAAGCAGTATCCAGATCCATCGGATGTAGTGATCGCAATATAGTACCCATATCTAGGAAAACCACATTTCCAAAAGCTGGGCCTAATATAGTGTATAGAGGGTCATACAATAGGTTTTGTAGTGATTCCGATGTTGTTGATGTAAAGAATATTTGTTGGTCCGTGGTGTGTGATGACGAGCAAACAGATATTGCACTTGACACATTTATGAAAATGCTTATCCCAGTTACTAATAAGCATAAACCCATTAAGAAAATGACTGTAAAAAAGAAGGTAAATCCTCGTGGATTGATGAGGAATTGTATGGTTGAGAGGGATGAGGCAAAAGGAATGGCAAATAAGTCTGGCTGCACAACCGATTGGCAAACGTACTGAAAATTGAGAAATCATGTGACTAAACGGAATAGAATGAAGAAACTACACTCTAAAAAAAATATAAATTTCATAAAGAATGAGAATAAAAAGCTTTGGAGCACCTTAAAACCTGATGAGGACTGGGGGTGCTGTTTTCACTTTTGGGGTAAAACGTGTCCAATTTAAACGGCCTCGTACTCAATTCTTGCTCGTACAATATGCATATTATTATTACTATTGGATAGAAAACACTCTCTAGTTTCTAAAACCGTTGGAATTTTGTCTGTGGGTGAAACAGAACTCATTTGACAGCACACTTTGTGACCAGGAAGTGGAAAGTCTGAAATCTATGTTCTGTTCAAGTGACTGCCTAGAAATTGGCATGATAGGTATGGCTATACATGCACGTCATACACCTTCACCCGGATGTCAAGAGGTAGTGAGAGGAAAAAGGAGTTGATTATCTCTGTCTGACGTTGAATAAGCCCTCTTGGAACAAGGTGTCCCCCATTTTCTGTTTTCTGCAAGGCGCGTGTTGGGACCTGTTATTGCCTACTGGAAACCAGTCGTTATGGGTGAATATGATCTCCGGCTTTGATTTTATTTGATACATGTTACAATATCATCCTAAAGTATGTTTTTTCAATATAGTTTCATTAGATTATTGAAATTTATTCGGGACGTTAGTTGTGTTGCGTTGTTTGACTTTGTTGACGTTGGAGAGCTTAGCGCCGCATGGCCAGTGTGCTTGCTAATTCAAGAGGGAAAAAGAACGTTCTGAATCCAAACAAAGACGCTTCTGGACAAAGGACCAAAGGTACAACATTCTGATAGAAGATCAGCAAAAGTAGGAACCATTTTGTGATGCTATTTCATATATCTGTCGAACTGTGTACTAGTAGCTTTGCGCTCAGGTTTTGGTTATTCCCTTACCATAACTAAGTCTTATGTCGTAATGAAGATATTTTTAGAATTCTAACACTGCGATTGCTTTAAGAACTAATGGATCTATCGTTTCCTATACAACATGTATTTTTTTGTAATGTTTATGAATAGCTATTTGGTCAGAATAGGTGAGAGTCTAATAGAAATATCCGCACATTCTGGGGAAAAGATGCTACGTTAGCACGTTATGCTACGTTATGCTACGTTGTATAACCATGGATTTCAGCTCTAAATATGCACATTTTCGAACAAAAAACATAAGTGTATGTATAACCTGATGTTATAGGACTGTCATCTGAGGAAGGTTTATGAAGGTTAGTGAAATTTAATATATTTTGCTGGTATATTCGCTAACGCTAACGTGCCTATTGCTATCGCTAACGTGCCTTGACGAATGAATGCGGTAGTGTGGTAGGCTATTGTAGTAAGCTAATATAATGCTATATTATGTTTTCGCTGTAAAACACTTACAAAATCGGAAATATTGTCTGTATTCACATTTTTTTCTAAAAAATATTTTTTGAATTTCGCGCTCTGCCTTTTCAGTGGAATGTGGGAGGAGTTCCGCTAGCGAAACCCCGGGGCTAGACAGGGCACCTTAAGTGAAATTTTCTGAAAAAACGACAAACTGAGCTCCGTCATTCATCGAATCAGATAGCTCATTCATTACAAAACCAACTGATATTTGTATTTGTGAGAGGTATTGACATGTTGAAAGCAACAAGCTGTCTGTTTTATACGACTAGCACACAGCACAGACACTCATGCATACCCCACAAGCCATGCCACCAGAGGTCTCTTCACAGTCCCCAATTCCAGAACAGACTATGGGAGGCGCACAGTACTACATAGAGCCATGACTACATGGAACTCTATTCCACATCAGGTAACAGATGCAAACAGTAGAATCAGATTAAAAAACAGATAAAAATACACTTTATGGAGCAGTGAGGACTGTGAAGCAACACAAACACAGGCATAGACATATGCACACACACACATGATAACGTACGTACTATACACACACGTAAACATGGATTTTGTGTTGTAGATTTGTGGTGGTGGAGTATGGGCCTGAGGGCACACACTTAGTGTGTTGTGAATTCTGTATTTAATGTATTGTAATTTAAAAAAAAATTATAACTGCCTTCATTTTGCTGGCACCCAGGAAGAGTAGCTGCTGCATTGGCTAATGGTGATCCATAATAAATACAAATACAATACAAGAAAACATTTTTATGTCTAAATAATGATATTATCAAGTATAATTGAATAACCAGCTTAATCATTTTTTACAGTGTATATTCACTAGAACACTAGAAGGACTCTTTGGATCAATCTAAAAAAAAAATGCTTCAAATAGTTGCAAAAAGGGACATATGTTGAAACCAAATATATGATTCAATGCCAACTGTTATATTTAATTATTAACAAACCAATATCATAAGTTGCAGCATATGTCTTTCAACGCTCAACTTACTTTTCCCCTTTGGTTGAACTAAATAAATAACAAACAGTTGAAGTCTGAAGTTTACATACACCTTAGCCAAATATATTTAAACTCAGTTCCTCACAATTCCTGACATTTAATCCTAGTAAAAATTCCCTGTCTTAGGTCAGTTAGGATCACCACTTTATTATAAGAATGTGAAATGTCAGAATAATAGTAGAGAGAAATGATTTATTTCAGCTTTTATTTCTTTCATCACATTCCCAGTGGGTCAGAAGTTTACATACTCTCAATTAATATTTGGTAGCATTGCCTTTAAATTGTTTAACATGGGTCATGTTTAACGTTTTGGGGATTGTTTAACTTGTTTAACGTTTTGGGGAGCCTTCCACAAGATTCCCACAATAAGTTTGGCCCATTCCTCCTGACAGAATAGGTGTAACTGAGTCAGGTTTGTACGCCTCCTTGCTCGCACATGCTTTTTCAGTTCTGCCCACAAATTTTCTATAGGATTGAGGTCAGGGTTTGTGATTGCCACTCCAATTCCTTGACTTTGTCCTTAAGCCATTTTGCCACAACTTTGGAAGTATTTTTTTTCACCTTTATTTAACCAGGTAGGCTAGTTGAGAACAAGTTCTCATTTACAACTGCGACCTGGCCAAGATAAAGCAAAGCAGTGTGACATAAACAAGAACACAGAACACATGGAATAAACAAACATACTGTCAATAACACAATAGAAAAATGTATATGTAGTGTGTGTGCAAATGAGGTAAGATAAGGGAGGTAAGGCAATCAATAGGCCATAGTGGCAAAATAATTACAATCTATACAATCTAAAAGTATGTATGTCTATGTAGGTATGTGTATGTAAATATGTGTATATGTATGCATACGTGAATGGATATATATATTTACCCCAAAAAATATGGGGGATTGGAAATGATGCAGACAATTACATTGGAAGCAACATTCTTTCCGCAATATTAAGCTGATCCACCCCCCCCCCCCAAAAAAAATAAAAAAATAAATAATAATAATAAAATAAATAATAATAATTACAATCTAGCAATTTAAACACTTGCTTGATCGATGTGCAGAATATGAATGAGCAAGTAGAGATACTTGGGTGCAAAGGAGCAAAACAAATAAATAACAGTATGGGGATGAGGTAGTTGGATAGGCTATTTACAGATGAGCTATGTACAGGTGCAGTGATCTGTGAGCTGCACTGAGAGCTGGTACCTAAAATTAGTGAGGTGGATATGAGTCTCCAGCTTCAGTGATTTTTGCAATTCGTTCCAGTCATTGACAGCAGAGAACTGGAAGGAAAGGTGGCCAAAGGAGGAATTGGCTTTGAGTGTGACCAGTGAAATATACCTGCTGCAACGCGTGCTACAGGTGGGTGCTGCTATGGTGACCAGTGAGCTGAGATAAGGCGGGGCTTTACCTAGCAGAGACTTATAGATGACCTGGAGCCAGTGGGTTTGGCGACGAACATGAAACGAGGGCCAGCCAACGAGAGCATACAGGTCACAGTGGTGGGTAGTATATGGTGCTTTGGTGACAAAACGGATGGCACTGTGATAGACTGCATCCAATTTGATGAGTAGAGTGTTGGAGGCTATTTTGTAAATTACATCGCCGAAGTCAAGGATCTGCAGGATGGTCAGTTTTACGAGGGTATGTTTGGCAGCATGAGTGAAGGATGCTTTGTTGCGAAATAAAAAGCCAATTCTAGATTTAATTTTGGATTGGAGCTGCTTAATATGAGTCTGGAAGGAGAGTTTACAGTCTAATCAGACACCTAGATATTTGTAGTTGTCCACATATTCTAAGTCAGAACCGTCCATAGTAGTGATGCTGGACGAGCGGGCAGGTGTGGGCAGTGATCGGTTGAAGAGTGTGCATTTAGTTTTACTTGCATTTAAGAGCAGTTGGAGGCCACGGAAGGAGAGTTGTAGGTCATTGAAGCTCGTCTGTAGGTTAGTTAACATAGTGTCCAAAGAAGGACCAGAAGTATACAGAATGGTGTTGTCTGCATAGAGGTGGATCAGAGAATCATCAGCAACAAGAGTGACACCATTGATGTATACAGAGAAAAGAGTCAGCCCGAGAATTGAAGCCTGTGGCACCACCATAGAGACTGCCAGAGGTCCGGACAAAAGGCCCTCCGATTTGACACACTGAACTCTGTCTGAGAAGTAGTTGGAGAACCAGGCGAGGCAGTCATTTGAGAAACCAAGGCTGTTGAGTCTGCCGATAAGAATGTGGTGATTGACAGAGTCTAAGCCGTGGCCAGGTCGACGAATACAGCTGCACAGTATTGTCTCTTATCGATGGCGGTTATTGTCTCTTATCGATGCTTGGTGTCATTGTCCATTTGGAAGACCCATTTGTGACCAAGCTTTAACTTCCCGACCAATGTCTTGAGATGTTGCTTCAATATATCCACATAATTTTCCTGCCTCATGATGACATCTATTTTGTGAAGTGCACCAGTACCTCCTGCAGCAAAGCACCCCCACAACATGATGCTGCCACCCCTGTTCTTCACGGTTGGGATGGTGTACTACAGCTTACAAGCCCCCCCCCACTTTTTCCTCCAAACATAATGATGGTCATTATGGCCAAACAGTTCTATTTTTGTTTCATCAGACCAGAGAGTAATTTCTCCAAAAAGTCCAATCTTTGTCCCCATGTACATTTGCAAACCGTAGTCTAGCTTTTTTATGGCGGTTTTGGAGCAGTGGCTTCTTCCTTGCTGAGCGACCTTTCAGGTTACGTTGATATATGACTCGTTTTACTGTGGATATAGATACTTTTGTACTCTTCACAAGGTCCTTTGCTGTTGTTCTGGGATTGATTTGCATTTTTCGCACCAAAGTACGTTCATCTCTAGGAGACAGTACGCGTCTCCCTCCTGAGCAGTATGAACCAAGGATGAACCAGACTTGGAGGTCTACATTTTTTTTCTGAGGTCTTGGCTGATTTCTTTTGATTTTCCCATAATGTCAAGCAAAGAGGCACTGAGTTTAAAGGTAGGCCTTGAAATACATCCACAGGTACACCTCCAATTGACTTAATTTATGTCAATTAGCCTATCAGAAGCTTCTGAAGCCAGGACATCATTTTCTGGAATTTTCCAAGCTTCTGATAGGCTGCCAATGCTAAATTGTACCCCCCGCTTGGCAATGTGAATGTGCATGTTGTGTTGAAAGAAATTCAGAAGCTTTCTTTCAATACATAAAATCACATTGAGGGGTCCAATTTTTTATTTGATTTTAGACAAACTAACCAAAGCCTAATTTTACAGAGTAGGTATGCTCATTGTGTTGTCGAGCACTCCATAAAGCAGTACAGATGCAGGTGAGATTTTTTGGGTGCATTATTTCATTGCAAAGGGTACTTGGTGGTGGGATATTTCCACATCCTGTAACAATTCTAAATGACCATGCTCTGCCCACAAGGGTAATCCTTATTTCTTATTTGGTCACACAGGTTTTATGATGACAATGACCATTGTGTGACTTGCTATCACCAAGTACCTGGCAGCAAAATTACAGCACTTCGAAGTGAGCTTACTCTTTCCTAGAGCAGATTAATCCTTTATTCTGTATTCTTGATTCGGATCCCCGTTATCTGACACCTTAGCCACCACTAATCTTAATCATATTTGGTCACACAGGTTTTGCCATGACAATAACAATTATGTAATAAAACAAATACAGGCTGCTGCCTCTGGCCATTACCAAGATCCTGGTAGCAAAACTACACTAAATGGTGGAGGAGAACAACAGAGACATCTTGCAGAAGAGAGAAATTATATCCGCCTGTTATAGTCCTATTACAAACATAATTATCCCATAATGTCCTCTCAGTGCTTCGCTGATGGCTGCTACACCCACTTATCCTGAGCCCTATCGATTCAACCTAAATAGCTCCCTATTCTCTATGTAGTGCACTACTTTTGAATTGGGCCATTTGGGCTCTGGTCAAAAGTAATGCACTGTGTAGGGATAGAGTGCCATTTCGGACACAGCCTATGATTGCTGTTCTACACATTTCTCAATGAATGCGTCCCAAGTCGCACCCTATTCCCTATATTGTGCAAGGGCTCTGGTCAAAAGCACTATGTAGGGAATATGGCTATTTGGGACGCAGCCTGTGTATCACTCTAACACTAGACCTGACTAGACCGCAGTGAATTACATGCTATAGATTTCCTTCACAAACACAGAACCTGTCATTAGAAGTTAAATGCTATGTTGACACCAGTATATGAAACAGGCTTTTCATATAGATTCTCTTACTTGCATTCTGAAGGTGACTTTACACTCCACCGTTGGAAAATGAGATGAAGGGTTTTCTCCCTATTACTGCATCCCAAATGGCACCCTAAACAAAAAATAGTCCACTATATGGCGATAGGGTGCCATTTGAGAAGCAGGCTCTATGTGTTGATGGGTTTTCCATCACGCTGCTGCAGTATGACATTTCAGAAGCAGTAACTATGACAGCGCCCACTGGAAAGGTCAGTAGCAGGTAAGCAGGTCTGTGTTTTCCTGTGACAACCTAGCAGGAAAGGGGTGTTCAGTGGACTTGCTGTTGAGGGAGAGGTCTCATTGTGTAAAGAATATAAGGAATATATGACCATATTATACTCTGCATATACTTGTCATACAGCACTTAGCACTTTAAAACTTCTTAGGGCTGAAATCGCGTTAACGGGATCGATATGACAACAGCCAGTGAAAGTGCAGGGCGCCAAATTCAAACAACAGAAATCTCATAATTTAAATTCCTCATGCATACAAGTATTTCACACCATTTAAAGATACACTTCTTGTTAATCCCACCACAGTGTCCGATTTCAAAAAGGCTTTACAGCGAAAGCACCACAAACGATTATGTTAGGTCACCGCCAAATCACAGAAAAACACAGCCATTTTTCCAGCCAAAGACAGGAGTCACAAAAAGCAGAAATAGAGATAAAATTAATCACTAACCTTTGATGATCTTCATCAGATGACACTCATAGGACTTCATGTTACTCAATGCATATATGTTTTGTTCGATAAAGTTCATATTTATATAAAAAAATCGGAGTTTACATTGGCGCGTTACATTCACTAGTTCCAAAAACATCAAGTGATTTTGCATAGCCACATCGTTTCAACAGAAATACTCATCATAAATGTAGACGATAATACAAGTTATACACATGGAATTATAGTTATACCCCTCCTTAAAACTTCTTATGGCTGCAAGGCAAAGTGTTGAGTAGCCAGTGAAATCGTGCCCATTTCAAACAGCCTCCTACTCAAATCTTGCTCGTACAATATGAATATTATTATTCTTTTTGGATAGAAAACACTTTCTAGTTTCTAAAAGAGTTGGAATTATTTCTCTGAGTGAAACAGAAGTCCTTCTGCAGCACTTTTCCTGACCAGGAAGTAAAATGTCAGAAATCTATGCTCTTTTCAACCTGATGCCTATACATGGTCTTAACACTTAGGAGTCTGCTGACACTGTCACGTTCCTGACCTATTTCTGTTAGTTTGTTGTATGTGTTAGTTGGTCAGGACGTGAGTTTGGGTGGGCATTCTATGTTGTCTGTTTCTATGTTGGTTTAGGGTTGCCTGGTATGGCTCTTAATTAGAGGCAGGTGTTTGGCGTTCCTCTAATTGAGAGTCATATTTAGGTAGGTTGTTTCACTGTGTTCGTTGTGGGTGGTTGTCTCCTGTGTCAGTGTTTGTCGCACCATACGGGACTGTTCGGTTTGTTTGTCCATCGTCATTTATGTGTAGGCTATTTTCCCTGTTCGTGCGTTCTCGTGTTTTATTGTAAGTTCGTATGTCCAGGTCTGTCTACTCCGTTTTGTTATTTTGTTTATTAGTCAAGTGTATTTCGTTTTTCGTGTTTTCCGTCTTTACTTTAATAAATATCATGTCTTCACAATCCGCTGCATTTTGATTCAATCCCTGCTACTCCTCTTCGGATGAAGAGGAGGAGGACAACCGTTACAGACACTCTATACGCCTTCCTATTGGTGTAAAGAGGATGTCAGAGAAGAAATTTTTCTGCTCATCTTGGTCTGTGGTGGAAAAACCTATTTCTTTGTCCTGACCGTCCACTTCCGGTACTCTGGAGGAAGTGAGATGGACTTCTGTTTTGCCTTGGTAACGAACGGCCAACGTCTCCGGCTCGAATTTTTTTTGCTACATGTGACCATATCATCGCAATGTATGTTTTTTCAATATAGTTTAATCAGATTATTGAAACTTTATTCGGGAGTTTTGCCGTGTTCCGTCATCTGACTGTGTTTACCTTGGAGAAATTTATGCCACTACGCTAGTGCCAATGCTA
The DNA here is from genome assembly GCF_029448725.1 of Salvelinus fontinalis. Taxonomy (NCBI): domain Eukaryota; kingdom Metazoa; phylum Chordata; class Actinopteri; order Salmoniformes; family Salmonidae; genus Salvelinus; species Salvelinus fontinalis. The sequence goes on from NC_074669.1 coordinate 30,326,676, forward strand.
ATTGAAGAGGGACATTTGCCATTCTGAATCGAAACAACGACTCATCTGGACAGAGTACACGTTCTTCAACATTCTGATGAAAGATCAGCAAAAGTAAGACCCATTTTATGATGTTATTTCATATATCTGTCGTGCATGTGAATTGGCCGTGGGCGCCCAATTATTTCTGTCTATTGTAGCTACGCTAATATAGCGATACATTTTGTTTGCGCTGTAAAACATTTAATAAATCGGAAATATTGTTTGGAATCACAAGATGCCTGTCTTTCAATTGCTGCAGACTATGTATTTTCAGAAATGTTTTATGATGAGTAATTAGCTATTTGACGTTGGTGTCTGTAAATATTCTGTCTGCTTTTGGTGCAATTTCGGATTGTAGCTGAAATGTAAACTATGGTTTATACATGAAATATGCAAATTTTTCAAACAAAACATATGCTATACAATAAATATGTTAACAGACTGTCATCTGATGAATTTGTTTCTTGGTTAGTGGCTATTTATATCTTTATTTGGTCGAATTTGTGATAGCACCTGATGGAGTAAGAAACTGATGGAGTTAGAAAAAGTTGTGTCTTTTGCTAACGTGGTTAGCTAATAGATTTACATATTTTGACTTCCCTGTAAAACATTTTAAAAATCGGACATGTTGGCTTGATTCACAAGATGTGCACCTTTCATCTGGTGTCTTGGACTTGTTAATGTGTGAAAGTTAAATATAAAAAAAAAATAGATTTTGAATTTCGCGCCGCGCATTTTGAGCTGGATGTTGTCATAAGTGTACCGGTGTCGGGCTGCCCCCGTAAAAGGTTAATGCAACCGCTGTGTCAGATTTCAAAAAAGTTTATGGAAAAAGCAAACCATGCAATAATCTGAGACGGCACTCAGAACAATAGCCAAATTCGCCGCCATGTTGGAGTCAACAGAAACCATAAAATACATGATAAATGTTTCCTTACCTTTGATGAACTTCATCAGAATGCAGTCCTAGGAATCCCAGGTCCACAATAAATGCTTGATTTGTTCGATAATGTCCGTTATTTATGTCCAATTATCTACTTTGGTTAGCGTGTTTGGTAAACAATTCCAAAGTCACAAAGCGCGTACACTATAACGAGACGAAATGTCCAAAAGTTCCATAACAGTCAGTAGAAACATGACAAACGATGTATTGAATCAATCTTAAGAATGTTGTTAACATACATCTTGAATAACGTTCCAACCGGAGAATTACATTGACTTCTGTTGAGCGATGGAACAGAGCTCCCTCTCACGTGAACGCGCGTGTTCAATGCGTGGTCACCTCATGGCAGTGATTACTCATTCCTGTCTCCTTCGGCCGCCCTTCACATTAGAGTCATCAGACAAAGTTCTATTGACTGTTGACATCTAGTGGAAGCCGTAGGAAGTGAAAACTCATCCATATCTCGCTATAATTTCATTGGGAGCTTGGTTGAAAATCTAGCAGCCTCAGAAAAAATCCAAACAGGAAGTGGAACTTCTCAGGTTTTTGCCTGCCATATGAGTTCTGTTATACTCACAGACATAATTGAAACAGTTTTAGAAACTTCAGAGTGTTGTCTATCCAATACTAATAATAATATGCATATACACTGCTCAAAAAATAAAGGGAACACTTCAACAACAACAATGGACAGTTTGATTTCACAGAAGTGTGATTGATTTGGAGTTACATTGTGTTGTTTAAGTGTTCCCTTTATTTTTTTGAGCAGTGTATTAGCAACTATGACTGAGGAGCAGGCCGTTTACTCTGGGCACCTCTGTGAACCTTTCATCCAAGCTACTCAATACTGCCCCTGGAGCCATAAGAAGTTAATATAATCAGCAGTCTGACATGTGGCAACAGAGAGAACATCTCTCATTAGCAGTGCCTTGTAGTTTCATGCTCCAATCTCACTGCTTTCTCTATTGAATTTTATTCAATTTTCACACACTATGTATGAAGTGTAATATCTGATGGGAAAATTATTCTCATACCATCTAACAATCACTCGGTCTGTTTGTTGATGGTCTTTGACTGGAAAGTCACAGTATGTTTTTAATTCACAATAAACTATAGTTTTTTAATTGGAGAGAGTGGTGTGCCTCACCTTCTAATGCATAATTTGATTATTTAATATAGAACCACTACTCCAGTTGTTTGAGCACTAAAGCTATGGGATTATAATAATGACGGAACAACTTGAGTTTATATTTAGAATTTTGTGGTCACACATTCAGATTCGTGGTGGCAAGTACGATTCGCAAATGTGTAATTTAATTTTGCAAGCTTGTATCATGATGTGTGAAAGATCGGTCGCAAACTTGAAATATCACATTTGAATACATTCAATAAGATTTACAAGTATACTTTATTTTCAGAATTCCATTTACTAGTATTAATATTCTGCCTAAAAAATACACTTGAAGATTTTGAATCTGCGTGCGCTCGGAGTCCTGTCACTGTTGTCACGTTATTAACAAGAGATTTGTAAGCTTGTAAAACATTTTGTACGTTTGGAAAGAGAGATTTGCAAGTGAAAACTTGATTTGCTCTCTGGGGGCAGGACCTTTTATTCAGTTCACTCTGCCAAAGCCACAACCGCCCCACCATTGGCTGGAATGTTTCATCGATCAAATCTCAGGAAGTAGCTCCCCACATGAGCAAGAAAGGATGAGCTCAATTAAACAAAAATGATCTACTTGAAAGTAATCATCTCTTTTATATGTGTTCAATTTTTTTGGTGAAAAGGCATTACAGTAGTTTGCTTAGCATGTGAAATATAATCGTATATTTCAGACGAACTCCAAACCAGCCATTGCATTGACAGCCGCTATTGCATTAGCTAGCTGGCCTCTGACATTCATCTTATCTTTACTATCACCATCATCACTGCAGTGTATCTAATGTTAGCTAAGTTTCTAGAAAAGGTAATATATACAGTACCAGTAAAAAGTTTGGACACAGCTACTCATTACAGGGTTTTTCTTTATTTTACCTATTTTATTCACTGTATAATAATAGTGAAAACATCAAAACTATGAAATAACAGACATGGAATCATGTAGTAACCAAAAAAGTGTTAAACAAATCCAAATATATTTAATGTTTGAGATTCTTCAAAGTAGCCACCCTTTGCCTTGATGACACCATTGCCCACTCTTGGCATTATCTCAACCAGCTTCATGAGGTAGTCACCTGGAATGCATTCAATTAACAAGTGTGTCTTGTTAAAAGTACATTTGTGGAATTTGAGTTGTGTTGTGACATGGTAGGGGTGGTATATAGAAGATAGCTCCATTTGGTAAAAGACAAAGTCCATATTATGACAAGAACAGCTCAAATAAGCAAAGAGAAATGACAGTCCGTCATTACTTTAAGACATGAAGGTCAGTCAATCTGGAAAATTAAAAGAACTTTGAAAGTTTCTTCAGGCGCAGTCTCTAAAACCATTAAGCGCTATGATGAAACTGGATCTCATGAGAATCGCCAAAGGAAAGGAAGACAATGAGTTACCTCTGTCACAGAGTATAAGTTCATTAGAGTTAACTGAACTTCAGATTGCAGCCCAAATAAATGTTTCACAGAGTTCAAGTAACAGACACAAATCAAATCAAATGATATTTGTCACATGAGCCGAATACATGCTTACTTAGAAGCCAACAATGCAGTTCAATGAATAGAGTTAATAAAATATTTACTCAATAAACTAAAGTTTAAAAAATCCAATAAATCATAAGGTAACACAATACATGTACATAACAATAACAAGGCTATATACAGGGGTTACCGGTACTGAGTCAATGTGCGGGGGTACAGGTTAATCAAGGTAATTTGTAAAGTGACTATGCATAGATAATAAACAGCGAGTAGCAGCAGTGTAAAAACAAAAAGGGGAGGTTAATGTAAATGGTCCGGGTGGCCATTTGATTAGTTTAGTTGTTCAGCAGTCTAATGGCTTGGAGGTAGAAGCTGTTAAGAAGCCTTTTGGTCCTATACTTGGCGCTCCGGTACCCCTTGCCATGCGGTAGAAACGAGAAAAGTCTATGACTTGCGTGAATGGAGTCTTGGAAATGGAGTCTTGTAGGTCCTGGATGTCAGGATGCTTGGCCCCAGTCATGTACTGGGTCATAATCACTACCCTCTGTAGCGCCTTCTGGTTAGATGCTAAGCAGTTGCCATACCAGGCAGTAATGCAAACGGTCAGGATGCTCTCGGTGGTGCAGCTGTAGAACTTTTTGAGGATCTGTGGACCGATGCCAAATATTTTCTGTCTTGGTGTGTTCGGACAAAGATAGATTGTTGTTCACACCAATGAACTTGAAACTCTTGACCCGCACCACTTCAGTGCTGACTGTGTTAATGAGGGCCTGTTCGGCCCTCCTTTTCCTGTAGTCCACGATCAGCTCATTTTGTCTTGTTCACATTGAGAGATAGGTAGTTGTCCTGGCACCACACAGTCAGGTCTCTGACCTCCTCCCTACAGGCTCTCTCATCATTATCGGTGATCAGTCCTACCACTGTTGTGTCGTCAGCAAACTTAATGTTGGTGTTGGAGTCGTGCTTGGCCGTGCAGTCATGGGTGAACAGGGAGTACAGGAGGGGAGAAGGCACGCACCCCTGAGGGGCCCCAGTGTTGAGGATCAGAGTGGCAGATGTGTTGTTGCCTACCCTTACCACCTGGGGGTGGCCTGTCAGGAACACCAGGATCCATTTGCAGAGGGAGGTGTTTAGTCCAAGGGTCCTTTGCTTAGTGATGAGCTTTGTGGGCACTATGGTGTTGAACGCTGAGCTGTAGTCAGTGATCCGCATTCTCACATAGGTGTTCCTTTTGTCAAGGTGGGAAAGGGCAGTGTAGAGTAAAACTGAGAATGCGTCATCTGCGGCACTGTTGGGGCCGTATGCAAAGAGTTGGTCTATGGTTTCTGGCATGATGGTGTTGAAGTGAGCCGTGACCAGCCTTTCAAAGTTGGTCTATGGTTTCTGGCATGATGGTGTTGACGTGAGCCGTGACCAGCCTTTCAAAGCACTTCATGGCTACCGACGTGAGTGCTACGGGGCAGTAATCAATTAGGCAGGTTTCCTTCGATTTAGGGTACAGGGACTATGGTCTGTTTTAAACATGTAGGTATTTCAGACTCGGCCAGGGAGAGGTTGCAATTTTCAGTGAAGACAATTGACATGTGGTCCGCGCATGTATTTGAGCGCACGTCCTGGTCATCCATCTGGCTATGTGGCTTTGTGGATGTTGACCTGTTTAACTTCTCTAGGATCGGGGGCAGCATTCTCACGTTTGGATGAAAAGCATATCCATATTCAACTGCTAGCTACTCATCCACAAAAGATAAGATATGCATATTGTTAGTAGATTTGTATAGAAAACACTCTGAAGCTTCTAAAACTGTTTGAATCATGTCTGTGAGTATAACATAACTTATTTAGCAGTTGAAACCCCGAGGACAAACCATTCAGATTTCTTTTTTTTGAGGTCACTCTCTTTTCAATGGATTTTCATTGGGAATACAGATTTCTAATTGGCCTTCTTGCAGTTCCTACCGCTTCCACTGGATGTCAACAGTCTTCAGAAATTAGTTGAGGGTTTTTCCTTTGTGTAAAGAAAAAGTATGGCCATTTTGAATCAGAGTCACTTGAAGTGTCCTGTTAGAGGCGCATGACCATAAAGCATGCTACAGATTGTTTTAATCCTGTATTGAACACAGATCATCCCGTCTTCAATTTTATCGATTATTTACGTTAAAACCTTTTCTCAATAGGGGGGGCGCTGTTCTCACTTTGTAAAAAATCGTTCCCAAATTAAACTGCCTCGTACTCAATTCTTGCTTGTACAATATGCATATTATTATTACTATTGGATAGAAAACGCTCTCTAGTTTCTAAAACCGTTTGAATTATATCTGTGAGTAAAACAGAACTCATTTTGCAGCAAACTTCCTGTCAGGAAGTGAGAAATCTGAAATCGAGGGCTCTGTTCCAGGGTCAGTTTATTAATTTGCAGGGAATCTATGGGTCTACATGCACTGCATTCGCCTTCCCCTAGATGTCAGTAGGCAGTGAGAATTGGAATGGGGTGTCTAGCTAGATCTGAGGCCGAACAAGAGCTCTTGGAACTGTGGGTGTAGTCTTTTCACCGTTCGTCTTGGCGCGAGACAGACCTCACGATTGCGTTCTGAAAAGCTGTCGTTATAGGCGTTAGATATATGCGGCTCTGATTTTATTCGATATATGTGTTAAAAACATCATCAACTAGTTATATTAAACCGACTTATATCAGTTTATATAAGTTTATTCCGATTTTCGGTATTTTCTTTGTGATGCGTTCTGGGGATTTGGACACTTCTGTGCCGCATGGCTAGCATTGGCTAGCGTTCTACAGATGAAAACGACATTCTACAACCGAACAACGATTATTCTGAACAAAGGACAACTTGTACAAGATTCTGATGGAAGCTCATCAAATAGTAGGAACGATTTATGATGTTTTTTCGTATTTCTGTCAAATGTTTAGACGTAATATGGGCGCTGATTTTGGGCGCTGTATCGCTATAACGTAAGCTGTAAGTCGTACTAAAGTTAATTTAAAAAATCTAACACAGCGGTTGCATTAAGAACTAGTGTATCTTTAATTTGCTGTCCAACGTATTTTTTTAGTAAAGCTTATGATTAGTTATTTGATTAGAATAGGTGCCTCTCCAAGATTTCTCCGGACAATATTTCTGCATTTTCACTACGTATTCACATTGTTCAACCACGATTTGTGCCGCTAAATATGAACATTTTCGAACAAACCATATATGTATTGAGTAATATGATGTTATAGGACTGTCATCTGATGAAGTTTGAGAAGGTTAGTGAAAAAATGTATATCTTTTGCTGGTTTATTCGTTATCGCTAACGTGTCTTGAATGAATGCGGCTGTGTGGTAGGCTATTGTAGTAAGCTAATATAATGCTATATTGTGTTTTCGCTGTAAAACACTTAAAAAATCTGAAATATTGGCTGGAGTCACAAGATGTTTGTCTTTCATTTGCTGTACACCGTGTATTTTTCATAAATGTTTTATAATGAGTATTTAGGTATTTCACGTTGGTTTCTGTAGTTGTTCTAGCTGCTTTGGTAAGACTACTGCAATGTAAAACTATGATTTATACCTGAAATATGCACATTTTTCGAACAAAACATATGCTATACAATAAATATGTTATCAGACTGTCATCTGATGAAGTTGTTTCGTGGTTAGTGACTATTTATATCTTTATTTGGTCGAATTTGTGATAGCTACCTATGCAGTAAAAAAATTGTGAAAATATGCGGTTGGGTCTTTTGCTATCGTGGTTAGCTAATAGAAATACATATTGTGTTTTCCTTGTAAAACATTTTAAAAATCGGAAATGATGGCTGGATTCACAAGATGTGTATCTTTCATCTGGTGTCTTGGACTTGTGATTTCATGATATTTAGATGCTAGTATTTACTTGTGGCGCTATAATAGGCTATGCTAGTCAGCTTTTTTACTGATGAGGGTGCTCCCGGATCTGGGATGAGTACCAAAAAAAATACCTAAAGTTGTATTACAAAAGAAGTTTGAAATGTTTTGGCAAAGTTTACAGGTAACTTTTAAGATAATTTGTAGTCATGTTTCACGAGTTGGAACCGGTGTTTTTCTGGATCAAACGCGCCAAATAAATTGACATTTTGGATATATATCGACGGAATTAATCGAACAAAAGGACCATTTGTGATGTTTATGGGACATATTGGAGTGCCAACAACAAAAACTCGTCAAAGGTAAGGATTATGAATTATATTATACATTAATTATATTTTTATTTCTGCGTTTTGTGTCGCGCCTGCAGTGTTGAAATATGCTTATCTCTCTTTGTTTACAATGGTGCTAACTCAGATAATATCATCGTTTGCTTACGCCAAAAAGCCTATTTGAATTCTGACATGTTGGCTGGATTCACAACCAGTGTAGCTTTAATTTGTTATCTTTTATGTGTGATTTAATGAAAGTTAGATTTATACTAATTCTTAAAGTAATTACTTTGAATTTGGAGCTCTGCATTTTCTCTGGATTTTTGCCAAGTGAAACAGTAGCGTCCCGCCTAAACTCAGATTTTTGGATATAAATATGAACTTTACCGAACAAAACATACATCTATTGTGTAACATGAAGTCCTATGAGTGTCATCTGATGAAGATCATCAAAGGTTAGTGAATCATTTTATCTCTTTCTGCTTTTTGTTACTCCTCTCTTTGGCTGGAAAAATGGCTGTTTTTCTGTGGTTATGTACTGACCTAACATACTCGTTTGGTGTGCTTTCGCCGTAAATCCTTTTTGAAATCAGACATTTTGGCTGGATTCACAACAAGTGTAGCTTTAATTTGGTGTCTTTCATGTGTGATTTCATGAAAGTTTGATTTTTATAGTAATATATTTGAATTTGGCGCTCTGCATTTTTACTGTCTTTTGGCCAAGTGGGACGTTAGCGTCCCACATATCCTAGAGAAGTTAAAGATCTTGCTCACATCGGCTATAGAAAGAGTAATCACACAGTCGTCCAGAATAGCTAGTGCTCTCATGCATGCTTCAGTATTTCTTGCCTCAAAGTGAGCATAAAAGGCATTTAGCGCATCTGGTAGCGGCTGGGTTTCCCTTTGTAGTCCGTAATAGTTTTCAAGCCCTGCCACATCCAACGAATGTCAGTGCCGGTGTAGAAGGATTCAATCTTAGTCCTGTACTGACTCTTTGCCTGTTTGGTTCGTCTGAGGGCATAGCGGGATTTCTTATGAGCGTCTGGATTAGTGTCCCGCTCCTTGAAATGGAAGCTCTAGGCTTTAGCGCGGTGCGGATGTTGCCTGTAATCCATGGCTTCTAGTTGGGAAATGTATGTACGGTCACTGTGGGGACGATGTCGTCGATGCACTTATTGATGAAGCAGGTGACTGAGGTGGTATACTCCTCAATGCCATTGGATGAATCCCGGAACGTATTTCAGTTTGTGCTAGCAAAACAGTCCTGTAGCGTAGCATCCGTGTCATCTGACCACTTCTGTATCGAGCGAGTCACTGGTACTTCCTGCTTCAGTTTTTGCTTGTAAGCAGGAATCATGAGGATAAAATTATGGTCAGATTTGCCAAATGGAGGGCGAGGGAGAGCTTTGAATGCATCTCTGTGTGTGGAGTAAAGGTGGTCTAGAGTTTTTTTCCTTCTGGATACACATGTGACATGCTGGTAGAAATTAGGTAAAAACGGATTTAAGTTTGCCTGCATTAAAGTCTCCGGCCACTAGGAGCACCTCTTCTGGATGAGCATTTTCTTGTTTGCTTATGGCCTTATACAGCTCGTTGAGTGCAGTCTTATTGCCAGCATCGGTTTGTGGTGGTAAATAGATGGCTACAAATAATACAGATGTGAACTCTCTTGGTAGATAGAATGGCTCATGATAAGCTGTAGACCACACTATCTCAGGCGAGCTATACCTCTAAACTTCTTTAATGTTAGACATCGCTGACTAGCAGTTATTGACAAATAGACACACACCCCCTCCCCTCGTCTTACCAGACGTAGCTGCTCTGTCCTGTCGAAAAACTGAGAAACTAGCCAGCTCTATATAATCTGTGTCATCGTTCAGCCAAGTCTCGGAGAAACATAAGATATTACAGTGTCCATTGGTCTGATGCGTCCAAATTTGATATTTTGGGTTCCAACCGCCGGGCCTTTGTGAGACGCAGAGTAGGTGAACGGATGATCTCCGCATGTGTGGTTCCCACCGTGAAGCATGGAGGAGGCGATGTGATGGTGTGGGGGGGCTTTGCTGGTGACACTGTCTGTGATCTATTTAGAATTCAAGGCAAACTTAACCAGCATGGCTACAACAGCATTCTGCAGCGATATGCCGTCTTATCTGGTTTGCGCTTAGTGGGACTATTATTTGTTTTTAAACAGGACACTGACACAACACACCTCCAGGCTGTGTAAGCACTATTTGACCAAGAAGGAGAGTGATGGACTGCTGCATCAGATGACTTGGCCTCCACAATCACCGACCTTAACCCAATTGAGATGGTTTGGGATGAGTTGGACCACAGAGTGAAAAGCAGCCAACAAGTGCTTAGCATATGTGGGAACCCCTTCAAGACTGTTGGAAAAGCATTCCAGGTGAAGCTGGATGAGAGAATGCCAAGAGTGTGCAAAGCTGTCATCAAGGCAAAGGGTGGCTAATTTGAAGATTTGTTTAACACTTTTCTGGATACTACATGGTTCCATGTTTTGATGTCTTCACTATTATTCTACAATGTAGAAAATAGTACAAATATACACCCTTGTGTCCAAACCTTTGACTGGTACTGTATATTTGAAGCTATATTTTGAAGACTTGTTACTGACTTTTGAACAAACTACTTAAATTCCACTGCCTGTTAATTGATTAATTGGTGACTGAAAAAGTTGTCAAGAAAAATGCCACTCCCAATTTGACTGCAAATAGACTATTAGGGTGGTTGGGTATCTTTTGGCTGATGTGCACATTTACATGAGTATTTAGTTAGCCTAGTTACTGACTGACTAGGATTATTGTTATTCATGTTTTTGTTGTTATTGCATTTCAGGTGGAGAGGGAGTAAGATCACTAGAAACAGCATGCTGCCAGACCACCGAAGGACCCTGGAGGTATTATAGTCAATGCTAATGAACTGGATATTGTATTTGAAATGCCTATTTATATCAATGAAACTACCAAAATTGGTTGGAATGTCCAGCAACGTGCAGTAAATGCTAACACGACTTTTTGGTGGTGAAACGTACATAATGTATTTGCATGCTGTGAAACACATCTTGTTACTGGCTTTTGAACACGTGCGAAACTACATTCCACTGCCTGTTTACTGATTAATTGGTGACTGAAATAGTTGGCAAGAAAAATGACCCTTTCAATTTCACTGCAAATAGATTAGCTGGCTAAAAGTAAACTGATGACAACTTAATCAAGCTTATGAATATATAAAACTGTTTACAAAGTGATGGCACATTAAAGGTAGTTATGGTTTTCCTCAGGTTGAAGCACATCCTTAACACCCAGACAGATATAAAGAACTTGGCAACCTCCCAGCCACCAGGATAATCATCTTGTTCTTCTTGGAGTTTATTCACAAGGTTAGATTGAAACAGATCTACACATGTTATTCTCTATCATGCCGAATTGTCGCTAAACTTGTAACTTGGGAGGCTCTTTCAATACAGACGTGGGTGATTTCTGTCATCGGGGACTGAACTTTGTGCAGGTTTTTGTTGAATTTAGACCACAGTTAGTTGAATGAGGTGTTTTTAAAGTGTTGGAACAAAAACCTGTACACTCCTGTGTAAAGAAGCTATGGCTGTCATGAATTCAATTGACAAAATATAGTTACTATTTTCTTTTGTTAATCTATGCAGGTTTGTCATATGATTTCCAGGAGCCTAGTTGAGATGGACACAACCATAAACCAAGCAGTAATGGAAAAAGTACCCATTGTCAAACTTGAGTAAAAGTAAAGATAACTTAATAGAAAATGACTCAAGTAAAAGTGAGTCACCCAATAAAATACTACTTGAGTAAAAGTCGAAAAGTATTTTTTCTTTAAATATACTTAAGAATCAAAAGTAAATGTAATTGCTAAAATATACTTAACTAGGGTAGGGGGCAGCATTTGGAATTTTGGATGAAAAGCATGCCCAAATTAAACTGCCTGCTTCTCGGGCCCAGAAGATATGATATGCATATAACTGGTAGATCTGGATAGAAAACACTCTAAAGTTTCCAAAACTGTTAAAATAGTGTCTGTGAGTATAAGAGAACTGATTTGGCAGGCGAAAACCTGAGAAGAATCCAGTCGGGAAGTCGTTTTTTTGGGGTTTTGTAGTTTTCTATTCAATGCCATTACAGTATCCATTGACTTAGGACTCAAATTGCAGTTCCTATGCCTTCCACTAGATGTCAACAGTCTTTAGAAATAGTTTCAGGCTTGTTTTCTGAAAAATTAGGAAGTAAGAGCAGTCTGAATGAGTGGACCCTAAAGTATCACAGAGCTTTTTCATGCGCTAGACCGAGAGAGTGCCTTTCTTGTTGAAATTTTATATTGACGACGTTATTGTCCGGTTGAAATATTATCGATTATTTATGCTAAAAACAACCTGAGGATTGAATATAAACATCGTTTGACATGTTTCTATGAACTTTACGGATACAATTTGGATTTTTTGTCTGCCTGTTTTGACTGCGTTTGAACCTGTGGATTACTGAAGAAAACGCACAAACAAAACGGAGGTTTTTGGATATAAAGAGACTTTATTGAACAAAATGAACATTTATTGAGTAAATGAATGTCTGCTGAGTGCAACCATATGAAGATCATCAAAGGTAAGGGATTCATTTTATCTCTATTTCTGAGTTGTGTAACTCTTCCTCTTGGCTGGTTACTGTTTGTAATGATTTGTCTGCTGGGCTATGTTCTCAAATAATCATATGGTATGCTTTCGCCGTAAAGCATTTTTTAAATCTGACACCGTGGTTGGGTTCACAAGAAGTTAATCTTTAAACCTATGTAAAATATGTTTTGTTTTCTGGATTTTTATAATGAGTATTTCTGTATTTGAATTTGTCGCCCAGCAGTTTCACTGGCTGTTGGAGAGGTGGGACGCTAACGTCTCACGTACCCAAGAGAGGTTAAGTATCAAATGTATAAATAATTTAAAATCCCACAGATTCCACAGTATGATTTTCATTCAAATTATTTTTTACAGATAGCCAGGAGCACACTCCAACATATAATTTACAAACGAAGCATGTGTGTTTCCTGAGTCCGCCAGATCAGAGGCAGTAGGGATGAACATGGATGTTCTCTTGATAAGTGTCTAAATAGACCATTATCCTGTCCTGCTATGCATTCAAATGTAACACGTACTTTTGGGTTTCAGGGATAATGTATGGGATAATGTAAAAAGTACCTTATTTTCTTTAGGAATGTAGTAAAGTACAGATACCCAACAAAAACTACTTAAGTAGTACTTTTAAGTATTTTTACTTGAGTACTTTACACCACTGAATCCAAGGCAGGATATTTCCCTGCATCCAGGTTGAGGCCTGCAACCAGCAGGAACATGGAGCACTCCATGTCAGTAAGTCATGCATATTTTTTTATATACAGTATATACTGTATAGCTAATACTCCACTTATATAAAGAGTGGAGAAGCCCTATGCACCATAAACATTTATACTTCTGGAGTAACTCCCTGTCTGATTAGAGGGTTTTGCTGGAGGCCCTGGGCCAATGGAGGTCAGGGGTGAGGGCTCAGGGGTCAGAGGGAGAGTGAAGTTACAGACATGAAGATACAACTTCAACCACAGAATAAGCCTATCTTCAAACCAAAATGCATGAAATGCATGTCCAACACAGCTGCTTGGTGGCGAAAAACACAGTTTTACGTTTTTATTTGGTTGGATAGTCTTTGCAACTATTTTGACAGACAACCCCTTGCCCAACCTCTTCGTGGCAGGTAACCTGGCGGGTAGTATTGTTGGGCCAGTAACCAAAAGGTTGTTGGATCAAGGTGACAAGGTAAAAATCGTTCATTCTGCCCCTGAACAAGGCAGTTAACCCACTGTTCCCCGGGCCCAAATGACATTGATGATAATTAAGGCAGCCTCCCGCACATCAAATCAAATCAAATGTATTTATATAGCCCTACTTACATGAGCTGATATCTCAAAGTGCTGTACAGAAACCCAGCCTAAAACCCCAAACAGCAAGCAATGCAGGTGTAGAAGCACGGTGGCTAGGAAAAAGTCCCTAGAAAAGCCAAACCTAGGAAGAAACCTAGAGAGGAACCAGGCTATGAGGGGTGGCCAGTCCTCTTCTGGCTGTGCTGGGTGGAGATTATAACAGAACATGACCAAGATGTTCAAATGTTCATAAATGACCAGCATGGTCAAATGATAATAATCACAGTAGTTGTCGAGGGTGCAGCAAGTCAGCACCTCAGGAGTAAATGTCAGTTGGCTTTTCATAGCCGATCATTAAGAGTATCTCTCCCGCTCCTGCTGTCTAGAGAGTTGAAAACAGCAGGTCTGGGACAGGTATTACGTCCGGTGAACAGGTCAGGGTTCCATAGCCGCAGGCAGAACAGTTGAAACTGGAGCAGCAGCACGGCCAGGTGGACTGGGGACAGCAAGGAGTCATCATGCCAGGTAGTCCTGGCATGGTCCTAGGGCTCAGGTCCTCCGAGAGAGAGAAAGAAAGAAAGAGAGTAAGAAAGAAAGGGAGAAAGAGAGAATTAGAGAGAGCATACTTAATCTTGTCAATATGGGGGCGCTGTTTCACCATTGGAAAAAATAGTGCCCAAATTAAACTGCCTCATACTCAATTCTTGCTCGTACAATATGCATATTATTATTACTATTGGATAGAAAACACTCTCTAGTTTCTAAAACCGTTTGAATTATGTCTGTGAGTGAAACAGAACTGGACTTAGAGCAATTTTCCTATGAGGATTTGAAAAGGCTGAAATCTGCTCACTGTTCCCAGAACAGTTTATTAATTTGCCTGTCCTCTATTGGTTGAGATGCACTGCATACGCCTTCCCCTGGGTGTCAGCGAATAGAGGGACTTGAAACGGAGTCTCTAGGCAGATCTGAAAGTTTATAAATTGCTTGGAAACGAGGTGTCCCCTCTTTTGATTCTTCGCTCTGACGCAGGGAGGATCTTGGCATGTCGTGTTAGAAGCTCCTGTTTTAGCTCTTAGATATATCCGGCTCTGTTTTTATTCGATATAGGTGTTAAAGACATCATAATGTTGTTAATTTAAACTGATTTATAGCAGTTTATATCAGTTTATTGCGATTTTCCTGGATTTCTTTGTCATACGCTTTCACGAGTTGGACACTTCTCCAGTGGGTGGCTAACGTTAGCGGCTATTTCGACAGGACAAGAGGACATCTTTCAACCAAAAGACGATTGTTCTGGAGAAAGGACACCTTGCCCAATATTCTGATGGAAGCTCAGCAAATAGTAAGCAATCTTTATGCTGTTAATTCGTACTTATGTTGACAAATGTCAAATAATAATTCCGCCATGAATTATGGTGCGGTCTCGCTTTAGCGCACGCTGTATGCTTGAAGTAACGTTAATTTTAAAAATGTAACCCAGCGATTGCATTAATAACTAATTTGTCTTTCAATTGCTGTCCAACCTGTATTTTTTTGTCAAGTTTATGAATAGTTTTCGATTAGAATAGGTGCCTCTCCAAGATGGCGCCGGACAGATTGCTTGAGGTTTTGGACACTATTCTCATTGTATAAGCACGATTTGTGCCGCTAAATATGCACATTTTCGAACAAACTCTATATGTATTGTGTAATATGATGTTATAGGACTGTCATCTGAAGAATTCTGAGAAGGTTAGTGAAAAAATTAATATATTTTGGTGGTTTATACGTTATCGCTATTTTTGCCTTGAATCAATGCTGTTGTGATGTTTGCTATTGTGGTAAGCTAATATAACGCTATATTGTGTTTTCGCTGTAAAACACTTAGAAAATCTGAAATATTGGCTGGATTCACAAGATCTGTGTCTTTCATCTGCTGTACGCTGTGTATTTTTAAGAAATGTTTTATGATGAGTAATTAGCTAATACACGATGGTCTCTGTAGTTATTCTAGTCGCTTTGGTGAGAGTTGTGATTGTGGCTGCAATGGTAAACTCTGATTTATACCTGAAATATGCACATTTTTCTAACAAAACATATGCTATACAATAAATATGTTATCAGACTGTCATCTGATGAGGTTGTTTCTTGGTTAGTGTCTATTTATATCTTTATTTGGTCGAATTTGTGATAGCTACTGATGGAGTAAAAAAATGGTGGAGTAAAGAAGTGGTGTCTTTTGCTAACGTGGTTAGCTAATAGATTTACATATTGTGTCTTCCCTGTAAAACATTTTAAAAATCAGAAATGATGGCTTGATTCACAAGATGTGTATCTTTCATTTGGTGTCTTGGACTTGTGATTTCATGAACATTTTATTATATGATATCCCTGTGGCTTTAGGCTAGGCTATGCTAGTCAGCTTTTTTGATGGGGGTGCTCCCGGATCCGGGTTTGTGAGGCGTTAGAGGTTAAATTCACACAGGACACCGGATAAGACAGGAGGAGTACTACAGATATAACAAACTGACCCTAGCCCCCCGACATATGAACTACTGCAGCATAAATACTGGAGGCTGAGACAGGAGGGATCAGGAGACACTGTGGCCCCATCCGATGATACCCCCGGACAGGGCCAAATAGGAAGGATATAACCCCACCCACTTTGCCAAAGCACAGCCCCCACACCACTAGAGGGATATATTCAACCACCAACTTACCATCCTGAGACAAGGCCAAGTATAGCTTACAAAGATCTCCGCCACGGCACAACCCAAGGGGGTGCGCCAACCCACATCTCTGATTCAGAAGGGTTGGGTCAAATGCAAAAGACACATTTTAGTTGAATGCATTTAGTTGTACAACTGACTTTGTATCCCCCCGTTCCCTAATCCTATTGAAAACCATTGAGCTGCTGTGTCTTTTACACATCCATTTGAGTGAATGGAAGTCACCCTTATAGTCCTCTATAATCAACAATACATTTTAACTCTCTTGCTCTCTCTCTTTCAAGAGCATTCAGTACCTCTATCCACCTCTCTACAGGTGCTAGAGACAGACTAATCCAAGGACCTCCAGACCCTTCGGACCAACTACCTGTGATCTCTCCAGAGCACAGAGAAGTAAGCTCTGCTGGTGGTAGTATACTTTATGAACTATGTAAACTTCCTTCACTATGGCTGTTTTTCTGTGTGATGGCATATAGCATATTATCCAGGTGTAACGGTCGTCGTATGAAGAAGGTGTGGACCAAAGTGCAGCGTGGGAAGTGTTCATGATTATTTATTTTAAAAACTGAACACTGAGACAAAATAACAAAATGTAACAACACGAAACAGTTCTGTCTGGTGAAGACACAAAAACAGAAAACTACCCACAAAACACAGGTGGGAAAAGGCTAACTATGTATGGTTCTCAATCAGAGACAACGATAGACAGCTGACTCTGACTGAGAACCACACCCGGCCAAACACAAAAAAAATGAAAACATAGAAAAATTAACATAGAATGCCTACCCAAATCACACCCTGACCAAACCAAAATAGAGACATAAAAAGATCTCTACGGTCAGGGCGTGACACCAGGACCCTTGTTGGACTGGATATACTGTACTCACTCTAAAACTCATGTGCTCTTCTCCCACTAAAAGTCTCCCAGACTTTTATAAAAACTAACGTGCCCATCCCTCCCACTCTGTCTGCCGTATTCTTTCTCTTTGCGCTTGTTTTCCTTATTAGGATGTCGGCGGGCGGAGCCGGGAGGGTCGTCAGCGAGATGGGACACACCTGGGCCCGGGATAAATACACCTCTTCCCCATTCATTGAGGAGTCTCTCTCCATGCAGACACGCTGTTGGAGTTTGGTTGTGGCCGTTTGCTGGCTTTTGGATCTTTCAACACTCCTCACTATCACATCTATACACGCAACCACTCACTTACGCAACTGATTACACACCATTGTTAATTGTATATAGGTTACCTCAGTTAACTTCTCTAGGATATGTGGGACGCTAACTTCCCACTTGGCCAAGATCCAGAAAAAATGTAGTGCATCAAATTCAAATATATTACTATAAAAATCAATCACACATGAAATCACACATGAGAGACACCAAATTAAAGCTACACATGTTGTGAATATAGCCAACATGTCTGATTTCAAAAAGGGTTTACGGGGAAAGCACACCAAACAATTATGTTAGCTCAGTACATAGCCACAGAAAAACACAGCCATTTTCCCAGCAAAATATAGTAGTAACAAAAAGCAGAAATAGAGATAAAATTAATCACTAACCTTTGAACAACTTCATCAGATGACACTCATATGACATCATGTTACACAATAAATTTATGTTTTGTTCAATAATGTGCATATTTATATCCACAAATCTTGGTTTACATTGGCGCCATGTTCAGAAATGCCTCAAAAATATCCGGAGTAATTACAGAGAGTCAAATAACAGAAATACTCATCATAAACTTTGATGAAAGATACATGTTTTACATATAATTAAAGGTACACTTGTTCTTAATGCAACCCCTGTGTCAGATTTAAAAAAAAAAACTTTACGTAAAAAGCACACCATGCAATAATCTGAGATGGCTCACAGATTTACCAACATTTCTCCGCCATGTTGGAGTCAACAGAAATACGAAATTACATTATAAATGTTCCCTTACCTTTGATTATCTTCATCAGAATGCAGTGCCAGGAATCATAGTTCCACAATAAATCATTGTTTTGTTCGATAATGTCCATTACTTATGTCCAATTAGCTAATTTTGCTAGCATGTGTAGTACACGTGTCCAAACGCTCGCGCAGATGCAGGCAAACGTCGGACGAAAACTTCAAAAAGTTATATTACAAGTCGAATAAACTGGTCAAACTTAGTAGAGAATCAATCTTCAGGATGTTGTTATCATATATATCCAATAACGTTCCAGCCGGAGCACTCTTTTCAGTCTCTATAAGTAATGGAACGCATGACGATATCATGAGGAAAGTGCGTGACCAAGAACTGGCACTCTGCCAGACCACTGACTCAAACACCTCCCATCTGGTCCCACAACACAGCATAAGCTTCATTCCACGTTCTACTGACTGTTGACATCTAGTGGAAGGTGTGGGAAGTGCAAACATATCCATATATTACAGGGAATTGAATAGGCGATGACTTTAACATCGACCACTCTCAGAATTGTCACTTCCTGTTTGGATTTTTTCTCAGGTTTTTGCCTGCCATATGAGTTCTGTTATACTCACAGACAAAATTCAAACGGTTTTAGAAACTAGAGAGTGTTTTCTATCCAATAGTAATAATAATATGCATATTGTACGAGCAAGAATTGAGTACGAGGCCGTTTAAATTGGGCACGTTTTTCCCCATAAGTGAAAACAGCGCCCTCTGTTCTCATCAGGTTAACAATCCCACTTGTTGTATATACTCAAGCTGGATTCCAATAGGAATTACACATGACTTTGCAAGCCAGCATAATGTGACTTGCAGGCCTGTAAAAAATTTGATCCTAAAACCTTTAAAGAAAGGCTTTATTATATACACTACATGACAAAAAGTATATGGACACCTGCTCGTCAAACATCACATTCCAAAATCATGTGCATTAATATGGAGTTGGTCCAGCCTTTGTTGCTATATACAGAATCCACTCTTCTGGGAAGGCTTTCCAACTAGATTTTGGAACATTGTTGCGGGGATGTGCTTCCATTCAGCCACAAGAACATTAGTGAGGTCAGACACTGATGTTGGGAGATTAGGCCTGGCTCGCAGTCGACGTTCCAATTCATACCAAAGGTGTTCAATGGAGTTGAGGTCAGGGCTCTGTGCAGGCCAGTCAAGTTCTTCCACACCGATCTAAAACTTCTATTAAAATGTATATAAATCCAAATTAAACAACAGTTGGACAGATCTTATAGCCTTCTTAGACTCAACAACCCAAGAATATATATTTGATCCTGTTAAAACATTCACACGGAGAAAAGCACAAGGAATGGATTGCTTTCCCATAGAATTCTATTCAACATTTTGGGACAAAGTTTTCCCCCTATTTACACAAATGACAACACACAGTCAATTCAGTACTTCCATGTATCAAACAGTTATTTCAGATATACTAAAACAAGGAAAATCTGATAAGTCCCCTGCTGATTATAGACCCATTATTTTAATAAATTGTGACAATAAAATAATAACCAAGTTTATAAGCGATAGAATGGCAAAAGTGTTACCAGGAGCTCCCAAGGGCCCCCGAGTGGTGCAGCGGTCTAAGGAACTGCCTCTCAGTGCTTGAGGCGTCACTACAGACTCTCTGGTTCGATTCCAGGCTGTATCACAACCGGCCGTGATTGTTAGTCCCATAGGGCGGTGCACAATTGGCCTAGCGTTGTCTGGGTTTGGCCGGTGTAGGCCATCATTGTAAATAAAAATGTGTTCTAAACTGACTTGCCTAGCTAGCTTAATAAATAAAAATCAATCAAATAGGTTTTATTAAAAATAGACACTTACAAAGAAATACAAGAACATGTTTGAGTTTAATACAATACGCATTAAACAAGATATGGATTTATCAATAACGGCTGTTGATTCCGAAAAGGCTTTTGATCGTCTTAAATGGCCTTTTCTCTTCAAAACTTTGGAATCATTCAACTTTCCAGTTGAAATAATATGTTTAATAAAAATGTTGTAAAGCAAAAATATACACAAATAATACATTATCTGATGAAATTGCTTTAGAAAAGGGCAAAAGACAGGGATGTCCCCTCCCCCATCCTGTTTGCACTGGCCATTGACCCACTTTCAGAAACAATTAGACAGGAATCAGTATTGCTAAACATGAATATAAACTAAACTCATTTGCAGATGATCTCCTGATACACCTGACCAATACTGAAAACTCAATGCCCCCTTTGCAAAAAATATTTTAAGAATACTCTAAAAACTCAGGATATAAAATTATTATTGAAAAAAACTAAATAATGTCAATAGGAAAAATAATAACTCACAATCTTCAGCAATCCTTTAAGTGGACCACAGATGGGCGATATTAAAGGCTAACAACAACAATAAAAACATCCTATGAAGAGGGACACACAAACTGACGATACCACTGGTTTCTCTTGTCTGATGTGATTTGTGGGCGTGTCAACAAGTGTAATTGCATTCCAGCTTGACCAAGCCTTTGTTCCTCTTCCATTAAGTGATTGGGGAGATAGCACTTAGGATCATCTGCCATGCAGTGAGCTGTCCCTGTGGGACTGTAAAGGTAGGGATGGTACTGTCCCTCCATTGTTGTGCTGCCATATGCATACTTCTCTCAGTCCATTACAGGACCAGCCAGCTTAATCGACTGAATTAGAGTATGTGTGTGTGGAGGGGTCTGCGCGCGGGTGTTTGTGTCTGTGTGTATCTGCGTGTGATTAGAGTAGGGGGAGGATGGAGGATGGTGATGCTCTTGTACTACTTCTAAATTAGTCACATTCTTGCCGGTCTCTAAGGGATATACAAAGGAGAAACAAGCAACACTTTTAACAATTGGTTTATATACTTAATTACAATGTTACACTAGGCACAGGCAATCATGCTATATGTTTTTCAAAGAAGGTTTTGGCATAGTTCCCTATCGAGTGCCCATTGATGTGTAGGTGTCTGATGTAAGCACCCACCGATGAGTCATACATAACTAAACATTCATAATCAAAAATGTTCTGATATTAAACAGGATAGTAACATAACATACAAGGACAAGACCAGAAATAGACGTATCAGTGTATTGGTTTCCACCTATAGTGCTATGAACAGTACTAGTCAAAAGTTTGGACACACCTACTCATTCCAGGAGTGTGCAAAGCTGTAATCAAGGCGTGGCTTGATTGAAGAATCTCAAATATAAAATATGTTTTGATTTGATTAACACTTTTTTGGTTACTACATGATTCCATATGTGTTATTTCAAAGTTTTGATGTCTTCACTATTATTCTACAATGTACAATGAAAAACGCTTGAATGAGTAGGTGTGTCAAACTTTTGACTGGTACTGTATATTGTGAGTTTTTTTATGCCTTTTGTGTTTTCATGTACAGTATCTCCTCAATTACTTTAACCAACAGCGTTTTGCTCTAAGAGGGGAAGCTTGGTGATGTAACAATCCTTGAGAGGCACCATACAATTTAAGCCATGGGGGAGTGGTTATTGTGCTTATTTACCAGCTAAACCCCATCAAAGCAATATGCTCTCTTCCTTGTCTCCTCTTATTTATCCTGAGCTTTTCTCCTTCAAAAACTGCAGGATCAGAAATAGCCCAGCTTGACAAAAACCTTTTTACCAAGCAGCACTGAATAATTTTGCACCGCCAGAGTAGGACAAGGTTATTAAAACTCCACACAGTGTGTAACAGATATTATATTCCCCAGCCAGCCCATTATCAGTATCAAAACCTCATCCTGTCAAGTTGTTTCAAAGAGTTAGGCTTCAACCCATTGATGCTTATGTCAATTGGTCATACTTCCAGCAAAATTATCAGTGCCAATGGGAAAAGATGAGTGTCAACAAATTGACGTCTATATCAACATATGGAAGTCATTACAATAAATTGGAAAAGATAAGTGTCACAGGAATTAAGTTTGTCATTACATTGCATTCCATGGGAAAATATGAGTTTCAAAGGGTTGATTCCTATGTCAATGCATTGCAGTCAATGGAAAAAAATGTGTCACAGTATTGATGCTTATTTAAATGCATTGTATTCAGTGGTAAAAGTGTCAACCAATTTACGCTTATGTCAATACATTGCATTCAATGGAAAAATATGAGTGTTACAAGGTTGGTGCTCTATGTCAATACATTTGCAATCAATGGGAAAAGAGATCAACCAATTGACACTTATGTCAATACATTGCAGTCAATGGGAAAGATTAGCTTCCAACACTTGATGCTTCTGTCAATACATTGCATTCAATGGGAAAAGGAAAATGTCACAGGATTCATTGCTAAATATACTAGGTGATACATTTGTTCCAGTCTATGAAAGACTACAGCTCGTGTGGAGCGGTGCTTCGTGATTAAAGGGACCTGGACACTAACAACACAAAATCTTTTGGGAAAAACAGAAAGAACTGACCAGACTGTAATGGCTTCAAATGATTTCTTTCACCAACAAGAATTTGATGATGGAGCATTTTTTGATGTTCTATTAGCTACATGGTAGCTTTCAACCGGAATATAGTGAAGAGGATTCGAAACAAAGAGTTGGATTTTCCTAGAAGCTCAGCTACAGCCAATGCCAGCACCAAGTTGGCAGATCACAAATACATTGGATAGCTAAGTATAAGTTATTTTCATGCAAGCCACCTAGCTAGCTAACTTTAGTTTATCTACTGAAACCCATATTGTGTATCGCTGGCTAACATTCTACTGTGTTACATTTTTCTGTTTGCTAACTTGTTAATTTAGCGAAACAACTAACGTAAACTCACTCACTTTTGTACATCGCCTTGGTCTGTACAATTGACCATATTTTAGCGCCCCAAGAACGTAATACTTCCTGATCAAATGTAATGTCAATACCATTGTAAAGCACAATTTCTCCCCTTTCCAACAGAATCAATTACATGACCCCCACGCTGCCCGTTTCTGCATGATTCAAGAAGGCAATGAGCCCTGTCGGGTCTTTTAAAAATGGCGGGTGGGGAAGCGAAACTAATGCGTGATAGTGAGAAGGAGAGATGTGTCCAACTTATCACCTTATCACCTATAAAATGTAAATATAACCCTATAAAGAGTTTATATAATGTGTCATTACATACCTATTTGAAGGTTTGTGTCGAATTTGAATCGGGTTTTTAGGGCGGTGCTAAAGTGATCTTCAGAAGTAAACAGCGGCTTTGAGAATGATGATCGCTTGCAGTGATGACGCAAAAAAATTACTAGGTATCCCCCTTACCCCCGTCACTGTTCATTTCTTGTTTTTAAACGATGAGAGAAGTGCTACACCTGGTGGAGAGAGATTGTAAGACAGAAATAGTTGCTTTATCCGTGCTGTATGTTACGGCATGACACGTCACGATGTAACGGAGGGTCCGTTTTTTCTCCAATACTATAGAGCCATTACCATGTCGATCAACGCCTGAATAGAAACGTAGTTCACACCACAGATTTTGAAGTAAACCCAGTCGCTACAGTCCCATTAGTTTTCTTTGCAGCCTCGTTTGAATGTTGCGGTTGCGCACATTTGTACGGAATGGGGTGGGGTTTACGTTACCGGTAGCCATAACTATGACTAAAAAGAGAAGAGCTTTTAAAATCATAGATCTATTGTATCTCTTTTGTAAAACCTCTTCTCTTTTTAGTCGTAGATATAGCTACTAAACAGCATGCTACAAAGTTACAACCAGCCACCTAAAGCTAGGTTTACCAGCAAACATTAGCAAATGACTGGAGTTGGCTAGCTAGTTAGCCTTGCGCCTCCTAACTTGCTATGTGCCAGGTCTCACGTTTGTAACTTGCTGGCAAACATGTATAACATCAGCAACTGTAAATAATTTACTAGCTAGCTATGTAACATAATTGACAAGGGTTGACATTGGTTATAATTATGACAGCAAAATTGTTAGGCTAGATTACTTGTTAGATATTACTGCATGGTTTGAACTAGAAGCACAAGCATTTCGCTACACTCGCATTAACATCTGCTAAACATGTGTATGTGACAAATAACATCTGATTTGATTTTAATCTCATCAAGTTATACGCATGACGCAACATACAATTCCAAACAGATGTAAATAACAATTCTTGGCTATCCAGCAAGCTAGCTAGCTAATTTTACACTGTAGAGAAACAATCCAACAATTTACTGTTGTAAATCTCTAAAAGTGACAAACTATTGAACAAACTAAAAATATTGGCCTAAGCAGGCATGATAGACATGGCTGTAGCTAGATACTGTCTTTCGGACAGAAACAAGCAAACCAGAAATCAGCAAGGGACACGGTCTGCTCACTATACAAAAGTTGAGGGTTATGCCATATTTCTTTCTATTAGGCTAGATATTGTTCTAAATGAAATATCTGTGCCTGTGCACGTTCAGTTAGCTTACCCTAATGTTGATGTTATGCTGGCACAGTTCAACTGTAGTTCAAACTGTATAATGGAGTATAATTTATTATCTTTTTTGTCGTGTAGGCAGTACCGTGTGGTGCCTGGGCTTCTTCCTGGAGTGGATTCTAGATGGAGAGAAACATAATAATTTTACCTGCGTGTGTCATTGTAGCAGAACTGTATCCAGAGAACTGTATCCCTCTCGATGGATTGGACATCATGCTGGATTTCAAGCAGTAGATCTCTCAAGAGGAGCTGAATGACAGTTTGATGATGATAAAACCCCTCCCATAGTTTTCTGATCAACAGATGTCTGCACTTTACACTTCAGACACTCTCTAAATCACTCAGCTGTACAAGTATTCCCTGAACTTTACTACACTGACCACACTGTATGTATTACTGTGTCTCTAA
This sequence comes from Salvelinus fontinalis, assembly GCF_029448725.1. NCBI lineage: Eukaryota > Metazoa > Chordata > Actinopteri > Salmoniformes > Salmonidae > Salvelinus > Salvelinus fontinalis. Next base: position 30,351,909 of record NC_074669.1, read on the forward strand.
GGTTAGTCGGAAATGCTCTGTGCTACACCAAACAGTACTTATCCTGTAACTCCCAGTAATGGATACCAAAATATTTGGTTTAATCACATTATGTGGTGTAAAAATCATTTGCTACAGTTCTCTGCACTTTACTACACCTGAGACACACTCAGACACACTGAACTGTACTACACTGTTCATACTGTATTTTGTTTGTATGCTATGTTTACCATATAATATTCTTGTTGAATACTCGGTTATTTTTTTCAGTTAGCATTAAATAATGTACACTGCCTTGTATTTTAGATTTTGACAAATAAACATTCTTTGGATACAGTGGCAAGAAAAAGTATGTGAACCCTTTGGAAATACTGTATGTATGCATACATTGGTCATAACATTTTACTGATCTAATCTAGGTCACAACAATAGACAAACACAGTCTGCTTAAATGAATGGAACATGCTAACATCTCTATCAACGAATGAACAAAAAAAACATGTTTACTCTGCTGAAGGTAGCTATCAGATTAGCAGTGACTACCATGGTATAGGCAAAATTGATTGACAGTTTGTTTCCAAAAGATACAAAGACACAAAAGTGGCACAGCGGTCTTAAGCACTGCATCTCAGTGCTAGAGGCGTCACTACATCCCCTGGTTCGATCCCGGGCTGTACCACAACCGACTATGATCGGGAGTCCCATAGGGCGGTGCACAATTGGCAGCATCATTCGGGTTAGGGGAGGGTTTGGCTGGGGTAGGTTGTCATTGTAAAATAAGAATTTGTTCTTAACCTTCCTGGACTACCCATCCCGGATCCGGGATAATTGTCATCAGAAACGCTGACTAGCATAGCCTAGCAATACAGGTATATAATATAATATAATTTCATGAAATAACAAGTCCAATACAGCAAATGAAAGATAAACATCTTGTGAATCCAGCCAACATGTCCGATTTTTAAAATGTTTTACAGCGAAAACACAACATATATTCATGCTAGCTCACCACCATATCCCCAAAAAAACACAGCCATTTTTTCACAACAAAGATAGCTTTCACAAAACCCACACATAGAGATAAAATTAATCACGAAGTGCATACAGATCCGTAAATATAGGAGATTTGAATAGGCGATGACTTTCAGATCGACCCATTTCAGATTTTTCACTTCCTGTTTGGAAATTTGCCTGCTATATGAGTTCTGTTATACTCACAGATATAATTCAGACAGTTTTAGAAACTTCAGAGTGTTTTCTATCCAATAGTAATAATAATATGCATATATTATGATCTAGGACAGAGTAGGAGGCCGTTCAATTTGGGCACCAATTCATCCAAAAGTGAAAATGTCGCCCCCTAGTCTTAAGAAGTTTTAACTCACTTGCCTAGTTAATTAAAGGTAAAATAAAAATGTTGATTTAGCTGATGAATTTCAGAGTTCGATACAGGACAATAATGTTAGCTAGCTAGATAACATACCTAGTCCAGCTAGGCTAGCAAGCTAGCTAATGTTATGTTAGGTTGTGAGTGACCCAGAGTTGATGCTTATGTCAATACCTTCCAGTTAATGGGAAAAGATGAGCATCCACCAATTGACACTTATGTCAATACATTGCATCCAACTGGAGTGTGTTAAAGCAGATGGTTATACACCATAGAGTTATGCTCGGGTGTGACTAAAGGATACATTTTAGGGCCCCTGTTGTTTATTGTCTATCAAATCAAATCACATTTTATTTATCACATACACATGGTTAGCAGATGTTATTGTGACTGTAGTGAAATGCTTATGCTTTTAGATCCGACAGTGCAGCAGTATCTAATAGGTCATATATAACATTTCCACAACAAAACCTAATACACACAATCTAGTGAAGGAATGGGATGAGAATATATAAGTATAGAATATATGGATGTGCGGTGACAGAGTGGCTAAGATGCAATAGATAGTAAAGAATAGATAGTGAAATATATAGTATACAGTATATACATATCAGATGAGTAATGCCAGATATTCCAACATTCTTAAAGTGCCATTATTAAAGTGACTACTGTTCCATTTATTACAGTGGCCAATGATATCAAGTCTGTAGGTAGGCAGCCGCCTCTCTGTGCTAGTGCTAGCTATTTAACAATCTGATGGCCTTGAGATAAAAGCTGTTTTTCAATCTCTCTGTCCCAGCTTTGATGCACCTGTACTGACCTCGCCTTCTCGATGGAAGCAGGGTGAACAGGTAGTGGCTCAGGTGGTTATTGTTCTTGACAATCTTTTTTGCCTTCCTGTGACATCGGGTGTTGTAGATGTCCTGGAGGGCAGGTAGTTTGCCCCCGGTGATGCGTTGTGCAGACCGCACCATCCTCTGAAGAGCTATGCGGTTGTGGGCAATGCAGTTACCGTACCAGGCGGTGATACAGCCCGACAGGATGCTCTCAATTGTGCACCTGTAAAAGTTAGTGAGGATTAGTGAGGGTTTTCCGTGACAAACCAAGTTTTCCTGGCACCACACTCCGAGGGCCCTCACTACTAATCAAACCTACCACTGCAGTGTCATCTGCAAACTGATGATTGAGTTGGAGGCGTGCATGGCCATGCAGTCGTGGGTGAGCAGGGAGTACATGAGAGGGCTGAGAACGCACCCTTGTGGGGCCCCAGTGTTGAGGATCAGCGAAGTGGAGATGTTGTTTCCTACCTTCACCACATGGGGGCGGCGCGTCAGGAAGTCCAGGACCCAGTTGCACAGGGCGGGGGCGAGACCCAGGGTCTCAAGCTTGATGATGAGTTTGGTGTTGAATGCTGAGCTGTAGTCAATGAACAGTATTCTTATATAGGTATTCCTCTTGTCCAGATGGGATAGGGCAGTGTGCAGTGTGATGGCTATTGCATCGTCTGTGTACCTATTGGGGTGGTAAGCAAATTGAAGTGGGTCTAGGGTAACAGGTAGCGAGGAGGTGATATGATCCTTAACTAGTCTCTCAAAGCACTTCATGATTATTTCAACAACATTGGGAGACAGATTGAGACAGTGTAACGAATGTCATCGGGAGAAGGAGAAGAGGACCAAGGTGCAGCGTGGTAAGTATTCATAATAAGTTATTTTAATAAATATGACCACTCTAACAAAACGACAAACGAACAGTTCTGTAAGGTGACGAAAAACACTAAACAGAAAATAATCACCCACAACTCAAAGTGGGAAAACAGGCTACCTAAATATGGTTCTCAATCAGAGACAACAATAGATAGCTGCCTCTGATTGAGAACCACACACGGCCAAACACAAATAAATGGACAACATAGAACACCAGACATAGAATGCCCACCCAAACTCATGCCCTGACCAACCAAAATAGAGACATAAAAAGGATCTCTACGGTCAGGGCGTGACAGACAGCTGATGTACATATTTTATACGGATGACACTGTTCTCTATTCAAGTGGCAGCAGTCTGACTTTGGCTTTTGAAAAATCTCAAACAGCTTTCAACAGAATCTGTACGGTTTGAAGCTTGTTCTGAATTCCTGTAAAAAACATTGCCTGGTATTTTCCAGTAAGAAACACTAAAAAAACATGAAATTACTACCTTGGAAGGACATTATATAGAGCAAGTCAAAACATACAAATATTTGGGAGTTTGGGTGAATGAGAAGTTGAGCTTCACCCATGTAGAACATTTTGTCAGGAAACTCAAGCTGTGTATTGGGTTTTATTACTGGCACAAAGCTTATTTTTTTGGCTAGAAAATAGTTGATTTGTTGCACTTTTCTCTCAGTGTTATGTGCAAGCCTCAAGCTCTACACTGAAGGCTATTGACTCTGTGTATCATATAGCCCTTCAATTTGTCACTAATCAGAGACGTCTAAGTCACCATTGTAATCTCGACAGTGATGTCGGGTGGGCATCACTAGCAACACGCAGGCTCAAACACTGGTACATTCTTATTTATAAAAACAGAAATGCTCAGATCTCAAACTTGTTTCATGCTAACAGTCCCAAAATTAGAACCGAACATGGAAAACGTTCCTTTAATTACTCAGCCCCCCTGGTGTTGAAGTTCCCTCCAACCCAACCTAAAACTGGTGTCCCTGGAACTGGTGTCCCTGGATGATTTCAAAGGACAAATAGATGAACAGGTTGTTAAGAGATGTAGTTGTTTCTAGTTGTCACCCGATGTCACTACCCACTGGGCACAAACATCAGTTCAACATCTAGTTTTTGATTTACATTTGGTTCACATGAATCCAAACATTTCACCCGGACATTGGATTTAGGTTAAAAGTCGGGTGAAATTCCCTTAATTTGATTATGTTTTGCAAATCAAATCAGTTTTGCACGTTGATTCAACATCATCACATTTCATTTTTTGTTTGAAATGACGTGGAAGCAACGTTGATTCAACCAGTTTTGGTCCAGTGGGATGTTTCCGATGCCTTATGTAAGGAAGCATGTTGTTTTAGTTCACACACACCACACACATGCCTGCATGCACACATACACATCCACTGTTTGTTTGCTGTTGTATTTGTGCTGTTGCCGGTGTGTTCTGTCTGTGTTGTCCATTTTGTCTTACATTGCATTTTTTGTTTTGTTTTATCCCAGCCCCCATGCACACAGTAGGCATTTTGCCTCTTTCCAGGCTGTCATTGCAAGAAAGAATTTGTTCTCACGTTTTATTTAGAATTTTACAGGTACAGCTAATAACTTCAAAAGTAGCTAGTATCAGAAATCCTTTAATATTTGAATTGTCATCAATCTTTATTAAGTAGGATATAGAGTTGAAGTTGGAAGTTTACATGCACTTAGGTTGGAGTCACTAAACTTGTTTTTCAACCACTTCACAATTTCTTGTTAACAAACTATAGTTTTGGCAAGACGGTTAGGACTACTTTGTGCATGACACAAGTCATTTTTCCAACAATTGTTTACAGACAGATTGTTTCACTTATAATTCACTGTATTACAATTCCAGTGGTTCAGAAGTTTACATACACTAAGTTGACTGTGCCTTTAAACAGCTTGGAAAATTCCAGAAAATGATGTCATGGCTTTAGAAGCTTCTGATAGGATAATTGACATAATTTGAGTCAATTGGAGGTGTACCTGTGGATGTATTTCAAAGTCTACCTTCAAACTCAGTGCCTCTTTGCTTGACATCATGGGAAAATCAAAATAAATCAGCCAAGACCTCAGAAAAATAAATTGTAGACCTCCACAAGTCTGGTTCTTCCTTGGGAGCAATTTCCAAACAACTGAAGGTACCACATTCATCTGTACAAACAATAGTATGCAAGTATAAACACCATAGGAACACGCAGCCGTCATATCGCTCAGGAAGGAGATGAGTTCTGTCTCCTAGAGATGATCGTACTTTGGTGCGAAAAGTGCAAATCAATCCCAGAACAACAGCAAAGGACCTTGTGAAGATGCTGCAAGGAAACAGGTACAAAAGTATCTATATCCACAGTAAAACGAGTCCTATATTGACATAACCGGAAAAGCCGCTTAGCAAGGAAGAAGCCACTGTTCCAAAACCACCATAAAAAAGCCAGACTACGGTTTGCAACTGTATATGGGGATAAAGATTGGACTTTTTGGAGAAATGTCCTCTAGTCTGATGAAACAAAAATAGAACTGTTTGGCCATAATGACCATTGTTTTGTTTGGAGGAAAAAGGGGGAAGCTTGCAAGCTGAAGTACACCATCCCAACCGTGAAGCACGGGGGTGACAGCATAATTTTGTGGGGGTGCTTTGCTGCAGGAGGGACTGGTGCACTTCACAAAATAGATGGCTTCATGAGGCAGGAAAATTATGTGGATATATTGAAGCAACATCTCAAGACGTCAGTCAGGAAGTTGAAGCTTGGTCAAAAATGGGTCTTCCAAATGAACAATGACCCCAAGCATACTTCCAAAGTGGTGGCAAAATGGCTTAAGGACAAGAAAGTCAAGGTATTGGAGTGGCCATCACAATGCCCTGACCTCAATTCTATCGAAAATTTGTGGGCAGAACTGAAAAAGTGTGTGTGAGGAAGGAGGCCTACAAACCTGACTCAGTTAAACCAGCTCTGTAAGGAGGAATGGGCCAAAATTCACCCAACTTATTGTGGGAAGCTTGTGGAAGGCTACCTAAAATGTTTTACCCAAGTTAAACAATTTAAAGGCAATGCTACCAAATACTAATTGAGTGTATGTAAACTTCTGACCCACTGGGAATGTTATGAAAGAAATAAAAGCGGAAATAGATCATTCTCTCTACTATTATTCTGACATTTCACATTCTTGAGATAAAGTGGTGATCCTAACTGACCTAAGAAAGGGACTTTTTACTAGGATTAAATGTCAGGAATTGTAAAAAACTGAGTTTAAATGTATTTGACTAAGGTGTAACAGATTGACAAGGCAATGTGCAACTAGCAGACTATGGAGAAATAGTCAGAACTATGTAGAAATAATTAGGCTCAGGCTACACCTTGTTCTTTACAATAGTTGGACAGTGAACAAAATAACATCAATCATTCAAGATCAGGTAGACAGCAGTGTACACAATAAGCATCAAACACATCCACATCAATTCAATATTGCTTTCTGTAGTCGAGCACATCAAGGAACTGAATCCTATGTCCCTGTTTGGTTATTGTTCATCCTTTAATCTAATATAGACTATGTTTGCCATTTAAAAACACATTACAGGGGAGTAAAAGGTAATTAATCATGCGCTATCATGCAATGGACAAGTCATTTTGAAATGTCCAAAGAACAGAGAGAATCTAATCTGAATGAACATATACATCGGCCTCCCGGGTGGTGCAGTGGTCTAGAGCACTGCATCGCAGTGCTAGCTGCGCCACCAGAGTCTCTGGGTTCGCTCCCAGGCTGGGCTGGGTTCGCGCCCAGGCTCTGTCGCAGCCAGACGCAACCGGGAGGTCCGTGGGGCGACGCACAATTGTCATAGCGTCGTCCGGGTTAGGGAGGGTTTGGCCGATAGGGATATCCTTGTCTCAGTATGTAATAAACTGTATGCACTCTACTGTAAGTCACTCTGGATAAGAGTATCTGCTAAATGACTAAAATGTAATGTAAATGTACATATACGTATATTGTCGAAAATAACGTTATATGGTTTATAACCCAGAAAAAAAAATGTCTTTCAGCTGTCTAAATTGTCTTTTAAACCTTTTACCCCTCAGGAGACCGAAAATATTTGGCATGGTTCCCCAGATCCTGAAAATGTTCTACAGCTGCACCATCGAGGGTATTCTGACCGGTGGCATCATCGCCTGATATAGCAACTGCTCAGGATCTGACCATAAGGCGCTACAGAGGGTGGTGCGTATGGCCCAGTACATCACTGGGGCCAAGCTTCCTCCCATTCAGGACCTAAATAATAGGCGTTGTCAGAGGAAAGCCCATAAAATTGTCAAAGACTCCAGTCACCCAAGTTATAGACTGTTTTCTCTGCTACGGCTACCAGAGCGCCAAGTCTAGGACCAAAAGGCTCCTCAACAGCTTCTACCCCCAAGCCATAAGACTGCTGAACAATAATTAAAGTCCTGTACCCTCGCACACTGACTCGGTACCAGTACCCTCTGTATATAGCCTCATTATTGTTATTCTTATTGTGTTACTTTAGTCTCTTTGGTAAATATGTTAACTTTTCTTGAACTACACTGTTGGTTAAGGGCTTGTAAGTAAGCATTTCACGATAAGGTCTAAACTTGTTGTATTCGGTGCATGTGACAAATAAAGTTTGATTTGATTTAAAATTCAGCGCAAACTTTTACCTGTCTGCCTGCCTCCATAGATGCTTGTCTGTCTGTCTGCCTTTGTGTCTGCCTGCCTACCCGCCTGTCTGCAGTCTGCCTGTCTGCCTGCGTCTGTCTGTCTGTATGTCTGTGAGTGGATATGTCTGGAGGTCTGTCTGGCCCTCTGAGTTTTGGTTTGTCTGTCTGTCTGTGTCTGAGTCTTTCACCAATTCACCCATTGCACCAACTTTTTTGTACCTTGAATGCAATGTATTGACATACGCATCAATGCCCTTGATGCATGTCAATATGTCAATATCCTGTCTGTGGAGGTGGGAGAGAGATGAGAGGAGGGGTTGGGAAGGAAAGAAGGAGGGATAGAGAAAGGAGGGGATGGAGGGAGGGAAGGAAGGTTGTAGGGGGAGAGCGAGGAGGGATGGGAGAGAGAGAGAGAGTCAACAGACAGAGGTGGGACAGAGGAAGGAGAGGGAGAGATTATTAAAGAGGAAGAAGGAAGAAGGGGAATTAGAGAATAGAGAGAGAGCAAGAGAGAGATATGTCTTTATGTCTGTCTGTGAGTTTATAGGTATGTCTGTCTGTAAGTCTTTCATCAATTTACCCATTGCAGCCTTATCACCATATTTTCCATTGACTGCAATGTATTGACATACAAATCGATTTGTTGATACTCATCTTTTCCCATTGACTTGAAATGTATTGAGATAAGCGTTAATTAGTTAACTTTTATATTTTCCCATTGAATGCAATGTATTGACAAAAGCATCAATTGGTTGATACTCCTCTTTTCTGACTGACTGCAAATGTACTGACATAAGCATCAAACCCTGTGACACTCATATTTTCCCATTGACTGCAATGTATTGACATACACATCGATTTGTTGATACTAATCTTTTGCCATTGACTTGAAATGTATTGAGATAAGCATCAAACCATGTGACACTCATCTTTCCCCATTGACTACAATGTATTGGAATGTGTCAGTTGGTTGAAGCTCATCTATTCCCATTGACTGGAATGTATTGACATAACCGGCAATTGGTTGACACTCATCTTTTCCATTCAACGCAATGTATTGACATAAGCATCAACACTGTGACACATATGTTTTCCAATTGTCTGCAATGTATTGGCATACGTGTCAACACTGTGACACTCATCTTTTCCCATTGAGTATAATGTAGTGACATTAGCTTCAATTTGATGACACTTATCTTTTCCAATTGACTGCCATGTGTTGACAGAAGCGTCAACGCTGTGATGTTCCTTTTTTCCCAATGAATGGAAGGTATTGATGTAAACATAAACCAGTTGACGGTCATCTTTTCCCAATGAATGCAATGTATTGACATAAATGTCAATTGGTTGAATCTCATATTTTCCCATTGGCTGCTCAAAGCCTGCTTGGAGCAAGACCCATTGACATAAGCATCAATTGGTTGAAGCCATAGAGATAGATGGAGGATACATCTTTATATCTGTGCCATTGTAGCACCTGTGATAGCATAGGCAGTGCCATTGAGACAATCTCCAGTTTGAAGTAATAGATTGTATTCTTAACGACTGGCTGAGCCCTCCTGATGACCTGGTTGGACATGACTCTAACAGGGTCACCAGGAAGGATCAGCCAATGAAGCTGGAAGTCCCACCCAGTAGACTACATTCAAATCGTGGAAGCCCTCAATGGCGCTGCTTGTGCTAACACAGCCTTTTGGCCACTAGATGCCTCTATGATTCTATATTAAACAAATCAACAAATTAAACAAATCAAAATATATATTATATTTGAGATTCTTCAAAGTAGCCACCCTTTGCCTTGATGACAGCTTTGCACACGCTTGGCATTCTCTCAACCAGGTTTTCCAACAGTCTTGAAGGAGTTCTCACATACGCTGAGCACTTGTTGGCTGCTTTTCCTTCACTCTGCGGTCCAACTCATCCCAAACCATCTCAACTGGGTTGAGGTCCGGTGATTGTGGAGGACAGGTCATCTGATGCAGCTCTCCATCCCACTCTGTTTTGGCCAAATAGCCCTTACGCAGTCTGAAGGTGTGTGTTGGGTCATTGTCCTGTTGAAAAACAAATGATAGTCCTACTAAGCGCAAACCAGATGCGATGGCATGTCGCTGAAGAATGCTGTGGTAGCCATGCTGGTTAAGTGTGCCTTGAACTCTAAATAAATCACAGACAGTGTCAGCAGCAAAGCAACCCCACACCATCACAACTCCTCATGCTTCATGGTGGGAACCACACATGCAGAGATAATCCATTCACCTACTCTGTCTCTCACAAAGACACGGTGGTTGGAACCAAAAATCTGATATTTGGACTCATCAGACCAGGACAGATTTCCACTGGTCTAATGTCCATTGCTTGTGTTTCTTGGCCCAAGCAAGTCTCTTCTTCTTATTGGTGTCCTTTAGTTGTGGTTTCTTTGCAGCAATTCGACCATGACGGCCTGATTCATGTAGTCTCCTCTGAACAATTGTTGTTGAGATGTGTCTGTTACTTGAACTCTGTGAAACATTTATTTGGGCTGCATTCTGAGGCTGGCAACTCTAATGAACGTATCCTCTGCAGTAGAGGTAACTGTGGCTCGTCCTTTACTGTGGCGGTCCTCATGACCAATTCCATCATAGCGTTTGACGGTTTTTGCGACTGCACTTGAAGAAACTTTCAAAGTTCTTGACATTTTCCAGATTGACTGACCTTCATGTCTTAAATTAATGACGGATTGGCATTTCTCTTTGCTTATTTGAGCTGTTCTTGCCATAATATGGACTTGGCCTTTTACCAAATAGGGCTATCTTCTGTATACCAGCCCTACCTTGTCACAAAACGACTGATTGGCTCAAACACATTAGAAGGAAAGAAATTACACAAATAAACTTTTAACATGACACACCTGTTAATTGAAATTCTTTCCAGGTGACTACCTCTTGAAGCTGGTTAAGAGAATGCAAGAGTGTGCAAAGCTGTTATCAAGGCCAAGGTGGCTAATTTGAAGAATCTCAAATATAATATATATTTTGATTTGTTTAACACTTTTTTGGTTACTACAGGATTCCATATGTATTGTTTCATAGTTTTGATGTCTTCACTATTATTCTACAATGTAGAAAATAGTAAAAATAAAGAAAAATCCTGGAATGAGTAGGTGTGTCCTACTCATTACTACACGATTCCTTATGTATTGTGTCATAGTTTTGATGTCTTCACTATTATTCTATAATGTAGAAAATCGTTTTTTTAAAAGTGTGTCCAAACTTTTGACTGGTACTATATGTGTTGTATACAATACAACAAATATAAATGTGTCTTCTTTGACTTCTGTGATAATCTATCATTGATCATCAGAAACAGATTCCACATGTTCCCTCTAAACTGCACACACTCACATCCTCCAGGACTGCCACACAGAAGAAATGCCAGGCCAGAGAACACACAGAGAACAAGAGACACAGAGAACAAGAGATTGAACTTCACTGAGTTCACCCCATTATCTGGTACTATACTGCTTAGATCAAAGATTTTTCTGTGATTGAATCAGCATTATACCAGCCCCTTTTCAATGCAACAAACCAAAAACAAATCTAACTTTGGAAGATTGAGTCTGTGATTTTGTTATAGGCAGAGCCAGAGCTCAATGGAGTAGAATATACTGGGTAGCCCATGAGCAGTCTTTCAATCAATTGCAAGTGAATGCGCTTTGTGCTTTTCAGATCAGTTCAGATCAGAGCACAAAGCCATGCATGTGCACATTGTTGATATTCTTTCCTAGTTAGCGAGTTATTAGCCCAGCTTTAGTTAAGTATAGCTCAGCAATGGGAAGTTACTTCTTCCTACAAGAGCACAAAATGTTTAGGCCACATTTCAAGCTGTTTTTGAAAAGCCAGTCAGGTAAAAAGCTATGTCTTAATTAAAGGGGCAGTGTTGTATTTTGAGACAGGCTTGAAAATGCAGTGGGGTAGTCTACATTGTTGAATTCTCTATATGGTAATAATAATACATTTTATTTTACAAAGTGGTTTATTGCATCATACAACACAATGCAATTTACAGTCACCTATTTGGCCCATGGTGTTACAGACCAAGTAAAAAAAATCATGAATTAATGTCAAACCCTTTGTGATGTAAAAACTTTTTTTAAAGTCTCATGCAATGTAGGCCTTCAATGAACACCACATATAGGCTACTGTAGGCTATATCATAGAAATCAAAGCTATGTCTGTGTGAAAATGTTATGGGATTTGCTCCATTGGTTTTGTTGGTAGGCCTACATTATGCTCAAATAGCCACAATAACCTATTGGCTACTGTCTAAAACTGTAAGGGTACAGCCTGTGTTCACTGTAAATGTGAGCTGGAAGTTGCACAAAATTCAAGTTTCTGCTCACAAGACCTAAAATCTGCTCAGTGCCACCAAAACTTTGAGGGAATATTGCATGTAACTACTACATATTATTTTTTAGGTTTACCGTTGCATTGTGTAACCTAATGCTGAACATTCTAGAGATGTTTGCCCAGACTGAGTGCATAACTAATCTCTGGCATTTGATTCCTCACAAAGACAGGGGTTGCGTCTCAAATGGCACCCTGGCCTGTTCCCTATATGATAAACTACTTTTGACCAGAGCCCTATATGTCTGTCTGCCTGTCTGTCTGCCTGTCTGTGTAAGTCTTACACCAATTTACCCATTGCAGCTTTCTCACCGTATTTTACAATAGACTGCAATGTATTGACATAAGCATTGATTGGTCTAAGCTCATCTTTTCCCATTAACTGGAATGTATTGACATAAGGGTCAATTGGTTGACACCCATCTTTTCCCATTGAATATAATGTATTGACATAAGTGTCAACACTTACACATACTGTATTTTCTTCCCGTTGACTGCAATGCTGCCCCAGCATTGGTCAGTGATATATCCCACATGTTGTGAGCAATTGTCCTTAACTGTTGGGTTACATGCTCATCAAACCAGACGTGCGCGTGCGTCCGTGTGCGCCATCGCACACGTTGATTTTGTTCACCCACACCAGAACCGATCAGGACACGCAGGTTGAAATATCAAAACAATCTCTGAACCAATTATATTAATTTGGGGACAGGTCGAAAAGCATTAAACATTCATGGCAATTTAGCTAGTTAGCTTTCTGTTGCTAGCTAATTTGTCCTGGGATATAAACATTGGGTTGTTATTTTACCTGAACTGCACAAGCTCCACTACTCCAACAATGAATCCACAGATAAAACGGTAAATCTTCCTTCAGGCTTCTTTTTCTTCTTTGGACTTTATATGACGGTTGGCAACCAACTTTACGGTGCATTACTACAACTGACTGGAGTGAGGACCTCAGTTAATCTTTCAATCACCCACGTGGGTATATGATCTTAAAAACAAATGAGGAGATGGGAGACGCTGGACTTGCAGCTCGTTGAGCGTCACAAATAGAACCAATTTCTATTTTAGCGACCGGCCACGCAGACGCTTGCTGATGCGTGCGAGCAGTGTGGGTGCAACGATTGAATAACATGTATGTGTACATTACTTTTGCAACGCTCGCGCATGTGACGCGAGTGGTGTGGTCAGCATGTTTTTCTTATCATATTGCTACTAGGGGCAGTTTCCAAAGGGTTAAAAAGATTGAATCTTCCCAAATTGTACATATTTTGGACCGGGGGACCGTATTGACATTTGAAGTCCATCAACTCCCCCAAAAAATTGACCTCCTTTGGATACAATGGTCTCGCAGTTTTAGAAACTAAGAGCCTTGTTAGAATGAATTCTGAACAGGATATTGATTGCATTTTTTTAAATTATTGACTTGAAACAGTCTGTATCTGTCTGCCTGTGTGCCTGCCTGCCTGTCTGTCTACCTGTCTGTCTGCTTGCCAGCCTGCGTCTGTCCGTCTGTCTGTCTGTGAGTGGATATGTATGTCTGCCAGACTGAATGCATGGCTAATCTCTAGCATTTGATTCCTCACAAAGACAGAGGGTGCGTCTCAAATGGCACCCCATGTACCATATAGGGAACAAGGAGCCATTTGGGCCCAGCAAGGTTCTTAGAGGGCTAAGGTGAGGTGTCTATTATACACATCAATCTGGTCCCTGTGCTCTGAGAATTTGAGTGGATTAAAGATTGATGTTCAATGAGAGCTGCACTCAGTGAACAAAATCCTTCATATTGTTTTTCCCCCTCTTCAACCATCAGTCATATTGGATGAGGTCTGCATTAAAAAGCTATCTCTGAGGTCCGCATTAAAAAGCTATCTCTGTCCACAACGCTTTGTGGTTTCAAAATGCCCCCGGCCGCAATACTAGAGCATGTGAGGTGCAGCCAAGCTCACATGGAAAATCAAATAATGTTTTTGATAAATCAAATACATAAATAGATTAATCAAATGTATCTGCATCATCTTTTGTTTTTATCTCTACGGTCTAGTCAGCCAGCTCACAAGTCAGAAAGCGGTCTCAGCTTGACCTCAGGCCATAGAGATAAAATAATTTCCGATTTTATTTTGTTCTGTACTATTTCTATTGTTCTATTGTCTAAAGTCTGTTGACTCAACTTGACCTTCGACCACCTCTTAGGTATTATGACAACGTCTGATATTGTGGTAAACGGTCCCTTTAACTCCTCCTAGGGTCTCACACATTAGCTCTTAGCAAGGCCATCAATATACATGTACTGTAGTCCAAATGGCACATTAATTATTCACTGTGTTGTACACTACTTTTGACCAGGACTCCGGTCAAAAGTACTGCACTATACAGAGAATAGTGTGCCATGGGATGCAGACTACTGGTTCATAGATCTCATAGGACCTTCATCAGAGTATCAAAGCAGGGAGGGAAGACTTGGGGCTTGACTGTGGCAGAAGCACTAGTCCAGTCTACTTCTCACAAAAATGCATATGTGATCTGTCAAGGTGTTTTTAGGCTGACTAGCTGTAGGCTAAATTACCATAAACACATTGACTTTCATGAACTTATTCCAAATATCATTAGCAGATATAGTTATTCTAACACTTTATTGAATAAGCTAATTAGGTTTGGAAGACATGCTAAACTTGTTATCACATAAGTGTTTATAGAAAAAGGTCTGTTTTATCAGATTTTTTTTTAACATAGTTGGTCAGTGATTTAACACTATCTGACCCTTGCCTACCAATCTGTATTTGTCTGTAAAGCTGTAGCCTAACCACAAACTAATGCCACAGCTGTCCATCAAAACATAATGTATCAAAACTCTTTGTTGAGAAAATGCTTTGTAAATGCAGCAACGGTTCTCTGCTGGCATGTGGTCGAGCATGCCGATTCATTTCGTACATATTTTGCGCCGTACATTTTGCACGCCACACTAAAAGGCTCTGCATGGTCAATCTGACATCTGCGGTGTCCGTACAGCATTTACTGCAATGCGGCCTCTGCAGAAGTCAGAGCATTCATACTTATTGCGCTTCGCGGAACAGAGCTGTTGTGAAGGAAGTGAGTTTGTGTTTATATAGGACCTCCCACCCGCCCCCACCTACCGTCAACCAATCATGTCAATGCGGAGCTGTAAGGTCCCATCCATGTTGTTACAATATTTGGGAGGAGCACGGCGATGCGGTACATAGCTCAATTTGGCCTCTGCATGCCTCCGGAGGCCCCGCAATTGCGTCACACCCTTCATACCAAGCTTCTGACCACATTTTCAGATCAAGCATACATTGGCTTTAATACTAATACTCTTTCCATTCATGAAATAGTTGATCAAAAATGACAACTACAAAGTAGACCTACATATGCAGAAAGCTTAAATTCTCGTTACTCTAACTGCACTGTCCAATTTACAGAAGCTATTACAGTGAAAGCATACCATGCTATTGTTTGAGGAGAGTGCACAGTTTGGAACTTTAAAAGTGATTAATAAACAAATTAGACACATTTAGGTAGTCTTGATACAACATTTTAAACAGATATACAATGGTTCATTGGATCAGTCTAAAATTGTGCACATACACTGCTGCCATCTAGTGGCCAAAATCTAAATTGCACCTTGGCTGGAATAAGACGTGATGGCCTATCTCTTGATGGCCTTTCTCTTTCTCTTTCAAAGATGTTGGTACAAAAAAAATACCATTAACTTTTTTTCTTTGTATTATATTTTATCAGATCTAATGTGTTATATTCTCCTGTATTCCATTCACATTTCCACAAACTTCAAAGTGTTTTCTTTCAAATGGTATCAAGAATATGCATATCCTTGCTTCAGGGCCTGAGCTACAGGCAGTTAGATTTGGGTATGTTATTTTAGGCGAAAATTGAAAAAAAGTGGCGGATGCTTTAAGGCCTTTAAAAGAGCAAGGGATATAAAACATGCTGTAATGTTTCTAAACACTCTACCTAGCAGCTAACCTGTTTGCACCATTTCTTTGTAATTACAGTAAAATACTGTGAAATACAAACCCCTCCCCTTCATTCATCCTTTCATTAATTAATCACGATTAAGATAGCGTTTACTTTTTTTTACAGTATATATGTTTTTACAGTATAATACAATACATTTCAAGGTATCATACTGTGTGTCATTACACAGTACTTGCTTTGATACCATATTTATATTTCAGCAAGTGTAATGTAATATGAAATACAGATTTTTACTTGCCACAAAGCTGCCTGTAAGATACTGTACTGTCAAATTCATGGTAGCCCCTTTACAGTGTAGCCTTCTATCCTTGTCTGCATCCTTACTGCTAGCCTACATTCGTCACATTGCCTACCTTAGTTACACCCAACAACTCCACCCGGATTTTCCACCCTGGATTATAACTCCAAAGCCTAATGAAAGTGATATTAGGCGTACTCTGAAAACATATAATACAAATAATAAAATGATACGCGACATGTTCATCTCTATTGCCTAATGCCGGAAGCCTCAATATTTAAAATGAATTCATCATCACAGTTATCAGGCTATTTACTTTTAATATGGATACGAACTGAAAAGGAAAAATAAAACCATAACTAGAAAAAAAAATAGGCATAGTTTTAAATCCTCATCATTCCGTAAATGATCGACCATATCCGACAAAGCCCGAGAATGCTGCGAACAATGTGTGAGAGCCGAGAAGGGATTATTGTGCATTCTTGAGCGCTACAGAGGAGAGAGAGAAAGAGCGCATTTCACTGTGCGATAAACAGCGGTTGAGCTGCTGAGAGGAGAGGAGACGTTCGGACACATTGCTTCTCTACTTGGAAAATATATGGTCTAATTCAGCAGAACTGTCCATCAGGTCCTATACATCTCAAGGATTATACTTTCAATTCCTCCTTGTGTAGCCTATTACGGAGAGCACGCACGCCCGGAGGAGAGTAGAGGTGGACATCGGGACTGAGAAGGAAAGGAATTGTATTCTTTCTGAAGTGGATCGAGAGAACCAAGTGGTTGCTATTTTCGAAGACAGAAATGCCAATGACCAGGGGACCTAGAGAGAGTGAGTTTTTGCATTTCATATACTATTGACAATTCATGGTTGTGGTGTTTGTTTGACTGACATTTGAATCACATGTATTGTTCAAGAGTGGCCGCATCTTAGCCCACTGATAATGATGACCACTGATTTGGAATATAGCCTGGCTATTGGTAAGAATAATTTCGTCATGTTGAAAAGTTGTGTGCTGAGTATGAGAGGGATATTGTTTTTCTGGCTACTTCATGACAGAATACATCCAAATGTCAATCGATTTAGAGCTTGTTCGAGATCAATACGGCTGTGTACACGCCTCACGGGCAAATAGCAGGCAGGAGCACCTGTCAAGCAGCTCTCTGCTCTGCCCTGTTCACCCGTGGAACCTGTTACATAGAGACAAACAGGTTGGGTGAATTACATGATGGAGAGGGGTCAATTAACCAACCACTGCCACTGGAAACATTGTATCCTTTGTCACAATACATTGGCATGTAAATTATTTGAACTATTCCGTTTTATAACAGCCTAGTTGTTTGCACAATACTTGACATGTATCGACTTTGCTATTGGATAGGCTACCAATAAGATACTAATTAACATAATTGTAATATCTTAGTGGACTACTTGTTAAGATGCTGGTGTAGGATCTTATTTTGATCACCCTGATGCAAGTGAACTTTCCTGCAATGCAGGGAAAAAATGTGTAGTGTATTTGAGTTTTAAAAAGGCTTCTGAAGTTTGTAATTTCCACTTTGAAATTTCCGTTACAAAAATGTATCGACCCCTACAAAAATGTCCATTATAATCCACATAATAATTCACATTTGCTGTTGCTGCAGGATTATTCTCCTGCTGTAGCAAACTAGCTCAAATTAAGATCCTACACCTGTCTAATACATAGGCTACTTGAAGGCCATTATTCAAGCCCACATATCTGCCGTCCACAAGAAGCAAATCAGGCTTTTGACCAAATGCATCAGATCTTTTCACCCCTAATCTTTTTCAGAGCTGATATGTGAAAAAAATATCAGAACTGGGCTTGCCTGTCTAAACGCAGCCTTAGTGGTCTGTGCAAACTGGTGTTTGTGATGGAACTCACCGTTACGCACCGATCTATTTCCGATTGTTTGCAAATAGGGAAACAGGCTATCATGGCTTTATTTGTCACATTATATGGAACATGTGAATATGACGATGTATGGGTCTATTGGGCTAAATAATTTATTTTCATTTATTTCAGTTATTTCTCATCAATCCACAGTATGCATTATTTCCAGAGCCCCTAAGTTATGTCATCAAGGTTGGAATCTATTTGTCTGGCTAGGCATTTCTTTCCCACTGTCATTTGTGTAGAATAAAACCCTCTGGGCACACTACGTCATTTCAATGTGGATAATTGGCTATTATTTGTCAAAAAGACAGCAAACATGTTGTTGAATTTCCAATGTGTTGTCACGTATGCTTTCAACCATCTCAAAGCACAACCATATTCCAATGGAAAACAATGTCTGATATTTGGTTCAGTTGTCACCCAAATGTCTATCACTGCGCGTTCAACTATTTTAAAGCACAGCAAAGTTTAAATGGGAATACAATGTCAGATATTTGTATTATTTATACAACAGAATAATGTTTTATCACTCTTCTTCATCTAATAGCAAAACCAAATGACCTGGACTGCAGTTTAGATTACAACAAAAGTATATTTTGCACGTGATCAATGCTGTTTGAGATTCTGCGCAGATTATTAAAGCAATTGTGAAGATCTCAACAGAACAGCGACACTCTATGCACGCCATCTTGAAAATGAACACTCTATAAACTCAGCAAAAAAAGAAACGGCCCTTTTTCAGGACCCTGTCTTTCGAAGATAATTCGTAAAAATACAAATAACTTCACAGATCTTCATTGTAAAGGGTTTAAACACTGTTTCCCATGCTTGTTCAATGAACAATAAACAAGTAATGAACATGCACCTGTGGAATGGTCGTTAAGACACTAACAGCCTACAGACGGTTGACAATTAAGATCACTGTTATGAAAACATAGGACAGTCAAGAGGCCTTTCTACTGACTCTGAAAAACACCTAAAGAAAGATACCCAGGGTCCCTGCTCATCTGCGTGAACGTGCCTTAGGCATGCTGCAAGGAGGCATGAGGACTGCAGATGTGGCCAGGGCAATAAATTATAATGTCCGTACTGTGAGACACCTAAGACAGCGCTACATGGAGACAGGACGGACCGCTGATCGTCCTCGCAGTGGCAGACAACGTGTAACAACACCTGCACAGGATCGGTACATCTGAACATCACACCTGCGGGACAGTTACAGGATGGCAACAACAACTGCCCGAGTTACACCAGGAACGCACAATCATACCATCAGTGCTCAGACTGTCCACAATAGGCTGAGAGGTTGGACTGAGGGCTTGTAGGCCTGTTGTAAGGCAGGTCCTCACCAGACATCACCAGCAACAACGTCGCCTATGGGCACAAACCCACCGCCGCTGGACCAGACAGAACTGGCAAAAAGTGCTCTTCACTGACGAGTCGCAGTTTTGTCTCACCAGGGGTGATGGTCGGATTTGCGTTTATCGTCAAAAGAATGAGCGTTACACCGAGGCCTGTACTCTGGAGCGGGATCGATTTGGAGGTGGAGGGTCTGTCATGGTCTGGGGCGGTGTGTCACAGCATCATCGGACTGAGCTTTTTGTCATTGCAGGCAATCTCAACGCTGTGTCACACGCTTGTCACATGTCTGTGGAACTTGTTCAGTTTATGTCTCAGTTGTTGAATCTTGTTATGTTCATACAAATATTAACACAAGTTATGTTTGCTGAAAATAAACACAGTTGACAGTGAGATGACGTTTCTGTTTTTGCTGAGTTTACATAAGAAGAAATGTATAGTTACAGTAACCTCAAAACATTTAAAGGAGATGTATCTACTGCTTGAAAAGTCCCTTCTGAGCCACCAACTTAATTAATCACGTTCTTTAACATTTATTTTTGGTTGAGTTTCAGACCATATCATCATGAATATGACATATTATTTGTTAATTTGTTGATGATGTTGATTGATGATCTCAGGCCACATTAGAAAGGAGTGTCACAAAAAACACCATTTGGACCCCATAACAACACCTTCCAACAAGCACTGTCAAAGCCCTTCTAAGGGTAGCCTTTCCACCCCCTATTTAATCTAGCTCTTGTGACTGACTGGGTTCAAACCAGGTCTCCTGTCACATGACTGTCAAGACTTTGTTAGCCCACTTAGATAAAGCCCATACGGATGAGGTCAGGAAGGTAACACAAGTCTTTTGGTCTCCAGCAAAGTTACTCATGAAAAAAAGTATGGTTCATCAAACCACCTCAGTTACATTTCACCTCCTTTGACCTCATACTCAGAGATCACGGCACCAATATAACCGACTGGGTTTGAAATCAGGCCTACTGTACCACAACAACCCTTTCTGTGGCAAACAGGTGCAAAATGACTTTATGCACCTCATTTAATAAGAGTGCAACAGAGGTGGTTTGGCGACTACATTTTAGTCATTCAGTAGACGTTCTTATTCAGAGCGTCTTACAGTAGTGAGTGCATACATTCCATACTTTTCTTTCTCTGTACTGATCAATGCATGTGATGAGCAACTTCGCCTGAGATCTGAAGATGTGTTAGTTTGACTGATGGGATTCTAACCCAGGTCTCCTGTATGCCTGACAATGCAACTTTTCAGGTCTCAGACAAGTTACTCATCACACGAGCCCTGAACCACCTGTGTTACAAATTAGCCCCCTTTGACGTCCTCGCCACTGTTTTGAACCCCACATTTTTTGCAACAAAATATACAGGTGAAGTCGGAAGTTTACGTACACCTTATCCAACTAAATTTAAACTCAGTTTTTCACAATTCCTGACATTTAATCCTAGTAAAAAGCCCCTGTCTTAGGTCAGATAGGATCACCACTTTATTTTAAGAATGTGAAATGACAGAATAATAGTAGAGAATTATTTATTTCAGCTTGTAATTCCTTCATCACATTCCCAGTGGTTCAGAAGTTTACATACACTCAATTAGTATTTGGTAGCATTGCCTTTAAATTGTTTAACTTGGGTCAAACGTTTCAGGTAGCCTTCCACAAGCTTCCCACATTAATTAAGTTGGGTGAATTTTGGCCCATTCCTGCTTACAGAGCTGATGTAACTGAGTCGGGTTTGTAGGCCTTCCTGCTCGCACACACTTTTTCAGTTCTGCCCACAAATGTTCTATAAGTTTGAGGTCAGGGCTTTGTGATGGTCACTCCAATTCCTTGACTTTGTTGTCCTTAAGCCATTTTGACACAACTTTAGAAGTATGCTTGGGGTCATTGTCCATTTGGAAGACCCATTTGCAACCAATCTTTAACTCCCTGACTGATGTCTTGAGATGTTGCTTCAATATATCCACATAATTTCCCTGCCTCATGATGCCATCTATTTTGTGAAGTGCACCAGTCCCTCCTGCAGCAATCACCCCCACAAAATGATGCTGTCACCCCCGTGCTTCACGGTTGGGATGGTGTACTTCAGCTTGCAAGCCTCCCCCTTTTTCCTC